>NC_138769.1:63803308-64197638 GCF_965119305.1 Pelophylax lessonae | reverse complement strand
TAATGAGCCCATCTGGGACTTTCTGTTCATCCCCAAGCCTCACAGGAACTCCACCAGGGCAGACCTCGGGGAAAAGTTCAATTCAGTCAAAACTCAATGGAACTTTGGGCGATCCATCTATCTGTATCAGGCCAGGCTTGGTCGGGCATGTATCCCCTTTTTCATCACTCCTTCCCCCCCCCCTTCTATTCCCACAGAAGTGGATGGGGAACGCTAAGTCATGTTGAAAGGACTTAAATTAGAGGGCTGTCCCTCTCTAGAAATTGGGACAGATCCTGCTGTATTGAAGACCCTTTCGGCCACTGGGCCAGGGTTTTGGATACAAAAAAAAAAAAGAGGGAACACTTACTTTGCATTACTCAAAAAGATCCTTTGGGCCATCGGGCCAGGGTCTCAGATTACAGATTGCTACAGTTACAGCAAGACTACTTTTGGGCCCATGGGTCACAGGGGAACTGAGCGGATGACCGTTAGAGAAAGTGGGCAGTGCATTCTGGAAGTTTTTGGTGGGGGGGGTTCTCCAGTGCCAGAGGCCCCCCGAAGATGTTATCCCTGACTTTTGCAGGATTGTGGGATGCTCAGGCTCCAGTAACCCATCCTGTTCCAGAGGAAGAAGAGTGCTGATAGGCTGCAGCGAGGAGATGTTGCACGCACTTTCTTCCATGGACTCTACATTAGGTAGCCAGTGATAGGACACGGACTCATCTTCAGGAAATGATGCTGAAGGTTGTGTCAAGGCTGAACGTGCAGAGAAGTCAGGGATTAGGATGAGAGGGTCGCCCCTGGAGGGAGAGTCCTCTTATCGTTCACATATGTATATAGCTGTGATTTCTGTATATGTGTGAAATATTTAACCCTTTATTTTCTACAGGCAACACCATTTTATAGGTAGTTAGCTAGGATATGTTTTTTTTTTTTTTTGATTACCCACTAAGCACAGTTTTGTTTGGTGGGGGGGGGGGGGGTGCATTCTTTTAAATGCATTTGACCTGTATATTTGTACAGCAGATGCATATATATTTTCTTCACCTAAATTTTTTTTACATTTGTTCTTTTTCCCTTTTCCCCCTTTTCCAGGTGTATGGGATACTCCTACATTTTTGGCAGGATTTTTGTAGGGGGTGGCTGCCCCCAGAGCCAATGGGACGTGGCTCATTTTTGTGTGGGGGGTGGATGTAGCACCCTCCTAGGTAGGTGCTAGCAAAAAGCATCAAGTGGTTCCTTTTGCTTATCAGGGGAGCCAGATTTGTTAGTTTTGCCTGTCACATGTTTCCAGGTGTGATTTACTGGATCTGGGGGAGTGTCCCCACTGTGTCCAATAAGGGAGCTTGTTGGACAGTTGAGGAAACCTAACCAGTAGCACATCAGGGTTTTTGGCTGTCTCAGTGGGTGGGCATTGCTGCAATGCATCCTGGGATTGGCAATAAATCCAGAGGGAGCATGTGACAGGGCGTCTTTTGGCCGGAGCAAAGTCCCAGGAGGAGGTGGATGGCTGTCTCTCCTCCTGCAGGTGTGAGAAAGGTGGTTCAGGCTATTGGCCTAGTTAACCAGGTGTGGAGCTGAGCTGCAGAAGAATCCAGATTGCTGACAAGTGGAGCTGCTGGCAGAGTCTTGTGGGAAAAACAGTATTGTGAGCATCAGAGGATTTGCCTAAGGGTCTGCCTGAGAGAAGGGACCACTCCAGAGAAGTCAGGGGATTAAGGAGCTAGCTCACACATGAAGTGTATCAGTAAAGGGGGTGCTGTGTAGTTGACCCTGAAGATTAGGAACAAAGGGGGTGCCAGGAAGGGCCCTTAAGTTGTTCAGCAGTATAGTACAGATTAAATCAGAAAGCTCATTCACAAATACTTCATATACTTCACAGCAAAGGCCAAAGTGAAGCAGCAGACCTAGCCGTGACTAGCGTTACTCAGTGTTACTCAGCATTTTCAAGTCATCCCAGCCAATTGTGCATAGTTGTATAAAGTTGGAGTATCCCACTCATTCCCTTCCCCTATCCAAGTTCCAAATAAAAACACAAAAACCAAAGCTACTGGACTGTTTCCTGACTGAGCTAAAACACTTGAAAAAAGATGAAAAAAAGTATTTTATTTAAAAAAAAAAAAAAAAAAAAAAACATTTGTTTATGATACAGACACACCAATCCTTTAAATTACATTCTTGGGAGATGTCTTTAGGCCATATCTGCTGTTCCAGTACAATACGAATTTCAAAGACTTTGTCAGTGATACCATATGCTAACATCACATACTTTGGACGTGTCATTGGTATTACATTAAGCGTGACTTAAATACAGCAGCAGCATATTAATCAGATTCATTTCAACTTGAAAAATAATCTTTTTAGGTAGTTTTGACTGTGACGCCTGATTTTTTTTATTGGGGCTGAACTGACTGACGAAAGTAGCAGTCTAAAAGTAGCAGCCAAAGCTATAGAAAGGTCTTTATCCAAAAATAGATCTAAAGCTCTTACTTTTTTATACATTTCCAGTGGAATATTATAGTTTGTAAGCTTAATTTTTTTGCAGTACGACACTACATTGTCCTAAAAGTTTAATGAAATGTCAAAAGAAAAACATTTCAAAACAACAACCCCAAATTCCCCAATGCCCCCCATCCATATATTCACAATTATTTCCAAAATATTCAAAATATAATCTTCAGGTATGTGTTTCGTAGAAATGGGCCAACATCAGTAGAATATGTGACCATCTGAATAGGCAAATAGAGAGGAACAAAATAGGCTTTATCTTGAAATAAAAAATAAGAGTAGAAAATCTGAGAGACAATATCAATAAATATAATGTAAGCAGCTTACTTAAGCCCCAAAGGAGGTTTTTTACTATGTCATTTTTAATGCTATAGCATTTTTTCTGAGAGATGATAGCTACAAATATTGTACATTGGCTGGACAGTATGTAAGCAGCTTGGTTAAGCCTCAGTAAGAGAGCGATGATGCTGGTTTCATCTTGAATTAGAAATAGAATTGTATGACCTAAGGGACAAACACCAGAAATATTTTTTAGTAGATTAACTGTATGTAAGCAATTTGGTTGTACTACAATTTAAGAGAGAAGGATGAGGCAAGTTTTATCTCTGAAACAGAAATTAGAGTGTATCGTCTGACAGAAACAAGCTACAAATATTGTACAGGAGTTGGACAGTATGTAAGCAACTTGGCTAGACTGTAATACAAGAGGGAGAGATAAGACAGTTGTTTTTATCTTATTACAGAAGTCAGAGTGCAATATCTGGGAGACAATAGCCAACAGTATTTCACAGTATCCGGACAGTATGTAAGCTGCTTGGTTAGGCAGTATTACAATAGACAGGGATGAGGTAGATTTTATCTTGAAAATTAAATTAGAGACAATAGCTACACATATTTTTAAGTGCTGGAGCACTGGAAAAGGCCATAAACTTTGAGGCATTAATCAGAATTTACACTGGAGTATACATTAGAAATTATCTAAAGAGGTCAAGCTGCAGAGAAATTGTATGCCTCGTCTATGGTGTCAAATTTGAGGTATTACGCATTACTCTTGTACAAATATAGAGATATTGGCAAAGCAAAAATTATTATAAATAGAACCTTAGAAGTCTGACATTTTGACATTCTGCCAACTGCCTAATCTCATGTATAAAACACACTGAAGCTGAATTACTAAAGCAAATCTTAGGAGGGATTAATGATTATTATTGTACACTTTTAGCATGGGACCATGCATGTGGATGTCAACTGAACAAGAGTCTTCAGATCCTAGAAATTTCAGCCCAAATCAGAAGATTATGAGAAAACTAAGACAAAAGTAAGGTGGTCTTCTGAGGGTACAAAGAGTTTTTATTGGCTTTTAAGGGTTATGAATGTTCCCTTCAAGTATTCTGGAGTGGTACTTGCACCAAAAAATACTCCCCTTAGCCTATTTAGGACTTTTTTTCACTGAAAAAAAATCTTAGGGGAAAATAAGGAAAATGTATTTTTTTTCTGTGCTGATGGCAACAGTTATTATAACTCATGGTTATTTTGTTAATCCACAGTGAAGTCAATTTCACCAAAATCACATTGGTCATTCCTAACTTTGAGTAATGTAAAGTAAAGTGTCTGCTTTTACTACCCTTGTCTATAAAAAAATTTTCCCAGTTTGTTTTTTAGTTTGCTTTGGTTACTCAACCTCTCTGTCTTGGGACCTCAGCCCCAACTTTTTGTCCTCACCTTGTGGTTTGGGGTGACAAGATCAATATTGAACCCATTAATATTAGGTACACAAGGGCAGTTTTTTTTTTTTTTCATTTAACCCAGCAGGCTGAACGAAAAATAACTGAGAGGTGGCAGTACTAACTAAGCGATGTCAGTATGGCGATCTCCCCCGCTGAGTTATAGCCCCGCCAGAACTCACTGATCAGCGCTCACAGCCATTGGCTGCAAACGCTGATTGGATGCTGGTTTTCCAGCATGCTCGTTCGATCAATACCGGTTGTTAGTATGTCATCTGGTTTTTGTTAAACCAGCTGATACCGGCTGATATTCAGCCTCTGTGTCTGTGTGTGCCTTTAATCATCACTGTGTATTTTTTTTTTTTTTACATTAATCAAGAACACTATAACCTGCCTGTACAGCCATTTCAGTTGGCTTTTGCTATCCTCAATTTCTGAATTATTTGCAATACACTGAGCCATCGTATTACTAAAGCTTTTTTTCATTGCTTTTTTTTTTTTAATTTATTTGCATCATACATTTTCTCTTCCATTTGAAAATTAGTAAGCACTTTACAGGCAGAAGATCCCCAGGAGTGACAATGTCAGGCTATTTTTTATGTTAATGCAAAGAGCGACCCAATATTCTAAAGGCAGAATAAGAACATTTGATTAATCCTTTGACATCTGGGTGAGCGATCAGATCTATGAGGAGCTTAATGCAAAACAAAGTGCTTGGGTGCCAGATGCCAGAGACCCTGATCTTCATTGTCTTTAAGAGCTACCGAACAAGAATTTTCAGCATCCATCACATTTCGGGAGCATTTTATCTTCAGCCATTCACTGTGAACTTGTGATGGTGACTAGTAAGTTAAATAATTTATAACATTTCTGAGCAGTGCCAGGTGCATGTAAGTGAGAAAGCAGTGGGCAGTGCTTTTGAGTCTGACATAATGATGTACATAATGTTGAAATTACCAATATTTGAAAATATTTTGGAGGGATGTCTTGATAGTATTAAGAAGAAAAATACACCCGCTGAACACCTGGAGGTGTGTCCCATCATGTGGGTATTACTTAATGATGTATCACTTGTAGTGTGGGAATAAAATAAGCACCAGCATTGATGTCATTGGCAGTAAGCCCACGCATGGTGACATTTCTAAAATAACATTGGTGATCAGTGACTGTCAGGAAGAAAAATAATACCCCCCACCCCACCCCACCCCCTGCAACTGTTGTTCATTGTTAACTTACCTGAACACATGATCCTGTGCTCTCTCTCTCTCTCTCTCTCCCAGTCATTGCCAGGACTACAGCTCTACTGTTGAGTGGAAATCACTTTTTCTGATAGTTTTGACTTTTTTCAGTGCCAGTTGCTGGCATATACTGTAGAGACCATTCAAGCAGTGGCATACTATAGCCATAGTGCATGTAACCATCTAAAAAAACAAAACAAAAACAAAGCAGATTAGATGGACCATTCAGTCTTTTTCTGCTATTAGCTGTCTATGTTTGTAAGCTAAAGATCAGCTTTTACCATTTCGCCATAAAAACAGTTGCACAGTCCCACTGATCTTCATGTATACTACATGCATAGCCTAAAAGGAGAGAAGATTAGCAAGTGTACTTATACAAACAATCAATAAGACAATAACATTATTACGAGCTATGTTTAAACACCTGCAGTATTCTGACTAACAGTAATTTACAGAACTGAACTGCATTTACATAGCAACAGTATATAAAGGCAGTCCAAATATGTTATAACAGTTCCAGGTTCATCCCACTGGCCAGTGAATTATTAAAAACAAAAATGCTGGCCGGCAAAGTTGGGGCCCTTGAATAAAACAGATTAATTGTGCAATGTTAGTCTCAGACCCAGAGCATCCTCTTCTGGGTCTCTGGACAGGTACTCTGATTCATTTCATGTCCTCAGGCAGTAATAGGAGTTACTGTGATGTCTCTCTTTTAATCCTGCTGAGACATATCCTATATTGCTTCCTTAAAAGCAGTGAGAGTGCTCTCTAGTACAGTCTGATTTCACCAGGCATCCAAATCACACCTCACACCCTCCCAGGGAGAAGCTTCTAGGTCTCTTTGCTTCTTTGAGTTCTTACCCAATTGCTGTCAGCTATGGCAGGGATATGTTCAGCTAGCAGCAGCAGCAGCCCAGTCATTTCTCTACACACCTGCTTTCTTCAAAACAGTGTATTCCTTTTTCCTCAGCAGCCTACAGGCACACTTCTCCTTGCTCTGTTGCATCAGCCAATCACTGTCCTCCAATATAGATCCAGAACGAGCCAAGCTGGCTGCCCCTTGCACTGGAGACACTCCAAAGATAAGCATTGCAAAGGGACTCTTTAAAGATGGTTGCTGTACTTCTGGATTAAAGTAAAACTAAAGACAAACCTTTTTTTTTAGTTTTTTATAGAGTGGAGAAGGCTTAGAACCCCTGTCGGTTTTTATTGCTGGCTGTGCCCCCATTAGGAAAGTGAAAAAAAAAGAAATTTCCAAATTTTGGGTTGTCCCCAGAAAAGTAATAGAAGGGAAGTCTTCCAATGGGGACACTAGTTCTGGTGACCTGGGGGTCCCCAAGGAATTCTCTTAATTTGCAGGGATTTCCTCTCACTTCCTGTTTGGCTATGGGACAGGAAGTGTAGGGCAATCTCCGCAATGGGTCACAGATGGAGAAAAAAGTCTGACAGTGGTCATAACTCTTCCCTGCTCTATCCAAAAAGTAAAAACAAGTTTTGCCTATAGTTCTACTTTAATAATAACCAAATAATAACCCTGTCCACACTTCAGAAGGATAATACAGCATCAGCAAAGTTTCACAGCAGTTATCAGTGAGACCAAGCAAAATAAAAAGTAAAATATGACTTTTTCCCCTAAATGCAAAGCTGCAAAGTCTTGCCTCTCTCAGCACAAATTACAATAAAAAAGTAAAATGTTGCCAAAATTCCAACTTACTCTGTAAAAGCCATATACTATATGTATAAGACCAAGGTGGTGTGGAGATGAATCCTTCGATGGCTTATGTTGCATTGCAAAGTTTAGTTTTATGTCTGATGGCTCCTTCCCATAGCAGTTCATGTACTGAGCAGATATGGAGATGCAATATATCTAGACATACTACCTGAACAAGAGAAATAAGAGAAAATAATGTAGGTTATAAAAAAAAAAAAAAAAAAAAGTCAGTGTATAAGTGATTTTTCTTGTTATATATATATATATTTTATTTTACTCACGAAAAGACCTTTGTTTCTCTTCTACCCTTCTTTTCCATGCTCAATTAATACGCACATGTCTGCAAGTAATAATGCTTTTCAGTTCTATGTTCATTCTATGTACAGTCACATTATTCAAAAGAATTGGAACTGGAAGAAGCCAAGTGTGCTTGGCTATACAGTATGTTGATTTCCACATACTCCTGGTTGTCATAACAACTGTGTTTAGAGCGGCTCTCCAAACCCAAATTAGCCAAATAAATTGGATCCTGAAATACCAAATAAAACCTGGTCTAGCACTTCAGGCTGACCACTCAGCGTTAATCATGTAGCAATCAAGCAGTCCATGCCTTGGCAGCACGCGTCAGAGAAAACTCTGTGGCATATGTTTAACCGCCTTATTTTCTTCTTTTAATATTTCTAAAATGTCACATATGATAGCCAGAAGAAAGAAAACTGAAACAAATGCATACAGGGGCAGTGCTAGACTATTTTGCACCCTAGGCAAGACCAGCTACTTGCACCCCTCCACCCTCAAAAAAAAATATTAGTAGAAAATATCAAGACAACAAAGCATGAAACTGCTACATTTTTCCAGCTAACATCATCCAATCCTGCAGTGCACAGTGGTATATGAAACGTCAGCGTGGTGTATGGGGAACATTGGTGGCAATGGGAAGCAGGCCCAGACTGGGACAAAAATAGGCCTGGGCATTTTAGACTGAGCAGCCCATTTTTTTTTTTGTTTTAAACAAATCACAAATAATGACAATTACTGGTTTTTCAATGTCTTTTAGTTATATTTGCCTGCTCTACTGCATTAGTGTCAGTAGTTGTTTACTTTTGATATTTTAACATTATGTTTATTTATTTATTTTACAATTGTATTTTTTATTATTTTTTTTAGGACCTCCATTGGGGGGATTTGGTGAAATATCAGGGGTCTAAACAGACCTTGGATGTTTCACCTCTAAAGCAGAGAAAAGAGATTGCGGTCACAGCACTCAATTTCCATCTCTGGAGCCTCAGATGCACAGAATGAACGAGCAGGAATAACTCTGTACAGAGGCTTCCTGTTCATTCATAAACTAAGGCATAGTAAACACAGTTTACTATACCTCAGTTATGAGTAAAAAAAAAAAAAAACAGAATCAGTGATCGGTACTGTCATTTCAGACAGGGAGGGGTCCAGTAAATCACACATTTACCTGCCCCTTCCCTGCTCTTCATCCTGAGAGATCCTCCTCAGCAGCCAGTAGGAGAGGAGGAGCTGTAGATGGAAGGAGGGGGATGGGCGAGTGGAAACAGTGGGCCCGGGGGAGATCAGGGTGGGGCCGGGAGAGAGGAAATAGCAGGTCTGGAAAGATCAAAGCGGGGCCAGGAGAGATGACAGTGGAGCTGGGAGAGAGGAAACAGCAGGGCAGGGAGAGAGGAAACAGCAGGGCCAGGAAATCACAATGGAGCAGCAGGACCTAGATAGGAGGGGGTGGCATATAAAGAAACCAATCCCCTCCATTTTGCTGCTGCAGCCAGTTTCTCCTCTGCAGGCATTCAGCAGCTGCAGGAGATCGTTTTTTCTACATGCTGCTGTCTTGTTAGGACATGCAGTGACTGCTCCCTACGTGACAGTGTGTCCTAGGTGGCTGCTTAGTTTGCCTAGTGGTAGCACCGGCTCTGGATTTATACATTGCAGACTGTTACAGCATACACTGCATGACAGTATACTGTATGTATATGATTGCATATGGAAAATACCCTCTTCATTAAGTTACTTTCTATGTTTGACCAGTGTTATAGGGAGTAGAAGAACAATATATATTACTTTCTATTGACCCAGAACAAACTATCCTTGTCTATTCAGCCACTTACCATTGTCTCAGCTTTGGGAAAAATAAACGAGATGAACACAACTCATAAAAATTAACTGTTTGAAAAGTTTCTACAAATGAGTGTGGAACTGCTCTATATTTCAACATTATTCAAATAGAGCAGCCAAAGTTAACTTTGCATTATAAGGAGCTGTTGATTGGTTGCTAGGACTGCTCTGTGTTCTAGTATCCAATCATCTTCTATTTATTATGTAATGTTATATCGGGCAGCTCCCGCTCCCACCCTCCATGCAGTGCTACTGTGCCTCTGAAACTGTCCCGCCTCCCAGTCTCCGCTCTGTTGTGATAATGATGGAGTCTGGGGGAAGGAAGTTCCTAAATGGTGCGATCGCCGGTCTGCCATTTAGTGATGCCTGCTGTAGCGGTATACCTTAAAGTGGATGTAAACCTGATTCATGAAATTTGACCTAAGCACAATTATCTGCAGTGTTTTCCTGTCTCTCTCCAAAGCCCTAAGTCCTGAAGCTTTCTCCTGCTCCATTATTCTGTTATCAGCATGATGTTCTCTGTCAACTGAGATAAAACCAGGCTAAAATTTTGTTGTGGGAGGTTGCTATAAATAGATTAGCAGACAGCTGGTCTTGTCACAGCACAGTTCTTCCTTCCTCTGCCTATGGGGAGTGTGGGTGTGTGCCTTTCCTCCAATTAGCTGTCACACAGTATAAGGCTTCACTACAATCCTAGTGCTGAACAGCAAGAGAAAATTTCTAACACTATGCGTACTTTCCAAAGATATAATAAAGCTTTATATATTATAAGAATATTTAACACTGAAGACAGCAGATATATATGTAAAACTTACGTAGGGAGATTTGTTTAATCTCTGTGTATCATCTGAGGCTGTTCACTTCACTGATTATATGAGAGGGTTTACATCCACTTTACGTCCAGCCGCCGCAGATGTACTGCGGCAGGCTGGCTCTCCCAGTCAAAGTGCCGTACATGTACGGCGCTCACCTGGGAGAAGCTAGGGGGCGAGCGCATGCCGCCGGAGGCTCGCTCCAGCCTCTGCTCATCAGCAGGGAAGCCAGTGCGTGTGACAGGTGGCTCTGATGGCCGCCGGCCACTCGCAATCTCCCGTCGCTGACAGAGAAGGACGGACGGCTGATGTAAACACAGCCATCCGTACTTCTCCCTAAAGTGATCACAGATGTCATGTGATCCTGTTATATAGGATCTCATGTCTCTGTGATGACTTCACAAGCCATGCCCACCACAGTTAGAATCATGCCCCTAGGGTCACATTTAACCCCTTGATCACCAGTACTGTTAACCCCTTCCCTGCCAGTGTCCTTTTTACAGTAACAGTGCATATTTTGAGCACTGAATACTGTATTAATGTCACTGGTACCCCCAAAAGTGTCAAAAATGTCAGTCAGGGGTTCGATCTGTCTGCCGCAATGTCGCAGTCCCGCAAAAAATCGCAGATCGCCGCCATTACTAGTGAAAAAAACAAAAAAAACAATAAAAATGACATATATCTTTTCCGTAGTTAGTAAACGCAATAACGTTTGCGCAAACCAATCAAAATACACTAATTGCAATTTTTTTTACCAAAAATATGTAGCAGAAATATAAACTGGCCTAAAATGTGAAAAAATTTTGATTTTTACATATTTTTTTTGAGAATTTTATATAAAAGAATGTGAAAAATATTATTTTTTTTTTTTTCCAAAATTGTCGCTCTTTTTTTGTTTATAGCGCAAAAAATAAAAATTGCTCTATTTGTGGGGAAAAAAGGACATAAATTTTGTTTGGGTACAGCTTCGCATGACCACAAAATTGTCCATTAAAGTTGCGCAGTGCCGAATTGCAAAATAGGGTCTGGTCATTGAGCAGCCAAATCCTCCAGTCTGAAAGTTGTTAAGTTATTTATCTTGAATCAAATTTCAGTGTCTATGTTGGCCTCTAAATCTGACTGTTTTTGGTGTTTGTAAAGTGACTTATTGTAAATAAGTTTTATTTATTTTAATAGTCCGCAGTCCATACTTGCACCCGATCATATTGTGTTCATCAAAGAATTTCTGAATGGGCAAAATAACTTGAGAATAATTCATTAAGTCAGCATAATTAATATTTATAAATAATTTTTGTATTGGAGGCACTGTTGTTTATCGATCAGTTAAATGATCGATATAGCTGACTAAATTCATCGTTCAGACATAACCTGACAGTATCTATCTAATATACCACAAAAGACATGTAATCTTAGTGCTGGTGGAAACACAGCCTTTTTAAAAACATTGTGCTTCCGTGTATCTTAGCCCTAGAGCAGGGTTCTCTAAACTGCTGTGCACAGGTCAAATGTGGCCTACCACAAGACCTGATGGAGGCCTCTGATGTAAGAAGAGACTTTTATGGGGAGTCTGATGTGAGAGGGGACTTTTATGGGGACTATGATGTAAGGAGGAGCTCTGATCTAAGGGGGATTTTGATTTAAAGAGGACTATAATGTAAGGGGGGAACCTAACGTAGAAAGGTTCTGATGGGACTCTGATGTAAGGGGGGATTTCCATGCAAGGGGGACTATGATGTAAGGGGGGAAACTGACGTAAGAAGGCTCTGATAGGACCCTGATGTAAGGGGGGACCCTTATGTAAAAGGGATTCCAATGTAAGGGGAACTATGATTTACCGGGGGAGTCTGACATAAGGGGATACTGGTGGGACCCTGATGTAAGAAGAGACTCTGATAGGCTGAAGTTTATTTGGAATCTCTTTGCCTTGTTTTTCTGAAGACCTGTATGTTGTTCTAAATTATAACAAGCATTTCATTTTGATTCAGTTCAAAAAAATTTGTAAAATTTACAATGGCCCTCGTGGTCTGTAGACCCCTGTCCTAGAGCATGTGCATGTCTGTATCTCCTATAATATGGACAACAAATTATCTTGTTACTTATTCAGGGAGTGGCTTAAAGCATATCTAAGCCTAAGAACAATTAGGCTATATTACATACTTTCAGGCTTTTTACATTATTTTTATCTAGTGATCCTACTAGTTTTACACGTTCTGTCCTAAATTAACAACGTACATTAATAGTACTGTATTTTTGAATGAGCTTTGTTACCCCTAAAGCTGAGTACACACAGATTGAAATTCAGCCGGTTCATCAGTAACCGGCCAAATTTAGTTCTAGCTGTGGCCCTCCCTGTTCAACAGAAACCTGTTGGAAAACCTGCATTTGATCAACTGCTGCAGGCATTGATCAGTGTATTGTGACAACGAGCAGTTCCCACTGTCAGAACACAATATCACAACATAGGAGATTCCTGCATCCCGGCGGTGATCAGATTTGTTCCAGAACTGATCACTCGTCAGGTCCAGGCCAATGATTTATGGCCTGGACTTGCTGATCGGTTCTGGCGAATCACAGAATGTCCTGTGCCTGTGTAATGTAAACACAGGCACAGGAAATTATGCAATCTCCCCTCCTGGAGCCGTTTCTGGTTCAAGCGAGCGAGGAGAAAGCATCTACTGTGAGTACACAAGCACTACACTGACACCAGTACACATAGGCACATTTTTCACCACTGATCACTGTATTAGTATCACTGGTGATGCCAATAAGTGTGAGCAGCATTTAGTGGTAGTTAGCGTCAGTCCCAGATAGGTTTAGGGTATCTGCAATATATTCCCTAATAAAGATTTAACCCCCTGATCACCCCCAGTTAACCCCTTCACTGCCCTGTCACAGTGTCATTATTACAGTGTACAGATCTTTTTTCTGATCTCTGTATTAGTGTCACAGGTGACATCAGTTAGCATTAGTGTTAGTTAGCGTCAATCCAGGGTAGCGTTAGATTGCCCGCCACATTTTCAGTAATAAATGTAACCCTGTGCAGTAGTGGTAGTAACTTACAAATAGATACACAAATGCAGGTAGGTTTCAGATAGGACAGAGGGGTCCCCGGATCACACAGCATTTAAAATGTAAGCTCCAGTCTTGGCCAAAGACCGGAAGTGACGTCACCCGGCTCCTCCCAACGCCTTGCGTCACAAAACACGTGACATTCTCAAGGGTTCTTATAAGTTACAAATTGTTATTAATAAATCCTGCTTTTATATACTACGCTATGGAGATGCCTATTTGTTTTTCATGAGCTGATCATTTACTGCTACGGAGGAATTCTTAGAACTGGTTGGTTTATTATGAATGCGCATATATTCCTAAACTAAGGTGAGCGGCCATTGCACTTATTGGTGGATAAGTGCTTGTTTTTCTGGGATTCTGCACCTTAATCACTGGATACCATCACTTACTATATGTGGACTTTTACACAATTTTGATATATTTTTTCACTAACCTTTTGAACTTTAATATCTTTTGAGATTGTCTCTTTCACTTGTATTGCACTACTTTATGTGGGTTTAATTATACACTTGTGCATTTAGTTTAGCATGCTATGCACTTTATTTGTTATACACATTTTTTATACTTCAATGTCTGAATTTATCTGATGGCCCTTATTTGTTTATGTTATTTATTTTCTTTTTGCTTTAGCGCTGATTTGATTTTTTTACCCATAAGTGCAGTTCAAGCTGGTGTGGTGGCTAGCACAAGTAGTTTCCCTCAGCCACCAAGAATTCAAGGACAGGCCCATAGAGTTCATAGTGTACTTCCTGATGTGCTTCCAAATCCTGATTGGGAGCCCACCACTTCTGCAGCACCTGTACTTCCCCCATTCACTGGCCAACCCGGAATTCAGGTGGAAACAACTGATTTTAATCACCTTGGTTTTTATGAGCTGTTTTTCATGAAAGATCTGTACAGATCTATTGTGGACCAAAGCAATTTATATGCTGATCAATTTATCGCTGCAAACCCAAATTTGACCCTTGCCAGAGAATTTGCATGGAAACGTATCACTGTTTCCAAATTTAGAACCTTTCTGAGCCTATCCCTCATCATGGGCATTACTAAAAAGGGTGAGTTGTGGTCATATTGGTCCACTGATCCAATTCATCATATGCCCGTGTTCTCTGCTGCCATGGCCAGGACTGGATATCTTGCGGTTCATGCATTTTAATGACGATGAACTCTGTCATCGTCTGGTGACCTTGGATATGGCCGGCTCCACAAAATTCAGCCCCTCGTAAATCACTTCAACCAAAAATTTGCAGCCTTGTATATGCCCCAACAAGCTGTCTGCGTAGATGAGTCCCTGATTAAATTTCCTGGCTGCCTTGTTTTCAAACAGTTTTTCCCCAGCAAGCGTGGCAGATATGGGGTTAAAATGTATAAGCTCTGTGACAGGGCAACAGGCTATACATGCAGTTTCCAGATTTATGAGGGGGACCAATTGGGGTACCAATTGTTATTACACAAGCATGCCACTTTTTAGTCACCTTTTTGATTCTGGAATTTGCGCATCTGGCACCGTGCGACCTAACTGATGTAGCATCCCCCAGCAGCTTGTAGATGCCTGACTTAGACAGGGCGAGAGAGACTGCTTGAAGTGTAATAAATTGCTTGCAGTGAAGTGAAAGGACACACGGAATGCTTTCGTTCTGACCTCCATTCACGCAAATACCACAGTCCAAATTAGGATGACTGGTGTTGTTGAGAGGCCCCTCTGTGTCCATGAATACAACCTTAACATAGGAGGGGTGGACTTCAATGACCAGATGATGGTGCTGCACTTAATTGCCCTTAAGGCCAGACGCTGGTACAAAAAAGTGTCTGTGTACTGTTTCCAATTGGCTCTGCTGAACGCTTAGGTGCTATACAAAGCGTCAGGAAGAAGTGGATGCTTCCTAAAATTCCAGGAAGAGATCATCACAGCCCTTCTGTATCCAGAAGGTGCTGTGGCTCAAATTTACAATCCAGATGCAGTGAATCAACAACATGAGAGGCATTTTCTGGATGTCCTTCCTTGTACCTCTACTCAAAGAGCACCCAAAGAAGATGTTGTGTCTGTTGAAAACGTAGATATAGGCGTGAAACTGTCCTGGGCAACCTGGGCACTGCATCAGGGACTGTTTCCGTCGCTACCACACACTAGTGGAGTATTAGTATAGGGTATAGCACGGCCCAGTCTAGGGCACACTTTTACACAGGGTCTCAAAAGATGTTAGATGGCTATCTCATTTTGAGAGACTCTAGCCTGGAACGTTTAAAGTTCTTTACAGTTACAAAAAAAGTGTAAGAAAAAGTAAAAAAGTAAAAAAAAAAAAACATAAAAAAATAAAAAAGCCAAAAAATAGTTGTCGTTTTATTGCATTCATTTTCCGTTCTTGCTGTTTTACTGTACTTTATAATATTCTGCTATACTGTAATGTTTTATTGTTACTGCTTTTCCATTGTTAACCATAGTTTGCTTTGCAGTTACCAACATTATACTGTTTTACTGTACTGTATACTATTATATTGTAATGTTTTGTTGTTACTGTGTTTTATTGTTAACCATTATGAACAGTAGAATGGGAGGTAGATGGCGCTGCCTGCATAAACCGCTGTGTGCAATAAATATAAATATACAATCCTAATAGACAAATTATAACCTTAAATAAAGTGCTTTATCAATAAAAATAAAAATTAAAGTGAATAAATGCACAAAAAAAGGGGCTGAAGCCCTTACCTGAAGGTGCTCAAGTGACTGTGCAAGGAAGGAATAGGCTCAACTTCCTTAGAATGGGCTAAGGCCCTTATCTGAAAGTGCTCAGGTGACCGTGCAAGGAAGGAAAAGCCCCAGAAAATGGGCTCAACTTCCTTAGAATAAAAAAATGGAAAGTGAAAGAGTCGTTGGTGCAACTCACATATGCAGTGACTACAGAAAAGGAACAAATTAACATAACCAAGCAGGAAGTGAACAGTGTGGAAAAAACGCACTAGTGTGAAAAAACACACGTATAAGGTGTTATAAAGATTTTTTATAATAAGCAGATAGGCCCAATAGGGCGTGCAAAAAGTGCAAAAAAGTATATTGTATATGATGTGATTCATCAAAATCGCATGCACACCAGATCACTCTATTAAAGTGCTGGTTTGTGCAAAAAGTGATGGAGTGCTCAATAGATTACACAGATATTGAATAAATAAATATACATGTGTAAAAATGCTAAAACTTAAGATAAAGTGACTGATAAAAATATAGTGACTGAGAAAAATATATAAGTTAAAATCCCAAACGCACAAATACTATAAAAATTCCCATAAAAATCTAAAAAACACAGATGCTTTAAACAGTGCGATTTGAGTTCCAATAGCACAAATGCTATAGCAGATGAGGGTTCCTAAGACCCAAAGTCCCACAACACAAATTCAGCAGAGGAAAAAAATGTCCAAAGTACATGCAACAACCAAATGTAGGACAGATATCCTTGGGATGTTCCCAAATCCCGAAAAAATTAATATAGTGCAAAGAGTATCACAACCAGAGTGACTTCGGTGCAGGTGCCATATAAATTCCTCAGGTTTGCTTAGTAAAGTGGTCAATCGGTGCTCCCCACACTCCCAGGACCGCACTTACCAGAGGTAACTACCCCTACAGGGGTAACAAGCCTGTGGGTAATAATCGGCTGTTTTGCTCCTCAGATCCAAGCCCTCGGTCTCCCTGGGTGGTCTGGTCCATCCATAGGGATACCACCCAGGCTTATCTTAAGTTTTAGTATTTTTACACATGTATATTTATTTATTCAATATCTGTGTAATCTATTGAGCACTCCATCACTTTTTGCACAAACCAGCACTTTAATAGAGTGGTATGGTGTGCATGCGATTTTGGTGAATCGCATCATATACAATATACTTTTTTGCACTTTTTGCACGCCCTATTGGGCCTATCTGCTTATTATAATAATCTTTATAACACCTCATAAGTGTGTTTTTTCACACTAGTGCAGTTTTTCCACACTGTTCACTTCCTGCTTGGTTATATTAATTTGTTCCTTTTCTGTAGTCACTGCATATCTGAGTTGCATCAACGACTTTCACTCTCTTTTTTTATTCTAAGGAAGTTGAGCCCATTTTCTGGGGCTATTCCTTCCTTGCACGGTCACCTGAGCACTTTCAGATAAGGGCCTTAGCCCATTCTAAGGAAGTTGAGCCTATTCCTTCCTTGCACAGTCACTTGAGCACCTTCAGGTAAGGGCTTCAGCCCCTTTTTTTGTGCATTTATTCACTTTAATTTTTATGCATTTTATTGATAAAGCACTTTATTTAAGGTTATAATTTGTCTATTAGGATTGTATATTTATATTTATTGCACACAGCGGTTTATGCAGGCAGAGACATCTACCTCCCATTCTACTGTTCATATTTAACTACCGTGTTTCCCCGAAAATAAGACCGGGTCTTATATTAATTTGGCTACAAAAAACACACTAGGGCTTATTTTCAGGGGATGTCTTATTTATTTGCGGTACGTACAATAATTTACATTTATTAAAAGCAGTCATGTCATCATGACGATCTTAAAGTGGTTGAAACCCTAACAAAAAAAAAATCCTGATCCTTTAGGACATGATAGACAGCACAGTGCTTGTACTGTGTCATTTACCCCACTCTTTGTTCTAAAAAAAAAACCTGGAATAAAACAAAATGTTTTTTAAAAACTTCCTGTGTCCCCTGTCTTCTCTCCCCCTGTCAGCTCAGGACTCAGCATTAGAACATTCTGTAATGCCAAAAATAAATTTTGGTCAAAATTAGTTTTGTAAAAAAGATTATAGAATGTGCAGTGTGTCTCCTTTTGTAAGTTTATAGTGGAAAATACCCTATTTACAGCACCGTTGGGTGCTCACATGACCCACCGGAGCTCTTCTTCCCAACTTTGAGCACTGCAGAGTAAGGGGGCGCTGACGTCAACCGGGAGGAGAGCAGAAGATCTACGGCAGGTCATGTGAGCACCCTGCGGCACTGTAAATAAGGTATATTCCACAATAGAGTTACAAAAGGAGACACTGCACATTATATAATATTTTTACAAAATGGATTGCATGTTTTTACAACGACTTTAGCTAGGGCTTATTTTCAGGGTAGGGCTTATATTGAAGCCATCCCCAAAATTAAAGCTAGGTCTTATTTTCGGGGTAGGGCTTATTTTCAGGGAAAAAGGGTATATATCCCAGGATTATAGTTTTAGAGGTGGGCTGCAGCCAGCAATTTGCCTAGTTTGGTACATCTATATCCTAAGCGCGGATCCTTTCTTACATTTTATTGTTAACCATTGTTTGCTTTGCAGGTACGCCCATCAGCTGCAGCACTGATTTGTTTATCCTGACAGAAACAGTGTTTACTTTCAGCATATATGTAAATCAATGATTGCAGCTCTGTAGGAGGTGATTTCAACACCGCAGCTAAAAAAAGAGCATATATAGTGAAGCATATGGGATGGGGTGGACATAGAGGGCGGATCTCCCCTATGCTTCGCTATATATTTTTTTACACTTTTCTTGGCAGAGATTTCTTAATTCACATCAGTCGATGTGAATGGAGGAATCTGTTATGCTCTTTTCGTTTGTTCAGCCCAGACAAAAAAAAAAAGAACATTGCATGTATGCCCATCATTAGAAGTGGGTGGCTGCTGGTAGGTCTAATGGTGGGCATATCACACACTTTCTGGCAGAGATTTCTTTATCCACGTCGATCGATGTGAATGGAGGAATCTGTTAGGTTCTCTTTTTTCGTTCAACCCACAGGCTGCATGAAAAAAATAACCTTACAAGACATGCCCAACAAGGACCAGCAACATACTGGTATAGAGTGGTCATACCGGGATGATGCCTGCAGGTTTAGGTATAGTTTTTTTACAGCCGGTGGACAGCTTACAAGTAAAAGCAATCCCAGCAGCTAATTAGCCGCTAGACTGCTTTTACAAGCAGTGGGAGGGGATTCCCCCCCTCCTGCCGCCTTCCATGGTCTCAGGCTCTCCTGTCCCACCAGGTAAACCGAGAATGCAGCCGGTGGTCCGTCAGCTGGCTATAGAGCTGATTGGAGACCAGAATGGCTCCAATCATCTCTATGGCCTAAGACACTGGAAGCTAAAAGCATTTTATCACTTCAGTTTTACCGGAACAGTGCTATTTCTAAATTGGGAAAGCATCTTATCACACCGATTTTGGGATTTTGGTGTGGTCAGATGCTTTAAGGGCAGAGGAGAGATTTAGAGTCTAATAGACATTTTTCAAAAAAGAGTACCTGTCACTACGTATTGCTATCATAGGGGATATTTACAATCCCTGTGATAACAATAAAAGTGATAAAAAAAATTAAAAAAAAATTAAAGGGAAGGTGTAAAAATAAAAAAAAGCAAAATAAATATAAAAAAAAATGAAAGCACCCCTGTTCCCTGTGTTTGCACGCAAATACAAACACAAGCATCGATCTCATGTCATATGTAAAAAGCAATTGCACTATGCATGTGAGGTATCACCGCGAATGTCAGATCGAGGGCAGTGACTCTAGCAGTAGAAATCCTCTATAAATCTAAATGGTAACCTGTAAAGGCTTTTAAAGGCTATTAAAAATGTGCGTAGTTTGTCACCGCTACTCGGGCGTGCGCAATTTTATAGCATGTTATGTTTGGTATCTATATACTCAGCATAAAATCATCTTTTATATCTTACCAAACAATTGGGCAATATATTGTGTATTTATGCAATAAATTCCAAAAAGGTGTTTTTTTTCCCAAAGAAATTGCTTTTGGAAAATCTCTGCGCAAATACTGTGTGACAAGAAAATTGCAACACTCACCATTTTATTCTGTAGGGCCTCTGCTTTTTGCTTTTAATGTTTGGGGGTTCAAAATACTTTTTTCATGTAAACAAAAAGTGTCAGAAAAGGCTTGGTCTTCAAGTGGTTAGAAGAGTGGGTGATGAAGCTTCTAATATTGGGCATAAAATGCTAGGACAGTTCAAACACCCCCAAAGGACCTCTTTTTGGAAAGTAGACACCCTAAGCTACTTATTGAGAGGCATAATGAGTCCATGGAATTTTTTATATTTTGCCACAAGTTTTTTTACACAAAGTTGTCACTAAATAATATATTGCTCACACATGCCATGGGTATATGTGGAATTACACACCAAAATACATTCTGCTGCTTCTCCTGAGTACAGGGATACCCCTTGTGTGGGACTTTTTGGGATCCTAGCCGTGTACATGGCCCCGGAAACCAATCACTGCCTTCAGGCTTTCTAGGGGCGTAAATTGCTCATTTTACTTCCTAACTACCTATCACATTTTTCAGAAGTTCTAAAATGTTAAGATAGCATAAACTATGTTTGTTATTTTCACTAAACATTTTGCAAAATATAAAATATTCCATGGACTCAACATGCCGATCAGCAAATAGCTTAGGGATCTGCTTTTCAAAAATGGGTAATTTGGGGGAGTTTTGGGCTGTTTTGGCATTTCATGGCCTCGGAAACTGTGAATAAGAATGAGAGGCAGTCAGAAAGTAAAAGCAGGGTAAATTCTAGTATATACACCATGGTTTGTAGACACTATAACTTTTGCGCAAACCAGTAAATATACACTTGTTGAGATTTTTTTTATCAAAGACATGTAGCTAAATACATTTTGGCCTAAATGTATGACAAAAATTGAGTTTAAGAAAAAGTAGAAAATCCAAATTTTCGGTCTATTTTTCCTTATATATTGCAAAAAATAAAAATCCTAGTGGTGATCAAATATCACCAAAAGAAATCTCTATTTGTGGGAAAAAACATACATACATTTTGTTTGGGTACAGCATTGCATGACCGCGCAATTACCAGTTAGTCATGCAGTGTCAAATTGTAAAAAATAGCCTGGTCATAAGGGGGTAAAACCTTCCTGTCCAGAAGTGGTTAAAGGAGTTGTAAATAAAGAAGGTTTTTTTTTATCATTAATTCTATTCAGCACTCAACTGATCTCTCTAAAACCTTAACTCCTTTTGAAAAACTTTGCACAACCAAAACTCCCCAACGTCATGTCATTTCATGTATACACAACATGCTCTGAGAAAACATTCAAGCAGGTGAAAGGAAAAGCATGCAAGGCTTGGGCCCAAGACTTCCACACAAACCTTACTAACAACAGCTGTGAGCAAATCTATTGTCACATACACAAAGGCTCAATCAATGCCTTTTTACAAGAGAATATTTATAAAATAATTTCCCGCTGGTACCGCACCCCCGCCATTTTGCACAAATTAAATTCTTCTACATCAAGCGAATGCTGGAGATGTCATCATACCAACGCTGACCTCCTACACATCTGATGATAATGCCCATCTATTCAACCTTTTTGGAAAGCTGTATATGAACTAACCCAAAAAATAACTGCTCTCCCACTAGCTTACACATCTGCACAATTTTTACTACACCACCATGGCTCATTAAACTCACCATACTTCAAATCTTTAGCAATTATGCTAGTTAATGCCGCTAAACTTTGTATACCTATACTGTATTAAGGGTCCACCCCCAAAATCCCGTCCATATCAGACTGGTATAAACGCACTGATAAAATTGCTTAGATAGAAGAGCTAATTTTGATATCCCTGGATTCCCCACACAAATTTGCTTCCACGTGGGTAAGCCTATATTAACCACTTGCCGGCCGCCGCAAGTACATATACTGCGGCGGTCAGCCCCGGCCAGGCAAAGTGACGTACCGGTACGTCACTAGCCTGTGAGGCTCTGGGGAGCGAGCGCGCGCCGCCGGAGGCGCGCTCCCGCGCGGTCACGGACCTCCCCGCGCGTGTGAGCGGCGGACCCGATGTCCGACGGTCACTCGCGATCGTTTGCCGTGAAGGGAGAAAGGCATGCGGCCAATGTAAACAAAGCCGCCTGTCATTCTCCCCTGTGTAAAAATGGAGATCACACGGTTCTACTATGTAGGACCGTTGATCTCTGTTCTTACACCAGTAGCCATGTCCAATCCCAGTTAGAAACACGCCCCTAGGACACACTTAACGCCTCCCTCTCCAATACAGTTAACTCCTTCACTGCCAGTGTCATTTTTACAGTAACAGTGCATATGTATAGCACTGATTACTGCAGTAATGTCACTGGTAACCCCAAAAGTGTCAAAAATGTCAGTCAAGGTTCCGATCTGTCTGCCGCAATGTCGCAGTCCCGCAAAATAAAATCGCAGATCACCGCCATTACTCGTTAAAAAAAAACAACAAAAATGACAAAAATCTTTCCCTTTGTTAGTAAACGCGATAACTTTTGCGCAAACCAATCAAAATACGCTTTTTGCGATTTTTTTTACCAAACATATGTAGCATAAAACAAATTGGCCGAAAATGTTAAAAAATTTTGATTTTACATTTTTTTGGGGAATTTCATATAAAAAAATGTGAAAAATATTATTTTTGCAAAATTGACGCTCTTTTTTTGTTTATAGCGCATGACTAAAAAATTGCACAAGTGATCAAATACCACCAAAAGAAAGCTCTGTTTGTGGGAAAAAAAGGACGTCAAATTCGTTTAGGTATAGCATCGCATGACCGCGCAATTGTCTGTTAAAGTCACGCAGTGCCGAATCGCAAAAAAGGCCCTGGTCAGGAAGGGGGTAAAATCTTCCGGGGCTTAAGTGGTTAAGGCTTACCTATAGGTGCTATAAATATCTCCTAAACATTCACCATTTAGCAGATATTTACAGTGCATGCAGCCAATGACATCATCGGCGCAAGCGTTCTGAGGACGCGATCCAGGAAGCAGGATGGCCGAACATGTCGGCCGTCCTGTCGGCACTTCAGGGGTTTCGTTTTTAGGTAAGTACTTCATAATGAGCTAGTATGTGATGCATACTAGCTCATTATGCCTTTTTCTTTGCAGGTTTTTTTTTCACATTTTTTTTTTCAGCCAGTTTACTTTCTCTTTAACACATACCTAAAAAATAGCTCAACATTAGAATCAACTGTGATTGTCAGCCAACAAATATACACGCAACACTCAACTATATTACAATATCAAACGATCAATACTTAATCACTATACCACTCCTGCACATATTTTCTCGACCAAATGAACACCTGCTCAAATACTCCCTCTTCCAACTCAATGCTTACCGTGTCAACACTACATCCTTCTCCCCTTCCTATCATTTCTCCATCTTTCCTTCCTCCCCCTCCCCTTTTTTATTTTTTCACCATACGCCTAATATCCCTACATTTATGTTCAGAACCTGCTGTGGTGCATGTGCTGGTCACATGCAACCACCCATTTATAAAATGTTATGCTACAAGATCACACTTGACATTCAAGCCTTACATAACCTGCATAGCAAGCCCTGATATTACGTCTTTCCTTCACTTACAACCTCTTATAACAGAAATATTAATGTGTCATCTGCAACTTTTTGAATATTTAGCCCTACTGTCTTTGAAACCTTATATCGATTCCTTACTGACTACTATTGTCTGATCATTTGACTTATTTTCATATCACATTGATCTTGTTATTGTAATACCTACTGTGACGAGACCCTTGCTCACTCGCTTCCACTCTCCCGACACTCCTCTGTTTTTAGTCAGTCAGCTTGCAGATCGCAACGTCTGAAGGTTCGGTCAACCAAGGATCCGGGATCCGAACTACAGCTATGTGCCGTCCGGAATCCATTAGAACAAACACCAGGCAAGGCTGTATGTAAGTTCAAACAGGAAGACTCTTTATTGGAAGAACACAGCACACTTTTATACAGAATTTGGAACATCCTTCCCCCAACAACCGCTTTCCCATTGGTCAATTGCACAGTACCTGCAGTTCCCCATAAGGTCCTCTCCGGCCATGCAAATGAGGGCTTGAAAATGAGTCAGCAGTGATTGGTCAGATAGCTTGACTAGAAGGACTGCCATTTGCAAGGAGACAGAAGCCCCAGGGGGCAATCAATGTACACAATAGTCAGACACAGAACAATGGTTCCCTAACTAGCCCTCAATACACATTACTCTGAGTGTCAATACATCCCTTAGCAGACAACAGGTGAGGTCATTAGCACACCTGACAATAGGTGAATGGAAAGCCACCTCAGACCAAAAGCAACATTGTTTAGACAGCCTGTCTCCACATTGAACTTCCCAGAATGACCATATTAGGAGTTGGACTTCCTGGTCAGAGACCTCATACTGTACAGGGAATAAAATCGTCATATTACAAGGGAGACATTATTCTTGAATATGATTGTCCCATTTGTAGTAGTCCAAACCATCACCCATCTGTCCTTAAATTCCAGTGACGGTGAACACCGTCATACCTACATTCTCTGTTCCTTTGCAATTGTCCTCAATAAAAATGTGTTTGGAAAGTTAAAAAAAAGAAGGTTTATGTTATCCTAATGCATTCTATGCATTAAGATAAAAAGCCTTGTGCGTGTGGCAGCCTCTCCAGCCCCCCCCCCCCAATACTTACCTGAGCCCCATCTCTGTCCAGGGATGTCCACAAGTCCCTCGGCCACTCAGGATTGGCTAAGACACCTCCTCCTGATTGGCTAGGACACAGCCCTGGTGCCATTGGCTCCCACGGCTGTCAATCAAAGTCAGTTGAAGGAGAGGGGGGATCAAACCGCAGCTTAGTGTCTGAATGTACACACGGAGCTGCAGCTCAGCTCCGGTGCCCCCATGCAAGCTGCTTGAGGGGGCACTCGACAGGAGGGAGGGGCTACAAGGAGCATAAAGGGACACAAGAAGAGGAGGATTGGGGCTGCCCTGTGCAAAACCAACTGCACAGAGGAGGTAAGCATAACATGAGCAGCGATCGGTGGTGTGGTGTGTCACTCTGACACACCACATCTCCAATCCTGGTAAAGAGTCTATGATGTAGGCTCTTTACCATGTGATCAGCTGTGTCCAATCACAGCTGATCACATGGTAACCAGCAAGTGCTGTTTATCGGCTTTCCTCAGTTTGCGCTTACAAGGCACGATCGGTGGCTCTCCTGACAGGGGGGTCTGCACTGATAATCAGCGCATTGATTATCAGTGCAGACCCATCAGGGATGCCCAATAGAGCCCCACTAGGGATGCCAACCCTAGGCCACCAGGAATGCCAATCAGTGCTTATCAAAGATGCCACTCAGTGCCTATTAGGGATGTCAATCAGTGCCCATTAGTAATGCCTGTCAGTGCCTCCTCATCAGTGCTGCCTATTAGTGCCATCTATCAGTGCCCATCAGTCCTGCCCATCAGTGCCCATCATTGCCCATCAGTGCCATCCATCAGTGCCCATTAGTGCCGCCTATCATTGCCCATCAAATACCACCAAAAAGAAAGCTCTATTTGTGGGGAAAAAATAATAAAATTTAGTTTGGGTACAGTGTTGCATGGCCACGCAATTGTTATTCAAATTGCGACAGTGCTAAAAGATGAAAATTGGCCTGGGCAGGAAGGGGGTGAAAGAGCCCTGTATTGAAGTGGTTAATGAAAGTGCCGGCTTTGCATTGAAACAATGTTTTGGCAGAATTAATCTTGCTAAAGCCTGATAGAGCCTGCCAAAATCTGTTTAACGTAACAGTCAGCACTACCATTAAAATCTGCATTCACCTCCTGTACTAGATCTGAAGGGTGTTTTAAGTGTATAAGGAAATATGATCACAGCTTGCTAGTCGCTTTGTAAATTCTTTGTGAATCTGATGCTAAATCTTTACAAGCAAAATACCTAGTATTAATAATGAAAAAAAAAAAATTCAAACAATTCACGGTAAAAGAAGAAAGTTTACAGTAGTTGCACATATTTGCAAATAAATGTGAATGCCGCAGTGCCAACATCAAGGCTTCTGTTTATATTGTGGTCCCAACTCTATATTTTTTGATAGTCTCCAAGTTGGAGCACATATAGCACATATAGCATTGGGTAGATTGAGGGCAGCCCACTCCTCCTTAAAGGCAAATGGACACACTGGATGTCCAGCAAGAGCACAACGGTTGCTGGAGGCATCAAATGCATCCCCACGCCAAATCCCGTGAACTAACTATACAAAAATATGGCAACCACCCCAATGTACAGTGCCTTGAGAACTTTTTGACCTTTTGCTACATTTCAAGCTTCAAACATAAAGATATAAAACTGTAATTTTTTGTGAAGAATCAACAACAAGTGGGACACAATCAAGAAGTGGAACGAAATTTATTGGATATTTCAAACTTTGTTAACAAATAAAAAACTGAAAAATTGGTCGTGCAAAATTATTCAGCCCCTTTACTTTCAGTGCAGCAAACTCTCTCCAGAAGTTCAGTGAGGATCTCTGAATGATCCAATGTTGACCTAAATGAATAATGATGATAAATAGAATCCACCTGTGTGTAATCAAGTCTCCGTATAAATGCACCTGCACTGTGATAGTCTCAGAGGTCCGTTTAAAGCGCAGAGAGCATCATGAAGAACAAGGAACACACCAGGCAGGTCCGAGATACAGTTGTGGAGAAGTTTAAAGCCGGATTTGGATACAAAAAGATTTTCCAAGCTTTAAACATCCCAAGGAGCACTGTGCAAGCGATAATATTGAAATGGTAGGAGTATCAGACCACTGCAAATCTACAAAGACCTGGCCGTTCCTCTAAACTTTCAGCTCATACAAGGAGAAGACTGATCAGAGATGCAGCCAAGAGGCCCATGATCACTCTGGATGAACTGCAGAGATCTACAGCTGAGGTGGGAGACTCTGTCCATAGGACAACAATCAGTCGTATACTGCACAAATCTGGCCTTTATGGAAGAGTGGCAATACAATACATCCTTAGTGCCTGGCAGGATTGTGATGGGATGATGGAAACGAAAGAACATTAGGCCATGCCAACTTTGAGCTGACAGCTGTGATCCTGATGCTACTATAAGATGGTTAATTCATCTTGTAAATGCTATACCAAATTAGAGCGAAGCAATGTAAAGGTAATCTATACTACATAATATATAGATATATATATACACATATCTATGGAAGTGGTTTAAATACACCTATAGAGGTGTACAGAGCCGCGCTCATCTAAAGTGCACTAAAGCCCCGTACACACGTACGGATCGTCGTCATACAAACGTCGGCGGACGAAAGATCTGCCGATTGTACGCGTGTTAGTATGGTGCCTCCGACAGCTGTCTGTGCACAATCCGCGGACAAGAGTCTTTCTTGCAAACATGAAAATTTTTGTCTGCGGACACCAGAACGGACGATTGTTCGCCTGTCAGTACACAATTCTGCCGACACACAGCTACAAATCCCAACACGCATGATCAAACCAAATGAGTTCCCGGAAGAATTTTCTCTAGTAAACTCAACATTTTATTCAGAAAGAACTTTCGGCTCGCGGCAGTCCAAGAAATAGGTGAAATGCGGAGCACATGCTCATCTTGATAAATGTGAGAAGAAGGAAGATGCTGCTCATAATGCCATACTTTTCTAATAAAAAGGCATGTGTTCTGTTATGATGAAGATAATGTTTGTCTATTCTATCTGTTCTATCAAAATTTATAATTAAATAATTTGAACTCTTCACCATTATTATTTTTTAAACAGCAAAGATCTAACTATTGATATGACCCTTTATTCTTGTATGAATTAATGTCTAAAACATATTTTTCAGGTTATGCACAATATTAAACATGTTAACAAATTCAGATAGGCCATTTTTTACTTTCAATTTTCTTTATTTTTTGTATCTCAGAAAAAAAAACATGAAAACATTAATACTTTCCGTATAATAAACTAAACATAAAAAAGGTCCATTTGGACAAAATTAAAATAGAAACTGGCAAACAGGGGTAAAATAAATAATAGGGGGTTACAAAAATTAAAGTTGCTGGTAACTGAAATCAGGTTGCCATGAGGGCAGGTTTGGATCCTGCTGGCCATATTGCCACTGGCCATGTGGCATTTGGCGAGGTGGTGGCTGTTGTGGAGGTGGAGGTGGAGGTGGAGGTGGAGGGCACGGGTGCTCCTGGCATGCATGGCTGTGCTCATTAAGGATCCCGTTTTCAGCGTTTTGCAGCACATCAAGAATAATTTTTCTGGCATACTGACACTGCCTGAGGTCCACCTTATCTAAAATTTTGGCCGTCATGTTGCCGAAGGATTCATTGGCCTCCGGTTTCCTACGTAGGGCTATGGTGGCCTCCTGGATAAATTCATCAGTGAGGTCATCCACGTGCTTCCTCTTTTGCCTCCGTTTGGCAGGAGGAGGTGGTGGTGGAAAGAGTTCCACAGGCTCCTCAGGCTCCTCAGGCTCCGCAGGCTCCCCAGGCTCCTGGCTGCAACCTGGCTCCTCCTCAGTGACACTTCCCTGTTGATGAAATGAACAATTGATTAGAATGTTATAGTGTATATAAAAATGCATGTTTGTTATATTATTGTGAACAAATAGCAGACTTTACATACAGTGGCGTATCTAGGGTCTCCAGTGCCCTTGTTGAGGAGCTGTATTTGGCAACAACCCCCCCCCCCCCCCCCCAAGATCAATGTAAAAATGTAACCCACCCCCCCAAAAAAAAATTAAAGGGCATTAAAAGTTTCTCATTTGCCCCTTGTTTGCCCAGTGTAGAGCTCTCTAGTGGGCAATCATTGTCTCAGGTGTGAAAAACAAGAAAGAGAGGGTTGAGAGCTAGAGAGAGGGAGAGAAAGAGGGGGTGTGAGAGAGAGAGAGAGGGGCCTGAACTTGCAGAGTGCTTGATGTAGGGCATTGAGGGTGAAGCGGTGCAGGTAAACAGGAATAAGGGAGCCACCTGCCTTGCTGACCCAGAGTGAGAGACCAGAGACATGGAAGCAAGGATGGATGGATCATTTGCAGGAGCTGTTAGTTTTGTATTAAAAAAGGTTGAGCCAGAGGAATGCTGAGGCTACAGCAGTGTTTGTTAGGACCAGAGGTGTGCTGGGGATGCAGCACTGTTTGTAAGACCGGAGGTGTGCTGGGGATGCAGCACTGTTTGTAAGACCGGAGGTGTGCTGGGGATGCAGTGAGAGGCAGTCTCAGTCTCCTGTTTTTTTGGCTCAGCTGCTCTCAATGTTTTACACCTGCATGAAGCAGCTCTCAATGTTTTACACCTGCATGAATCCGCCTGCAAACTGGGGGTTCTGGGGTGTGCAGGCTGAGTGGATTGTTCAAAAAAACAATAAACCAATGCCAATGTTTTTGTGACCCACCCCCCTTGGCCTGCGCCCCTGGCGGTTGCCTGTCATGCCAACCCCTTGCTATGCCCGTTTACATAAAGGGTCAATTATGGTTTACCTTATAATTTTGTTACATGATTAAATTTTAGCAGACAATATATTGTGAAATGCCATACCTGAGTAAAACTCTCCTCCAGGAAATCCTCATCCTGGCTTGGATCTACAGACACTGAGCCCTCTGCCGAAGTAGAAGGCAGTGTTGAGATGGATGGCCTCGATTCCAAGGTGTCGGACAGGAATCGCATGTTATCATAGTACCACAGCCGTGGTACATGTATCTTCTGTGCACCTGCTCCAGACCGGGTGGATTTTTCAATTTTTTTTACCTCCCGCCTGTAGGCACTGCGAATACTGTTAATTTTTCGCCTTACATAATCAAAATTTGCCCCAGGACAGACGGGCTTGTAGAAGGCCACCAAATGTTCCATGGCCTGTTGTTTTAGTTTTTTATTTTTATAATCCGCGGACTTCACTTGCCACAAACACGGCAGTTGCCTGTACTCATCAATGAAACTGATGAGAAAGTTGTGGGTGGTGTAATTGTCCACCATATTGCAGGACAGTATATGCCTGCAAGACACAACACAACACAAAACATATTAAAATAGCATGTATTTTGGCACATAATAAATATATTCCTAATAAAAGCTGTATAGGGCCCAAAACACACACTTTCTATTAAAATAGTCGTACCTTTGTTTGTGGGGAAAAGTCGTGATTCGCCGCTCGATCGTGCTCCAACACTCGATATGTCCGCTAGCGAATCGTCGGCCGAACGATCTGGCGTCCTTTAAATACAGCGCAGGCGTCAACTCCTCCTCCAGTGGCGGGCTTGTGCAGGGGTGTGTACGTGCCGAAGATCAGGCCTACACACACCTGAGGCAGTGGAACAATCGTTTTTTAATTACGAACCATGTCTCAACGATCTGGGAGCTCAATTAGTGTGGGCCGAAGTGATTGGGCCACCCGAAAATCAAGGGCTACACCCATGACAAAGCCAGAAATGGTGGAGATGGTCTCCATTTTAGAAAAAAATGGACTATGATGGCAAGTTGGCTAATTACGACCGGCCCAATGCCAGGAAAGATGGCATCATGGATAAGGTGGTGGCCTGTTTGCAAAAAAAATTTGGTGTGGAGCGATCGAAAGATCAGATTCGTAAACGGTGGTCCGACCTGAAACACCGTGAGCAGGATCAGCTTTCCCAAATCCATCGGATTTTGAAAAAAAGTAAGTTTTATTTTTTATTTATTTTTTTAATCATGCAATATGTTTTTTATAATTTGGTGTATGTTGTATTAACATGTCTAGATTATAATGTCTATGTAAAAAGTTAGATTACTCATTTTAGTTGTCATGTCGTGATTAGATCGATCTATTGTTGATGTTTTAGTATATGACATTAAAAGTCAGGAAGCCATAGTTAAAAATATATGTATTGTGTTGCAACGAACGTTCTTTCCTGCACGAATCTTCTCAGCAAACATTCCTATTAATCACAAATTATTATTCAAACCTTTAAATAGGAGAAAAACGTAAACTCCGTGCCAAACAATGGGAAAGGAGGAGGAGAGGTTTGGCAGCTCCATCTGCAGTTGCGGAAGAAGAGGAGGACATGGGCCCAGATGGTGGCACAGATTCGACTAAAGGTAATTGGTTCCTATGCACTGTCAAACATTAATGTACCATATTTTTCGTAGATAACCATGTACATGTCTTCATATTTGTTACTAAAAGAGCTATCAAGCAGGGCACCATGTCCTAACAAATGTACCTCTTGTGACTTTTATGATATGGCCAATGTTTTGTATTATGTAGATGAAGACATTATGCCTGAGGTTATTCTGGTGGAGACAACAAGTGACCAGACACCAGAGCAACAAGAAGGTTGGTAGGCACAGATTTTTGTGTAGTGGGATCATAGAAATATGTGCATTTGCAATGATTGTTTAACCTTATATTCTTGTATTCCCTTACAAATTTACATTGCAGATGTTGCATCATGCCAGGATGTGGCATCCCCAGCCAGCTCAGAACCCAGATCTCCTGGCAACTTGCCAAGCAGCGTGGAAGCCACTTCCCAAAATGTTGAGGATCCCGGACCAAGTGTCAGAGAGCCAGTTGTGTGCCCACGTAGGTTTTTTCAGAATGATTTTTATCAGTGTTATTTTTAGCCTCCAATTGACAACACTAGTTCCCTATGGGAGCCTCTTTATTTGAATGGAAGTCGCACCGTAAGTCGGATCAGGATGCTCTGACTTGCGGGGCCACTTGCGTTGTGAAGATTTTTGAGGGGGAACTACACCAAAAAATTTAATAACCCACCGTGGGTGTCCCCCCAAGTTCACAACCCGGCCTTTTGTGTGTGGTATTGAGTTTGAGGGTATGCCCACAACAAAAAGACAGCGTGGGTTACCCCCAAAACCCCTACCAGACCCTTATACAAGCATGCAGCTTGTCAAGCCAGGAAAGAGAACGAGCAAGCGGACCAAACACCCCCTGGACCACAGCAGGACACATGCCCTCAACATGGGGGGGTTTTGTTGCTTTGGGCCAGGGGGCCTCTGCACTGCACACCCAAAAGCACCTTGCTCCCATGTAGAGAAGGGCAAGGGCCTCATCCCCACAACCCTGTCTGGTGGTTTTGGGGGTTCATGCGGCCAGGGGGTTCCTAGGACTTTGGAAGCAACCTTCAACAAAGGGTGGCCCCCAGATCCCGGACACCAATCACTGTGTGAATGGGTATGGGGTACATAGTACCCCTACACATTAACCACATAAATGGAAGTGTATGTGAATAACGACAGGAGACGTTTATGAAATGTTCTTACATATCTTCATCCGGTCTTCTCCACTCTGCTCTTTGGATCTGCTCCTCTCCACTCTTCTGCTGTCCAATCTTCTGCTCTTATGTTGTCTGCTCTTTTGCCCTAGGCTCTTCTTCTTCCTCCTGTCCTCCTCCAATGCTGTTGCCGTGCATTTTGCCCGTCTCTGTTCTCTGTAGCTTAATATATATACATTACGACCATGCCCTCACAATGACGTCATCATGCGTTCACACCCCTAATGAATATATAGTAAGCTCAGGAGACCGGCAGAATCATCAGCAACAGGATCAGAGGAGGACAGGAGGAAGAAGAAGAGCCTAGGGCAAAAGAGCATAAGAACAGGGTAGGTATTAACTCGAGAGTAATTAAAAATAACCTGGACACCAAATGTTTCTCTATTATGACCTCATGTAGGTGATTCACATTGACTCAGTTGTATATTTTTTTACAGATCATGATTTACCTACTTGCACTTTAGCAAAATTAACACGTGAGGCACTCCAATGTTGCTCAGACCTCGAGCAAATCAAGGAAACAGCAACGGCATTGCAATCAAAAATGCGCGATTTTGTCGACATGATTGCCAAATTTTAAAAAGTTTTAAATACATTTTTTATGTTTTTATTGGTTCCTTTTATTACAAATGTTTTGTAATCTTTTATGATATCTTGATGGCACTCAGTTGTTAAGAGTGTACCCACGTTTGGGAAAAAAACTTGAAAACACCCTAACCCTAACCCTAACCCTAACCCTGTGAATGTTTCTTAAAAAAAATTTTGTACATTCAACAATGTGTGTTCCATTCTTTATTTGACTTTCGTTGGGGGGTCGAGATATAAAGCTGTGTAAAGAAGCATTACATGTATGATGGCTGTCCTATTCCCATATTTACATGTTAATGAAAGCATTTTGGACACTGTCATATGCGAGTTGCTGGAGGTGTCAATGAAATGTTAAAGATCCCAACCGTTTATACGCATATCACAGTGCGATCTGACATTTCATACAGGATCGGATCATACAAGTGGGAACGACTGTGCAATCCTATCCTGATGCAGCTGAATAAATGCATCATGTGCGACTTTTGTGCGAGTGCAGTGCGAATTGAGACATACACTTTGTATGGCTACATTCACACTGAACACGCACACAAGTCGCACATGACCCTTTATTTCTGATGTATCAGGATTGGATGGCACAGTTCTTCAGACTTGTGTAATACAATCCTGTGGAAAAAGTAAGTGGCGGGTCACCCTTATGCGATGCAGGAAGGATGCAAAGTCGCAGACTTCCCGCATCGCATAAGTGTGACTCAACACTCAAGGTACTAGCAGTCCTAGGATTCAATATGGCATTGATATTGGCAGTAGAAATCAGTGTAGGGAGATCAGTGTAATCTATAGTGTATTGCTTGTTCGTTGCTCTAGTTCACTTTCCATTACTTATATATATATAACACTTTGAGATGAACAATGATCAAGTTTCACATAACACTGACATATCCTAACATTGGTGGGCAGTGAGAAGGATGTCATAAATGAACACAACATAACAGGTGTAGGTACGTTGTTAATACCCTAATGTATTATATTAAATATATAGTATGGGCAACTTCTGGACAAGAACCACCAATGTAAGGTGACATTAGATGAACCTTGGGTGTGACCTAGTTCTCAATGTGACAGGGTTTGTGTAAATTTTGTGGGGTGCAGAAGGCCCTTGTATTTACACCACTGGCTCAAAAATAACACATGGCCATCATCACTTTGGATCAGCTGGTGAGAGACTACAGTAAAGAAACACACTGATGAATGTATTAACCCTTCCAAAGTCACACATATATGACACATGATTAACCCAAATAATTGTGTTTGGCATATGTGCCCAAATGATTAGAATCCACAATACAGAATCATTGCAATTTTGGTTTAATGTGTTGAAAAATAAGATATCTCTGACATTTATCTTGTGTGTCAAATCTTTAACAAGATTAATGTGTGTGTGACAGTGATTGCTGCCAGGACACAGCTCCTCTCCCCACGAAATAGTCCAGATATTCCTGGCGGATCTGACGGGCCCTGTGTGATGCCAATGCTGACCGTCCAACTTCCATTGACGTCATGGACTCCACTTGGTTAGAAGGTTGGGCCTCTCCACTTGTACCTGGCATAGCAGGGTCAATATCCAGTTGCTGCAATACATAATTTTGTGCATTCCTGCGTAGGAAGTTGTGCAAAATGCAGCAACACAAGACCACATTATCCACTTTGTACAGTGCCAGGTTTATGGACGTCAGGAATATCCGGAACCGGTTGGCCATTATCCCGAAGGCATTCTCCACAACTCTGCGAGCTCTGGACAACCGGTAGTTGTAAATCCTTTGGTCTGGGGTGAGGTTCCTCTGAGGGTAGGGCTTCATGAGATGCTCCCCAAGCGCAAAAGCCTCATCTGCGATAAACACAAAGCTCATACCCTCAACAGTTTGCTCCCTCAATGGCAGGTTCAGAGTGCCGTTCTTTAGACGACGAGCGAACTCCATCTGATCAATAACTCCCCCATCCGAATTGCGGCCATTTTTGCCAATATCCAAAAAAAGAAACTCATAGTTTGCATTAACTATGGCTAGCATGACTATACTAAAAAAACCTTTATAATTATAAAAAAATGTGCCGGAATTCGGAGGGGGGACAATGCGGATGTGCTTCCCATCAATAGCACCCCCACAATTGGGAAAATTCCACTTCTCCAGAAATTGATCAGAAATCTCCAGCCATTGCTCTGCATTTGAAGGAAACTGTGGGGAAAAAATAAAAATAAAATAATTAGTGCTTGAGCACATCACATTATTAATTACACACACAGTTGTCTGTTCAAAGCTTATGCAACTTGTTAAAAAAATAAACAACAGGAAGGCAAAGGTTTGGATATGGGGATGTAACATCTACATACATTTATTTTCAACCTCCTATTGTTCTTATATTGTAAAGGGCCATACACACTATAAGATTCTCTGAAGACTTTTTCGTGCAGATTTACCTTTTCTATGTAGTGCAAGGGCCTACCAGATTGCATAGGATTTGAAAGTGTTTGTTGGACCTCATATTATTTGGTTTTGGTAAATTGGAAGGATAAATTGTTCTGACAATATTCTAGTGTGTATGGCCCATTATACTCACCAGCTAGAGCTGAGATTTACAAACTACGGCCCTCCAGCTGTTGCAGAACGACACATCCCATGAGGCCTTGTAATTCTCTGACATTCACAGACATGACTAGGCATGATGGAAATTGTAGTTCGTGAACAACTGGAGGGCCATAGTTTGAAGACCTCTGAGCTTGAGCTTTGGTATATGCTGACTTTGAGATTTAGCATGTGGGTGGGGGATGGGTAAGTAAAACTGGGCATTTATACATCAATAAGGGCTTGTGGTCAGTGAAGGTTTTAACATCATTACATAAACATACAGAATCATAGGTGGGAATGGATGGACTGATGTATTTTAGATAAATCATAAACTAGGTACTAAAACATTGGCCAAGGAATAATTGTTTGAGGGAAAGCAATAAAATTTGAAAAATTCGACATACTGTTAACAGGCAATGCGTTTAGGGACACATAGGAGAGAATGGTGGGGTGGTTAGTGGGTAATTTTACAAATGGTTAAAGATAATCTACATCTTTACTACTATGTGCATGCGGACAGAGGGTAGTTTACAAATAATGGCCTGTATCAATTGCTGTACATCCAAAAACATCATAATTCGGGTGAAACTAGTAATACATGTAATGTAATGTAAAAAATCAAACATACCTTGATATAATCCTTCTGCAAGACCTTGATGATGGCAGAGCAGGTCTCAGGGATGATGACTCCAAGTGCTTGGGGGGAGATGCCTGTGGTGAACTTCAGATCCTGCAGGCTTCTCCCTGTTGCAAGATACCTCAACGTCGCAATTAACCTTTGCTCAGGAGTAATTGCAAGCCGCATACAAGTATCCTGCTTCAGAATATAGGGGGACACCAGGGCAAGAAGACGGTGAAAGATGGGATCCGTCATCCTCAAATAATTCCTGAAGTCATCAGGATTATTTTCCTGGAGCTCCCTCAGCAAGGACATATGAGAAAATTGATCACGGTTAAGCAACCAATTTTTCGTCCAGGAGGTCCGCTTCTTCTTCCTATTGCTCGTACGTCGTCTCAGAGCCAAAACTCCAACACTAACGACAGCAACGGACGAATTCACGGTCGCCATAATAAATTCTCGAACGATGTCTCGGAAAATAGCGAAATGTCGTCAACCAAACAAATGCTACCGAAATCAGCGCGAGATGCCCAGAAGGGTCACGGCCAAACACTCACTTCCTCTTTTGTAGCGGCGAACGTGCGTGGAACGTAGTGACGTCATTTTCTGTCGGCAGACAAATGTCCTGGGCAAGTTTTGAGCACTTTTCAACAGACAAACAACAAACACGCCAGCCGCGAACATTTGTAGGACGTTCTGTCGGCGGACGATCCGTACGTGTGTACGGGGCTTAAGTGTGGTGTTTCAATATAGTGAACCATTAAAAGGTAATAGTGCATATAAATATTAAAATTATAAGAATAAATCACTGATGTCACTTAAAATATATAAATATAAATATAAAGTGCATTGACAATGGTGAATATAAAGTGCAACAATGTTAAGTGAAATATATCACATATAAAGTCCCATGCACAGTGAAATAAATATAAAGTGCAGCAGCAGTAAGTGAAAAAATCACATATAGAGTCCCATGCACCAACAAACATCAGTGCAGTCTCCAGAAGATTCTTCCACACACAAACAGATCTTCAATCCCTTCACCACATGGACACCCAATGTGTGAAAAGGCTTACCAGAAATCACGACCCCTTAATTATAGGGGGTCAGTGTGAGCAGAATGATATTCATCAAAAGCCAATATTCCAGAGTAGATTAGAGCCCTCCTGGAGGATCCACCTTGCAATCGCCAATATACTATTCAACTTCAGAATCCTTAGCAAGCCCCACGTTCCTCAGCAGTATAAAGTAAAGGAATGGCCAATATAGTGAAGTACGTATAAGCAATATTTATTTAAATAAGGTAGATACACTTACATTTAGCAGGAACAAAACAGGCATTGGATCAAGCTAATACTGGGGATATCGGGTGGCACTTCCACATCTTAATGCGTCTCATCCGGTCCCAGAAATATCATGGCAGTGTGATTGCACTCCTAGGTCCCGACCAGTTTCAATAGTACACAGGCCATCGTTGTCAAGGGTTATATATTTTAAGTGACATCAGTGATTTATTCTAATAATTTTAATATTTATATGCACTATTACCTTTTAATGGTTCACTATATTGAAACACCACACTTAGCACTTTAGATGAGCGCGGCTCTGTACACCTCTATAGGTGTATTTAAACCATTCTCACGTTATATACGATTTAGTTGCAGCTCCTTTATATGGTTCACGCCTATATGTTGCACTTTATGATTTATTAATTCTGCATAGAATTTATATGGTACACAATTCTTTTAATTTTAGTCACTTTATTTAAGTTTGCCATTTGCGCAGGTACTGCTGGCGATTAACGCCAACATATATATCTATATCTATGGAAGGGTTAGAACTGTTCGGTTTTAATTGCTGCCTGTGTCTTTTCACTTCCTGTCTACCCTAAAAGTTAGGTGAATGTCCACAAAGGGGACAAAGACTGCAATAAACATATGACAGATGTTCAGATGTTTCATTACCAAAGAAATCACAGATGTACCCTCGCTTGCTGTTGTTTCAAGCAGACATACAACACGCAAATTTATCTTAACTAAAAAATTGTCTCTAAGCTCAAAGTGTAGAAGACAGCAAATACCCACCTGTCCCATTGTCCATGTTGCTGAATGCCTCTCCAATGAAAAAAAAACATCCTCTAAAGTTTTTTGAGAAACTGACATTGGGGAGTTTTGATTTCCTGGTCCCCCACTGTGCTCTGTGGTTCCTTCCGCAGACCCCTGTGTCACAAATGTGCCCTATAAGATTGTAGGGGTCAGTGGCAGGGACTACTCAGCACAACAGGGGTACCAGAATATTTTTTTTTACACTTTGAAGAGAGAGAGTTGCTGAATGTTTTATGTCCAAATGTCAGGTCATAAGATAGACAACTGGGCAGAAAAAAGAGGACTTATGGTGGCCATACATAATACAAAAAAATCGTTCAAACTCATTTTAGAATAACGAACAATTGCCCGTGAGATTTAATGATTTTGCCCTCATGTAATGACCAAATTTTTTTCGATAAATTGTTCAAGGGACATTGAATCAGTTTTCCATTCATTTTGTCACATAAACCTAGTACAAACAGTTTGAGAAGCGCATTAATCTTTCAATTTATCGTACAGTTCCTTCCATTTTTCGGCTCTGAAAAGTTTAAACCGGTTTTCTATTTGTTTGTTTTTTGCCCAGTTAATGGGCACAAACAGTTCAATGACAGATTTTCTAACTATTTTTCGGCTAGTGTATGGCCAGCATTAGATTTAAAAAAGGGTCAGCTCTGCAAACTAACTTAACTCAATTAACTTCTAGATTGAATATTAGCTAATTTCTGAGATATATGGCTAGAAATGTTAATTGATTGCGCTCAGAGATCCTAGCTTTTCATTTAAAAAATAAAATCCTGATTTAATGAGATCAAAGTTGTGCTCTGAGTTTTTTTAATGAATCATGTTTCTCTAAATGCTCAAATTACTTGTTGGCAGATAATTTTTGACCTATTAAAATTTTCTGATGTTGCATAAAAAGCATAAAGCTCAACTCCAGGCACATACGCAATGTCCTTCTTTTACTACATTAGGAGCTTTCTAAGCTCCACTGAGAGCTCCTGATTTTTTGCATATCAGTCTGAAATTCCGGCTCCCACGGAATATGAATGGTGTCTATTATGATACCAGTTCCGGTGGTGTGCCTCCAACCCCCCACTTTGCTCTGCCATTTCCAGCAATGATATCTGTGCTGTGCTTTGAAAATGATTCATCAGATAAGGGGGGGTGGAGACACAACACCAAAACTTGGGTTACTCATAGACAACTTTTCTGATGCAATAGGAACAGGGAAGTGTCGCTCCCTGCTATACACATTAAGAGCTTCCAGTGGAACATAGAGAAGTACTGAAGTAGGAAAAGAAAGACATTGGGGTTGATTTACTAAAACTGGAGAGTGCAAAATCTGGTGCAGCTGCACATGGTAGCCAATCAGCTTCAAACTTCAAACAAAATCAAAGAAATTTCCCAGCTCAACTTACTGACCAGTCTGCAACCAACCAAATCATCTTCTCTAACAGTATGCATTAAAAACAGGGGTTTAGTTAGCACACATTTGCAAATGCATTCTTAAGCTGCAGAGCCACTTCAATGCACCCCAGTATTATCCTAACTCACATTTTGAGAGCCTCCACAGTGGAAACACATGCATTATAAAGGATAGACAGAGGGCAGGTGAGCCTGGAGGGAGCCCACCCCTCCTTAAAGGGACAGGGGCACACTTGACACTAAGCATATAGCACAACAGCAGCGAAGGTGTCCAGTGCGTCCCTTTACCAGTATTCCAGCAATGCAAACAAATGGTCACTGCCCCACCTATAACTGGCGTTTGCAGCAAGGAGCACATGGTAGGGCAACGCATGTCAAACAAACCTAAAGAAAATTCCCTGCTCAATATACCGACCTGTCCGCAACCAACCAAAATATCCTGTCTAACAATATGCATTCAAAACAGGGATTTAGTTTGCACACATTTGTAAACACATGCATAAGCTGCAGAATCACTTCACAACACCCCAGTATTATCTGCAGTCCTAACTTGACATGCAACACCCTTCCATGTGCTCCATGCTGCAAAGGCCAGTTATAAGTGGGGGCAGTGGCAATTTGTTTGTACAGATTTTAACTTCAACTTGTTCATTGAAGCTTTGACAAAAACCAGGAAGATGATTAGTTTCTATGCAGAGCTACATCAGATTTTGCATGCTCCAGTTTTAGTAAATCAGCCCTATTGTTTATGTGTATATTGAAGATAAAAACAAAATTTGCTGTGCCTAGAGTTGGGCTATAAAAATGTGAACATTTACCAAACATTAGTCTGGGTATGCTAATCATGCATGAACATGTATCACACTATAATTCCCATCTTTCTCTGTGGACTGAGAGGGACAGGTTTATAACATGATACATTATTAGTGATCAGAAGACAAGCACATGAAGACATGCACATAAACAACTCCACACCTACTACGCAAAGCTGAACATGAAAAATTATGCTGTACATAATAATGCTGAGAGTTTTCAGGGTCTACAGAATCAGGCCTATACAATAGCCTAACTCAGAGAACAAAGAGAATGGTATTTGTGCCTCTGGATACCAACAGGTTATAAAAGGTTTGAGCTTTAACCCAGTCCATAATTAGTCAAAAGATTCCAGAAAAATGCGGGACAAGCGTGCGATTCAATTACTTTCAATGGCACCCCAGGTGCAGCACAATTTTGCCGCTATTATCGCCTGAAAAATCACAGTGAAATCGCGCAAACAGAATCGCAGAATGGCTGTCACCCAAAAAAAAAAGTTCCAGGACTTGTCTTGGGCGATAGGCGTCCTGCAAATCTGTTTGCAGAATTTTGCCACAGTTTGTCGGTCAGGAAAATCGGGCTGCGATTAGGGTGCCATTGAAAGTAACGGAATTGCAAGTGCATTCCAGAAACGCCTAGATGTGAATGAAGCCTAAATGTTTTTCTTCTCTCTTAGTTTCTCCCCCTCAATTAGCTGATTTGACCCCAGTGCTGAAAGAGAGGAGCAGAGAGGGGGCAAACTAGTGTGCCCTCAAACACATGATGTCCACTTAATCAACCCATGATGTCATTGGTTCTTAGATGCTGGCATCTAGCCCACACAGTACCGAAGGTTCTAGTGCTGCACCTGTGGCTTTGGTTAACAAAAAGGCAGACCTAATCCACCCAATTGTTCACAGTTTGTTTACAATTTGGGGCAATTTTTAGGCATTTTGTCAAGGCACCCCTGAAGAACCCAAAAGGCACCCCAGGGTGGTACGGCACCCTGGTTGAAAAATGCTGCTCCAAATACACACTGGTGAGGTCCTTGACCATGCTGCATTGTTTTAACAGCAGCACAGAAAAGTGAAGTCAGACTCTGGCAGAGTTGTCAGACATGAATGCTGGGGTAAGAAAACTGGCTGAAGAAAATGACAAATTGACAGTTAAGACTGTTCACATTTTTATATTTGAAATGTTAATTTAGATGTTAGCTACAAATCCACTTTAGCGCTGATTGAAAAAAACAAAACAAAAAAAAAAAAGTCCTGAATTGCTTAACTTTACGAAATAAATGTTTGCTTAAACCAGACATACTGTAGATGGTTCAAATTTCAGCAGGTTCAGTGGGGACAGGCAGAGATTTGAACCATCTATGGACAGGCTGATTGTACCCAATTTTATTGTTGTAAGACTTGGGTCCAACCAGCATGTTCCATTTTAATGAGAATATTGCCAGCTGCCAGGAGAACACAATAACTCAGCGGGAGGGATTCACTGGCTGTGTTGATGGAGGAATCAAGTGATTTTCTTTCCTGCAACCCGTGGTTGCAGGAAAGAAAATCACATTGTCTATGGCCGGCTTTAGCCTAGCCATTTGGTCAAGTGAGCTCTGCTGAAGGGCAGAGTTCAGGTTTACTCATCTCTTTTAAATATACAGTTATGTAATAATTATATAAGTTATAATTCCTGTTTTTCCATCCTAAATTCATAGTAAACTTCTTTGTCACAAGTTTTATTACCAGCATTTTCTGAAACTGCTATTTTACAACATACAGGACAAATAAAAATAATTTGCCCAAAGGCATTCATTTATTTCACAAAGTAACAAGTACTTTGCACAGTAATGTTTTTGTAACAAATGGAATAAATGGTTCTACTCTGTTCTTCAGTAACCTTCATTTCACCATGGTCATTTGTTTTATTCATTTGTTTGCTTCATTTTAACCTTTCTAGGCAAATGCTTTGACTTACATGACACCAGTAATCTGAGTTTTAAGAAATAAAAGCTTTTTTTTAACAGACACTAATACTAGAATACTAATATGGTCACAAATTCTTATGCTAAAGAAGAAAGGTCATGGCCTATATTGCACAAACATTCTTTATTATTAGATGTAAATAAAGCAATTATTTTCCAGGTTCTACATATGTGATCAGCTTACAGGTTTTGAATGTATTTGCATGGCTGCTTGATTATTTTCCCAGTTTCACTATAGTCTTACAATATAAAGTTTGTCTAAAATTTCAATTTAAAACTGAACTCCAGGCAAATATAAAACAAACACATTAATGCAGCTATGTATTTATTAATAAAACATTAAGTGTCGTTTTTTTTTTTTTTTTTTTTTTTTAATGTAGGCAGTGTATGTAGCTGAATATGAGTTGGTGTCAAACTCTAAGAGTCTGTATAGCAGGACCCAGAGCGGGAGAGGAAGGTGGAGCACATGTAGCCAATCAGTTAATATGCTGACCAGGAGCATGCTGATAGGAGAAAAGCACAGAGTGACAGAGAGATGAGCTAATCATTGTGCTAATTCTACTTCACTGTCCAGTCACAGACAAGGGGACGGGTCCATGACAGCCTAGGCTTAGAGAAAGTGTGCTGAATGATGCTGGCTGTCATTCAACCCAGAAGAGTATTGCAGAAAAAGCAGCTCATTTATTTTATCTTTTGATGGGATATTGTTTTTTGACTGAAGATGTGCTTTATATCTCTACATCATTAAAATACAATGCAAAGATTTTAGCAGACTTCATTGCAGAGTTTTACCTCCTGTTGCTCTGCTGCAAATGAAAAATGTAATTCAGTAACTTCCTACCCCCTGTATGATCAGTTCATGTTGTGATAGGGGATAAACTGTTGGGAAAAGCATTGAATAAATAGGATAAAAAGGAAATACATATTTCTGTATGCAGTGGCTACCACAGTTACCAGTAATCACCCTGAATTTGTCAGTTTTTTTTAGAAATAAAATGGATGTAGATTAAAATAAATGATTGACAGCATTAGTTTATTTGATGACTCCTGCAGGAATCATAAATGTCCCATCAATTTTTCAATAAAAATGTACATCAGGTTGCATGACTAATCACAAAAGGAAATGTCCTGGCGTCTGGCCTGTAACTCTCGCACAGCTTTGCTATCCAGCACATCTGCTTATAAAAAAAAAAAAAAAGATTTGTAATCAGATCAGAGCTGGTAATGAAGTAAATTTTTAATAGATCTTCTATTCTCAGTGCCCAGCTAACTAACAAACAAATTAGCCAACTAACTAATTATCAGTGGAAACAAATGGTCACACGCTGGTGACATACCAAGAAGGTGCTGAGGTTCCATCCTGAGTACCAACCCACTAATGCGTTTTACTCAAAAAAGTCAAACTCAAATAAGTCAAAGAGATAGGAAATAAGTTGTAAAATCTCTGTAAACAACACTGAGCATGTACTACACATACTCTTGTACAGTAAGGCCTGTATATGCAGATATTAAATGTCCCTCCACATACAGAAGGCTCTGAATAAGACTGCAAATAAACTGCATGGATTTATTCATATTTTCCTGTGCTGAAATACAAGAATACTATTTCGTACTTTTGAAAATTATACAGATACATAGTATAACATTTGTGCAATGTGAGCAATCAATAGTAAAGTAGCAGGATGGAAAAAACATAGGCTGTAATCATAATCTTGGTATCAAATCAAAATTGCATTGAGGATCACATTACAGTCTCTGTACCTTTGCATTAAATAAATAACATCCTCTTGTAGAAGACAAAAAATCATGCATACAATCTAGAAGCACAAGCAGTAAAAAGGTAAAGTTACAAGTGAGTAATATAAAAGGTGACAGTGTTTGCTGTCAGATAGTGGAAGAGTAAGCAGTGCTGGATTAGAGATTGAGGGGGATATTTTTGACCAAAATATATTTTGTCTAAAGGGTTTCATTACATTTCCCTGAGGATATTATTGAATCCTTTAGTAGGGGACTGACTTCTTGTCAGAACTGGAGAACAAAGACATATATGCAGACTTTCAAATTTCATTTAAAAGAGAAGTATGGGATTTTTTTTTTGACTCATGCTTACCTAGGTGAATGCAGCATCAGTCCGATGCTGCATCTGTCCCCCACCAAGCTCCAACACTGAGAACCGAGTGATCAAACACTAACAAATGCTCGGTTCTCAGAGCTCCTTGAGCAGAGAGCTGGTGACTGTCAATCACCGACTCTTTTTTTTTTTTTTAAATTATAATTTTTATTTAGAAAAGAAGGTTACAATGAATAGAAATGGATAGAAATAAGAGAACCAACATTACAAAGCAAGGGACGGTGCCCCCGTGTGAAGAACAATACATTGTCAGCGCTGTTAATAAGGGTAATACAAAGCACTTGAGATCACATGGAAACGTGGGGAATAGAAGGAAAACAATAAACTGTATCCAAGGGGAGAGCACCAGGACTCAGCTCAAACCTGAGTGATAGAGATCCCAATCAGCCCAAACCGCATTAAATTTAGTCACTTCATCATGGATCATTGCAGTAAGGTGTTCCATCCCCCGGACCTCCGATACCAATCGCAAAAGAAGGGTTTTGTCAGGAGGGCTTCTTTGGAGCCAGTGGAGCAGAATAGCCCGTCTGGCAGCTAGTAGTATAAAGGAAGCCAGTCTATTTGTCAATTTGGGAATACCGGGGAATGGAAGGCCCAATAGGTAGTGCAACGGGTCCAGTGGCAAATGCAAACTAGTAACACTGGAGAGCAGTGACATGACCATGTTCCAGAAGGGTTGAATATCAGTCACCGGCTCTTTGTTCTGCCCTCCTCCTCCCACACTCACTGGGCTGTGAAGGGAGTGGGAGCAGTCGGCTCAAGGTCTCAGCAGCTCTCTGAGAGGCTGAGCCTGGTGCTGGACCAGGCATGTGAGCAGATCTGGACCATATTATCACAATCTTTCCCGAGCCTAGACCGGCTCTGTGACATCAGCCAACAGTGAACTTCAGCCTGCTGTCTGCTGAAAACAGGTCACAGGAGTCCAGAACGAACTGCACTCCTGTGATCCACAAGAAAAGTACAACCTTAGCTCGTTTGGCTGTACTTTTCTTTTAAAGCTTCTATTTTTCTCAATGCATTTGTGTATTTTTTCCTGTGCAATATGTATGAAACACTTTAGATTTCAGACTATAGGGATTAAGAAATTCCATTCTTCTGTTCTTTTCAAGATATATCTTATCAGAGACTTCATGTTTGCTGCGCAGACAAGAACTGGTGGGTGCCACCACATCGCACGTCCAGAGATTTTCACTGTTCTAATTATCTACTCTGTGGTCTTTGTAGTCAGACTATACACAGAATTTGTATGTGGAATGTCAAACTTCATCTACACCCCATAGGCGATTTGGCTACAATAACATTCCCCAGCTAATCATGTGTTCTTTTATGACCCAGCAGACCATGTTTTTATAAATACCCGCTGTTTTGCTGCTCATTATTCATCCACCAGGTATATGACTACGTTGGCAGTCTTGAATTTATGTTGTGCCTGATAATGGTCATCATAAAGTCTATGTTGTCTTTTATTTTCATTGTAGTCTGTAAAACTTAGATGAACAGATACGGCAAAATAGGCAGTCTTGTAAGATATATGGATAATAACAAACTCCCAGGGATGGTTGTAGAATAAAAGAAAGAAAGTGGCAGTGTTCAAACTGCATAGATGAGGCTTATTTATTAAAGTGAATTACAAGCAGGGATAATATATAAAGCTCAGATATACAAGGGTCAGTTTACTTATTATTGGTTCACTAATTATTCACTGATTTTAAACTGCCGGACACCCGCTAATAGATTTGATGTATATGTAAAGGTCATTTTCATTTTCTGGGCAGATTAGCCAGCATTTTTAAGGAAAAAAGAAAAGAGGGAGGGGGGAGTGGGTGGACAAAAGAGTGGCCCTCCCGCAGACCCCCACCAAAAAGTGATCAACACACAGTACCAATGAATAAATAATAAAATTGTACTGCTTTAATTGGTAAGTTTTATTAGGCACTTATGCCTGAAAAAAATGGGTTTGCACATGTAATCAAAAGAAGACATCACAATATATAAAAACAATTAAAAACAACAGATGAACATGCACATATCTGGAGCCTAAAGTGAATATGGTTCAAAGTTGTACAGTAGGGCATATATTGCTAAGCAACTTGCAATTGAATCAGCTGAATGTGGCGAAAAAGATCCTTGAGTACCCTGCTAGTAATTATGCTGAAGGGCATGTGTAGTGCATGACCGCTGGGCCCATTGGGTAGATGACAAAAAATAGGTTAGGAAAAAGGTTTCCAATAGATGAATGAAAATTGACTCCGGAGCCCTTGGGGTATGCCAATGCTGTGCTCAAAAGGATCGAACTGTTGCTCCTGAATAGAAATGAAGGTCAAAGTCAGGAGGATTCCCCCTGCACAGAAGGAGTCCTGATATATTGCATGCAATCCCAGAAACTAACGAAGTGGGGTCCGGGATATGGATACTCCAATGCTGGAAATGAAGTGCTGCCCGTGAACCGTTGCCGAAAGTTATATGCATACGGTGGACAGAGCTGATTCCTCCAAAAGGTTACAGTAAGTAGCGGTGCCACAAAGTACAGCCAATAGAGTTAAATGTCCATACCTCTGTGTGTTAAGCTATGACTCAGCCGGCATCTGCACCTCTCATACGGCATTCCCTCCTATGCTCGCTCAAGCCTTCTCCCAAGTGGCGGCGTGTAGGTCCGTCAGTGGCAGTCTGACGTCATCTCCGGTGCGGCGAGTCTAGAGCTGGGGGAGCCGTGAGGGGCCGGCCGTGCCCGAGTCAAGCTCACAGAGTAGGCTGATGCAGAATGTGCTGTTCGATCGGTGCTGCCGCTGACGCGTTTCACCGACTTTGCGTCGGTTTCCTCAGAGCTGATTGTTGAGAAATGGGGTCTATACATTTATAGTGATTATCCACTAACAAGCAATCAGATACAGGTGTATATTAATTAATTAGACAGCCGGAAGATACTACCATCTTCTCCCACTGGGTGTCAGTATCTGGCTATTAGGTTGACTTCCATGAGAATCACATACACATTTTCATTAGATTATTAACACCAATCAAACAGTATGATTGGCATATTAACATTCCCATGAGAGTGAATCCAATTGTTATAAAATGTATGTTGGAAAGAGGGTAAAGATGACCCTTCCCATGATGAATTTGTCAAAGATCAAGGAATAAATAAAAATAGATATAAAGATAAAGATACATGTAAGTTTCACTCCGCCACCGGTGCTGTACCACACACAAAAACTCAGATGACTATCCCATGGTTCTCCCCTGTGTCTCTATCATACACAGAGTCCCCCTTTATATTTGTTTATCAAGCATAAAAGTGCCAAGACACTATTCCCGTCAGATACATGTCTATGCTCATTACTGATATGCAGCGAGAAATCATATGTGACATCTCACCACACCCAATATTGTCTATATGATCCACGCAGAAGAGGGGATTTTCTCTATATATCAATCAGGGTAACTTGTCGCAACCATCTTGTTGCAAATAGCCCATATATTAGCTGTACTTGACGTAAACCAATGTATAGTGACCCCAATATGGGAAAGGCCCTTATATGTACAGTAAACAAACGGGGGCTCACATCTAAACGAGGATAAAGCATGATTCAATAATCTAATAGACAGAAGGAGAGTATCCTGCATATTTAGCAATAGCCAACAGTCAAGACCTGGAACTAAGTAGTAGAATAGCCAAATGAATCCTCTGTCCATACCGCTAAGAACATCGCAGAATGATAGATATCGCTTATATTTAAGAAGGGGGAAGAGGGGAAGACCAGGGGACCCAAAGACCCCTTTATTATGGACCCAATATCCATACTTATGTTGAATAGAGCAGGATCAAACGGGGCCGGGACTGGGACAGAAATCCCTATCCTATTTAGTCCCAATATAATTGCCCTTGTTTGAATGGGTAGATCAAATGGAAAGAGGGTGAAAGTGGGGTTCACAATAAAACTAGGGGGACAGAAAGGGTTTTAGACTGAACTCCACATTCAGACCTATTGGAACCCGGGACCCCATCTTATAGATCCATAACTTCTCTTTCTGTAGAAGTATGGTATCGAAGTCACCCCTTCTGGCAGGTAGTTTCAAGGCATAAATGCCTCTAACTAACTGACCGTCCGGGTTGGCGTTGTGGTGTTCCAGAAAGTGTAATGGGATAGTTTTATTGTCCACTTTGTTTCTGATGTCAGCAAGATGTTCTAAAATTCTGACTTTTAGTTGACCTTTTGTCTTGCCAATGTACGTTTTATTACATGGACAAATCAATTGGTAGATCACCCGTTCTGTTTGACAGTTGATAAACCCATTGATAGTAAATTCTTGTTTTCTATCACAACTCAGGAATGTCTTTGAGTTGATTACTAATTTGCAGATTGAACACTTCCCGCATGCAAACATCCCCTTCACCGGGGGAAGTGATGTTAACCAGTTTCCCGGTTTTTTGGTTCTAGTGAATTCTGAGTGAACCAAGCTATCCTTGAGATTTTTGGCCCGTTTAGCGGTGATCAGAGGTCTGGGTCCAACAATCTTCTCTATCAATGGCGAAACTGTTAGTACCTGCCAATGCTTAGAAATTACTGATTTCACTTGGTCCCATTGAACTCCGAAACGAGTCACAATCCGTGGATAGGCTTGCTGGGGTTGTTCGGACAGAGGAAGAGAATTTCCACTATCGTGGAGTAACTCCGACCTTTGTCTGAGTGCCACCTTTTTGCGTGCCCGCTTAATAGTCCTATGAGAATATCCCCTCTCTCTGAAGCGCTTATGTAAGTCCATTGCCTCTGTTTGTACCATGCATCCTGGGTTGATAGCACTGCTTTACTAAACAGCACTCATGTGTGTGTCATTCAATAATAACTACCCTCAGGAGAGTGAAGGAAAAAAAAATATATAATGATGTTGTTGGGGGTTTTGCCCAGTGGTAGTATTTCGCAGTTGCCCACGCAGAGATTTCCATCATCAACACAAACATAAATGTGATTCAGCCTCCTAGCTCAGTCTAGCAGTGCCGCTGCTCAAGAATTTTGCCTTCCTCTAGACCATCTAACCAGAGCACCTCAGTACTCCTATACAAACTCTGTGCATAAGCTCTTTCTCAGCTCCTTATTGTTCTGTCACAGACTGCACCTGCATTGTACAGATATACACCCTCTGACTGCCCCGCGCAGCTTCTCTGAGGGATTGGAGTCCTCCTGACTTTTTTGCAAAGACCTCCTGTCTCTTGGATGGACCTCCAAACTATTGTCATGTCCTAGAATATAACAGCTAAGAGCACTTGCCCACACACCCAGCTAGTCTATGGCAAGACCTGGACACAGGGTTGGAGATTTCTTCTCACCCAAGGCACTTTGAAGCCTCCAAGCTCCAGACCCTGGTCTGGGAATTATAAAACCCAGAGAAAGATGAGGACCACCTTCTTCTGCTCAGAGCTGATATTCTGGAGCCCCTCAACCCTCAAACTGTATTCTTGAGAACGCAATGTGGACCTTGCACTGTCACCATATATATACATATACAGTATCTCACAAAAGTTAGTACACCCCTCACATTTTTGTAAATATTTTATTATACCTTTTATATGACAACACTGAAGAATTTAAACTTTGCTACAATGAAAAGTGTACAGCTTGTATAACATTGTAAATTTGTTGCCCCCTCCAAATAACTCAACACACAGCAATTAGTGTCTAAACTGCTGGCAACAAAAGTGAGTACACCCCTAAGTGGAAATGTCCAAATTTGGCCCAAAGTGTCAATATTTTGTGTGGCCACCATTATTTTCCAGCACTGCCTTAACCCTCGTGGGCATGGAGTTCACCAGAGATTCACAGGTTGCAACTGTAGTCCTCTTCCACTCCTTCATAACGACATCACAGAGCTGGTGGATATTAGAGACCTTGCACTCCTCCACCTTCCATTTGAGAATTACCCTCAGATGCTCAATAGGGTTTAGGACTGAAGACATGCTTGGCCAGTCCATCACATTTACCCTCGGCTTCTTTAGCAAGGCAGTGGTCGTCTTTGAGGTGTGTTTGGGGTCGTTATTATGTTGGAATACTGCCCTGCAGCCCAGTCTCTGAAGGTAGGGGATCATACTCTGCTTCAGTATGTCACAGTCCATGTTGGCATTCATGGTTTCCTTAATGAACTGTAGCTCCCCAGTGCCGGCAGCACTCATGTAGCCTCAGACCACACTTGACACCATCTGAACCAAATAAGTTTATGTTGGTCTTATCAGACCACAGGAGATGGTTCCAGTAATCCATGTCCTTAGTCTGCTTGTCTTCAGCAAACTGTTTGAGTGCTTTCTTGTGCATCATCTTTAGAAGAGGCTTCCTTCTGGGACGACAGTCATGCAGACCAATTTGATGCAGTGTGCGGGATATGGTCTGAGCACTGACAGGCTGACCCCCCCACCCCTTCAACCTCTGCAGCAAAGCTGGCAGCACTCATACATCTATTTCCCAAAGACAACCTCTGGATATGATGCTGAGCATGTGCACTCAACTTCTTTGGTCGACCATTGTGAGGCCTGTTCTGAGTGGAACCTGTTCTAATAAACCGCTGTATTGTCTTGGCCACTGTGCTGCAGCTCAGTTTCAGGGGCTTGGCAATCTTTTTATAGCCTAGGCTATCTTTATGTAGAGCAACAATTTTTTTTTTCAGATCCTCAGACGGTTTTTTGCCATGAGGTGCCATGTTAAACTTCCAGTGACCAGTATGAGAGAGTGAGAGCGATAACACCAAATTTAACACACCTGCTCCCCATTCACACCAGGGAGGGACAATGGCTAATTGGGCCCAATTTGGACATGTTCACTTAGGGATGTACTCACTTTTGTTGCCAGCGGTTAAGACATTAATGGCTGTGTGTTGAGTTATTTTGAGGGGACAGCAAATTTACACTGTTATACAAGCTGTACACTCACTACTTTACATTGTAGCAAAGTGTCATTTATTCAGTGTTGTCACGTGAAAAGATATAACAAAATATTTACTAAAATTTGAGAGTTGTACTTACTTTTGTGAGATACTGTATATAGTCTTTTCAAGTGCAGGGATAGGAGGGGGTTTGGAAAAAAAACTAGAGTCAGATTACTACAAGCTAAATTGTGATGAACTGTTCTGGGGTACTGCCTTTTGCACGTACAAAATCAAATCTAAAGCTTCATTTAATAAGGGTACAAAGAGCAACAAGAAGTGTGATTAGATCACTTACTCGTAGCACCCAATTAAAGTAGATATCAGTGTACTGAGACTTACTTGAGACCACTAAAAAATTACTTCTGGTTGGCTGCTCTGGGGATTTATACCTCATCATTGCACTTTTGTATTTCTTCTTTACAAATAAAAATTTGTATTTCTGATAAAACAACTTCTACGAGGAGGTGAGCTGTGAGCTAGATAGGGGGAGACCAGTGGATGGGGTGTACCCGGATTTTGCTAAGGCGTTTGATACAGTTCCCCACAAGCGCTTAATTTATAAAATAAGGTCTGCAGGCATCGACCGCAAGGTCTGCTCTTGGATACGGAACTGGCTAAAAGGGCGTGTCCAAAGGGTGGTAATAAACAGCGCATACTCAGACTGGTCTGAGGTGGTAAGTGGGGTCCCCCAAGGCTCAGTCCTGGGACCAACCTTGTTCAATTTATTCATAAACAGCATTGAGGACGGGATCAGTAGCTCTATATCAGTTTTTGCAGATGACATAAAATTGGGCAGGGCAATAACTGCACAGCATGAAGCAGATATCCTACAGAATGACCTGGACAAAATAACAGAGTGGGCAACGACATGGCAAATGAGGTTTAATGTGGAGAAGTGTAAGGTTTTGCACTTGGGGACTAAAAACATAAAATCACAATACACTTTAGGGGGGAACCTTTGGGGGAATCAAAAATGGAGAAAGATCTGGGAGTCCTGGTAGAGGATAGACTAAGCAATAGCATGCAATGTCAAGCGGCAGCTCCCAAAGCCAGCAGAATATTAGCATGCATAAAGAAAGGGATGTATTCCAGAGATAAAAACTATAATCCTTCCACTTTATAAAACTCTGGTCCGACCACATCTAGAGTATTCTGTCCAGTTCTGGTCGCCGGTCCTCAGGAGGGATGTGTTGGAGCTGGAGAGAGTCCAGAGAAGGGCAACTAAACTAATTAGGGGATTGGAGGACCTTAATTATGAAGAGTGTCTGCAATCGCTTGATTTATTCTCCCTGGAGAAGAGACGCCTGAGAGGGGACATGATAGCAATTTATAAATATCTCAATGGTGATCTCAGCATAGAAAAAAAGCTATTCAGTCGAAAGGATTGCATGAGGACTAGAGGGCATACAATGCGATTAGAGGAGAGGTGTTTTAACCACAGGCAACATGGGGAGTTCTTTACTGTTAGGGCTACCAGATTGTTGAATTCTCTACCACAAGAGGTGGTTTCTGCGGGAAGTATGGTGGCTTTCAAAAGACTCTTAGACGTACATCTCAAGAATCAGAACATTCAGGGGTATGAGAGATGATTACGGCCACATACACCTACACAGGTTGAACTAGATGGACTATTGTCTTTATTCAACCTCGCCTACTATGTAACTATGTAACTTAGATTTTTGTTGTCCATGTTTTCATAAAAAGAGCAAATAACAAAACAAACTAAATAAGAGTACTGTCAGGAACATTTCTTACTGCCCTTAGCAGTCATTTAGCTTTCTGCTGTACTTTCTGCTATGCAAAGTTGAAAATTAAACAAGAATTTTAATTGGTTGCTCTGGGTAAAATTAAATATTTTTTGCTAACTCACATTTCATAAGTAAGCTCCCAAGTATTTGTCCGACAATTCAAATTGCTTTCAGACTAGGAGAGGAATTTAAAAATGTGTATATGAACTGTCAGGATGAAAATAACTAGTAAATGTTATCTCAATTATGATTACTTTTTATGTTTTTTGATTGTGAGCTGAGTACAGTTACATAGTTACATAGTTAGTGAGATTGAAAAAAGACACCAGTCCATCCAGTTCAACCTATGGTGAGTGTGTGTATAAGTGTTTATGTCAATAGTACATTGTATACCTCTGTATGCTGTGGTTGTTAAGGTGCCCATCTAATAGTTTTTTGAAACTATTGATGGTCCCTGCTGATATCACTGCTTGTGGAAGAGAATTCCACATCCGTACCACTCTGACAGTATAGAACCCTTTACGCGGTTTAAGGTTAAACCGCTTCTCTTCTTATTCTAATTCTAAACTTCTAATTTTATATTCCCTTTTAAAAAGTTTGTTCCCTATGCTAGGGTCACCAGTAGGGTAGTTGTACATTAATATCATATCCCCTTTCAAGCGTCTCCTCTCCAGCGAGAATAGGTTCAATGCTTATAGTCTTTCCTCATAGCTGAAGTCCTCCATTCCCTTTACTAGCTTTGTTGCCCTTCTCTGGACTCTCTCCAGTTCCAACACATCCTTCCTGAGGACCAGTGCCCAGAACTGGACAGCATACTCGAGATGGGGCCGGACAAGAGTCTTGTAGAGTGGGAGAATTATCGTTTTATCTCTGGAGTGAATCCATTTTTTTATACATGCCAATATTCTGTTGGCTTTGCTTGCAGCAGCTTGGCATTGCATGCCATTGCTGAGCTTGTCATCTACTAGGACCCCCAGGTCCTTTTCCATTTTAGATTCCCCCAAAGGCTCTCTAGTGAGTAACTTGCATTTGTATTTCTAGCACCCAAATGCATTACTTACATTTTCCAACATTAAACCTCATTTGCTATTTAGATGTCTACCCCATTATTTTGTTCAGCTCTTCTTGCAAGGTTTCCACATCGTGTATAGGAGTTATTGTCCTGCCTAATTTAGTATTGTCCACAAATACAGAGATTGAGCTGTTTATCCCATTCTCTAGGTCTTTTATGAATGAATTAAACAGGATTGGTCAAGGACAGATCTGTGGGGGACCCCACTTTCCACACTAGACCATTACGAGTACTCCGCATTTATCACCACCCTTTGGACTCACCCCAAAAGCCAGCTTTTAATACAGGTACTCACCATATAGTCCATACCTACGTACCTTAGTTTGTACAGTAAACGTTTGTGGGGAACTGTATCAAATGCCTTTGCAAAATCAAAATACACCACATCCACAGTCCTTCCTTTATCCAGAGGGCAGCTCTCTTCCTCATAGAAGGTTAATAGATTGTTCTGTTAAGAGTAGTGTTGAGCGAACACGGACTGTATTATTCGTGTTCGTACCGAATAATTGGATTTTTTTTACCCGAACACGGACACGGACACTTTACTGTATGTTCGGGTAAAAATCTGTGTTCGGTCGTTTTATTTCCGGGTTTTGCATGCTTTGGCGCTCTTTTCATGGCGGGCTTTCAACAGCCAATCAACAATCGTTTAACTGGTGTGCCTTAAGCCATCCCAGCCATGCCTGCAAATGTCTTAGTAGCTGTGATTGGCCGTCTGAAGCATGTGACCAAGTCTTTATAAGTTCGAGGCAGCCGCCGCAGCAGCGTCATTCTGCTGCTTAGCTAAGGGACAGAGCACACATCAATGTGCTGGCTGCTGATTAGGGAAAGATAGGCAGGAAAAAACCATTTGTGTCCGGATAGAATTGAGGGACAGGTCGGAGTGTTTAGGCAGGGCGAGTTGTAGGCATTTTAGGGATAGAGTCTGCTGAATTATAGGGTCAGTGTCTTCTACAAACTACAATCGATATTGCTGTGTGGGGGGTGGGGTGAATCTGCACTCAATCCTGATCTACGATCTCTTCTCAATCCTGTTAGGGACAGAGTCTGCTGAATTTTAGGGAAACTGTGTTCTACAAACTACAATCGATATTGCTGTGTGGTGTGGGATTGGAGATAGGCAGGTGTCAGTGATCCACATCCATTTTTCTGTGTGTGAGCTGCAGTGAACACAATCTTTTTGGGCTGCAGTGAACACAATCTTTTTGGGCTGCAGTGAACACAATCTTTTTGGGCTGCAGTGAACCCAATCTTTTTGGGCTGCAGTGAACACATTCTTTTTGGGGTGCAGTGAACAAAATCTTTTTGGGGTGCAGTGAACACAATCCTTTTTGGTGTGCAGTGAACACAATCTTTGTGGGGTGCAGTGAACAAAATCCTTTGTGGGGTGCAGTGAACACAATCTTTTTGGGGTGCAGTGAACAAAATCCTTTTTGGGGTGCAGTGAACAACATCCTTTTTGGGGTGCAGTGAACACAATCTTTTTGGGGTGCAGTGAACAAAATCCTTTGTGGGGTGCAGTGAACACAATCTTTTTGGGGTGCAGTGAACACAATCTTTTTGGGGTGGAGTGAACAACATCCTTTTTGGGGTGCAGTGAACAAAATCCTTTTTGGGGTGCAGTGAACAAAATCATTTTTGGGGTGCAGTGAACACAATCTTTTTGGGGTGCAGTGAACACAATCTTTGTGGGGTGCAGTGAACACAATCTTTTTGGGGTGGAGTGAACAACATCCTTTTTGGGGTGCAGTGAACAACATCCTTTTTGGGGTGCAGTGAACACAATCTTTTTGGGGTGCAGTGAACACAATCTTTGTGGGGTACAGTGAACAGAATCTTTGTGGGGTGCAGTGAACACAATCTTTGGGGGGTACAGTGAACACAATCTTTTTGGGGTGCAGTGAACACAATCTTTGTGGGGTGCAGTGAACACAATCTTTTTGGGGTGGAGTGAACAAAATCATTTTTGGGGTGCAGTGAACAACATCCTTTTTGGGGTGCAGTGATCAAAATCCTTTTTGGGGTGCAGTGAACACAATCTTTTTGGGGTGCAGTGAACAAAATCCTTTGTGGGGTGCAGTGAACAGAATCTTTGTGGGGTGCAGTGAACACAATCTTTGGGGGGGTACAGTGAACACAATCTTTTTGGGGTGCAGTGAACACAATCTTTGTGGGGTACAGTGAACAGAATCTTTGTGGGGTGCAGTGAACACAATCTTTGGGGGGTACAGTGAACACAATCTTTTTGGGGTGCAGTGAACACAATCTTTGGGGGGTACAGTGAACACAATCTTTTTGGGGTGCAGTGAACACAATCTTTGTGGGGTGCAGTGAACACAATCTTTGGGGGGGTACAGTGAACACAATCTTTTTGGGGTGCAGTGAACAACATCCTTTTAGGGTGCAGTGAACACAATCTTTGTGGGGTGCAGTGAACAACATCCTTTTAGGGTGCAGTGAACACAATCTTTGTGGGGTACAGTGAACAGAATCTTTGTGGGGTGCAGTGAACACAATCTTTGGGGGGTACAGTGAACACAATCTTTGTGAGGTGCAGTGAACACAATCTTTGTGGGGTGCAGTGAACACAATCATTGTGGGGTGCAGTGAACTCAATCTTTGTGGGGTACAGTGAACACAATCTCATACTTCTGAAGATTTGAGGGTGCTGCCTGTTCCATACTCCCCCTACTCCTCATCTAGCCTTTTAGGGGTACAAACAATAGTAATTGGGGCCTAGTGTGGTTGTGTACGTGTGATATACATACACTTTTTTTGGATCATATTTTCTATTCCGCTATTTAATCAAAAACCTTTGGGGATCAGTTAAATTGGGGGATAGTCTGTGTTGGTACGTGTGAGAGAGATCCACCTTTCCAAGTTGTTGGGGTTCATCTCATACTTCTGAAGGTTTGAGGGTGCTGCCTGTTCCATACTCCCCCTACTCCTAGCCTTTTAGGGGTACAAACAATAGTAATTGGGGCCTAGTGTGGTTGTGTACGTGTGATATACATACACTTTTTTTGGATCATATTTTCTATTCCGCTATTTAATCAAAAACCTTTGGGGATCAGTTAAATTGGGGGATAGTCTGTGTTGGTACGTGTGAGAGAGATCCACCTTTCCAAGTTGTTGGGGTTCATCTCATACTTCTGAAGGTTTGAGGGTGCTGCCTGTTCCATACCCCCCCTACTCCTCATCTAGCCTTTTAGGGGTACAAACAATAGTAATTGGGGCCTAGTGTGGTTGTGTACGTGTGATATACATACACTTTTTTTGGATCATATTTTCTATTCCGCTATTTAATCAAAAACCTTTGGGGATCAGTTAAATTGGGGGATAGTCTGTGTTGGTACGTGTGAGAGAGATCCACCTTTCCAAGTTGTTGGGGTTCATCTCATACTTCTGAAGGTTTGAGGGTGCTGCCTGTTCCATACCCCCCCTACTCCTCATCTAGCCTTTTAGGGGTACAAACAATAGTAATTGGGGCCTAGTGTGGTTGTGTACGTGTGATATACATACACTTTTTTTGGATCATATTTTCTATTCCGCTATTTAATCAAAAACCTTTGGGGATCAGTTAAATTGGGGGATAGTCTGTGTTGGTACGTGTGAGAGAGATCCACCTTTCCAAGTTGTTGGGGTTCATCTCATACTTCTGAAGGTTTGAGGGTGCTGCCTGTTCCATACCCCCCCTACTCCTCATCTAGCCTTTTAGGGGTACAAACAATAGTAATTGGGGCCTAGTGTGGTTGTGTACGTGTGATATACATACACTTTTTTTGGATCATATTTTCTATTCCGCTATTTAATCAAAAACCTTTGGGGATCAGTTAAATTGGGGGATAGTCTGTGTTGGTACGTGTGAGAGAGATCCACCTTTCCAAGTTGTTGGCGTTCATCTCATACTTCTGAAGGTTTGAGGGTGCTGCCTGTTCCATACCCCCCCTACTCCTCATCTAGCCTTTTAGGGGTACAAACAATAGTAATTGGGGCCTAGTGTGGTTGTGTACGTGTGATATACATACACTTTTTTTGGATCATATTTTCTATTCCGCTATTTAATCAAAAACCTTTGGGGATCAGTTAAATTGGGGGATAGTCTGTGTTGGTACGTGTGAGAGAGATCCACCTTTCCAAGTTGTTGGGGTTCATCTCATACTTCTGAAGGTTTGAGGGTGCTGCCTGTTCCATACCCCCCCTACTCCTCATCTAGCCTTTTAGGGGTACAAACAATAGTAATTGGGGCCTAGTGTGGTTGTGTACGTGTGATATACATACACTTTTTTTGGATCATATTTTCTATTCCGCTATTTAATCAAAAACCTTTGGGGATCAGTTAAATTGGGGGATAGTCTGTGTTGGTACGTGTGAGAGAGATCCACCTTTCCAAGTTTTTGGGGTTCATCTCATACTTCTGAAGATTTGAGGGTGCTGCCTGTTCCATACCCCCCCTACTCCTCATCTAGCCTTTTAGGGGTACAAACAATAGTAATTGGGGCCTAGTGTGGTTGTGTACGTGCGAGATACATACACTTTTTTGGATCATATTTCCTATTCCGCTATTCAATAAAAACCTTTCTAGGGCAAGATCTTAAATTACAGAAATATGAGGAGACCGTCAAATAAGGGCCGTGGCCTGGGTCGTGGTGCTGCTGGTAGAGCTCCTGTTGCAAGGAGAGGACGTGGTCGATCTGTGCCAGCTACACGCACAAGTGAAACACCTTCCTCAAGTGTGAGTAGGCGACAGAACCTGCATCAGTATTTGGTAGGGCATCAAACGCCCCTAGAAGTGATGAGGCCAGAACAAGTTGAGGCGATAGTAGATTGGTTTGCTGCTGACAGTGCCTCCAGTTCCTTCACATTGTCTCCCACCCAGTCTACTGCAGAAAGGTCAGAGTTGGCACCTGCAGCCAATGTCCAACCGTCTTTCACCTCACCCCCTTGCAAATCAGGCCAGCAGTCTGAGCCCCAAGCCATACAGCAGTCTCTTATTCTTTTTGAGGACTCTGTCAGCAGGGTTTCCCAGGGCCATCCACCTAGCCCTGCCCCAGAAGTGGAAGAGATTGAGTGCAGCGATGCCCAACCACTTATTTCTCAAGATGAGTACATGCAAGGATCATCGCAGCACGTCTCCGATGATGACGAAATGCAGGTGCCAACTGCTGCGGCGTTCAGCATTGTGGAGACCGACAAGGAGGGCAGGGGTGAAGACTGGGTGGAAGATGATGTGGAGGACGATGAGGTCCTCGACCCCACATGGAATGAACGTCATGCAGGTGACCTGAGTAGTTTGGAGGAAGAGGCGGTGGTCGCACAGAGCCACCAGCACAGCAGAAGAGGGAGCAGGGTGCAGAAGCGGAGCGGCCGTGCCCTAGACACTACGCCCGCTACTGCCCAACGCAGCAAGGGAACGAGCGCACCAAAGTCAGCTCAAAGGAGTTCTCTAGCGTGGAAGTTCTTTAGAAAATGTGCTGATGACAGGACACGAGTGGTTTGCACCCTGTGCAATCAGAGCTTGAAGCGAGGCATAAACCTTCTCAACCTGAGCACAACCTGCATGATCAGGCATCTAAGTGCAAAGCACGAGCTGCAGTGGAGTACACACCTTCAAAACCAAGAAACGTCTCTGGCTCATCCTGCTTCCTCTTCTGCTGCAGTCTCGGCCGCTCCAGCCACATCTGTAGTGATACCGGCACCTGCCACCCCGCAAACAGACGATCTTTCAGCAACACCACCACCTGGGTCACCAACAACCATCTCCACAATGTCCCGTGGAAGCGTTCAGCTTTCCATCTCCCAAACACTTGAGAGGAAGAGGAAGTACCCCCCTACCCACCCGCGATCCCTGGCCCTGAATGCCAGCATTTCAAAATTATTGGCCTTTGAAATGCTGTCATTCCGTCTGGTGGAGACGCACAGTTTTAAAAACCTTATGTCGGTGGCTGTCCCACAGTACGTCGTGCCCAGCCGCCACTACTTTTCCAGGCAAGCCATCCCTTCCCTGCACAACCAAGTGGGGGAAAATATCAGGTGTGCACTGCGCAACGCCATCTGTGCCAAGGTCCACCTAACTACGGATACGTGGACCAGTAAGCACGGTCAGGGGCGTTATATCTCCCTAACGGCACACTGGGTAAATGCAGTGGCGGATGGGCCTGAGGCGGATAGCAATTTGGCGCATGTCCTTCCACCACCGAGGATTGCAGGGCGCTTCAGTTTGCCTCCTGTTCCTAACTCCTCCTACTCCGCTTCCTCATCCTCTACCGCCTCCTCATCCGGACAGCGTAACACCTTCACCACCAACTTCAGCACGGCCAGGGGTAAACGACAGCAGGCAGTTTTACAACTTGCCTGTTTGGGGGACAAACCACACACCGCGCAGGAGTTGTGGAGGAGCATGGAACAGCAGACAAATGAGTGGTTGCTGCCAGCGAGCCTCAAGCCCGGCCTGGTGGTGTGCGATAACGGGCGAAATCTCATAGCAGCTCTGGGCCTAGCCGGTTTGACGCACATCCCTTGCCTGGCGCATGTGCTGAATTTGGTGGTGCAGGGGTTCCTTAAAAACTACCCCGATATGTCAGAGCTGCTGCAGAAAGTGCGGGCCGTTTGTGCGCACTTTCGGCGTTCTCACCCTGCTGCTGCTCGCCTGGCAGCGCTGCAGCGTAACTTCAGCCTTCCCGCTCACCGCCTCATATGTGACGTGCCCACAAGGTGGAACTCCACCTTGCACATGCTGGAAAGACTGTGCGAGCAGCAGCAGGCCATAGTGGAGTTTCAGCTGCAGCACGCACGCGTGAGTCGCTCTGCGGAACAGCACCACTTCACCACCAATAACTGGGCCTCCATGCGAGACCTGTGTGCCTTGTTGCGCTGTTTTGAGTACTCCACCAACATGGCCAGTGGCAATGACGCCGTTCTCAGCTTAACTATCCCACTTCTATGCCTCCTTGAAAAAACAATTCGGGCGATGATGGAAGAGGATGTGGCACAGGATGAGGAGGAGGAGGAGGATGAAGAGGTAACATTTCCAAGGCTTTCAGGGCAGTCATTTGCAAGGGGCTCCGAGGGTGGGTTCCTGCACACGCAAACGCCAGGGACGCAATTGTCCAGCAGGGGCACAGTTCTGGAGGATGAGGAGGATGAGGAGGAGGAGGAGCTGGAGGAGGAGATGGAACCATGTTCACAGCAGGGTGGCACCCAGGCCAGCTCATGGCCATCACTGGTGCGTGGCTGGGGGGATACAGAGGACACGGACGATACACCTCCCACAGAGGACAGCCTTTCGTCGCCTCTGGGCAGCCTGGCACACATGAGCGATTACATGCTGCAGTGTCTCCACAACGACCGCCGAGTTGCCCACATTCTAACTTGTGCTGATTACTGGGTGGCCACGCTGCTGGATCCCCGTTACAAGGACAACGTACCGTCCTTAATTCACTCACTGGAGCGCGATCGCAAGATGCGCGAGTACAAGCGCACGCTGGTAGACGCCATGCTGCTGGCATTCCCATCTGACAGCGGGGCCACAGTGGAAGCACAAGGCAGAGGAGGAGGAGGTCGCCAACGCAACCAGGGCACCGCCAGCACCTCAGAAGGCAGGGTTAGCATGGCCGAAATGTGGAAAAGCTTTGTCAGCACGCCACAACAAACAGCAGCACCAGCAGCTCAGATGGAACGTCTTAGCAGGAGGCAGCATTTTACCAACATGGTGGAGCAGTATGTGTGCACACGCCTACATGTAGTGAATGACGGGTCTGCCCCCTTCAACTTCTGGGTCTCCAAATTGGGCACATGGCCTGAGCTTGCCCTTTACGCCTTGGAGGTGCTGGCGTGCCCTGCAGCCAGTGTATTATCTGAACGGGTATTTAGCACGGCTGGGGGCGTTATAACAGACAAGCGCAGCCGCCTGTCCAGAGACAATGTGGACAAGCTCACGTTCATTAAAATGAACCAGGCATGGATCCCACGGGACTTTTCCGTACCTTATGCAGAATAGCAATGGATACCGACCTTACCCACCCATTGTTCCATTTTTGCTCTTTCTCACTCTTTTGGGGTGTACCCTCATTTAAAATTTTTGAAAAGAAGCAGTGTTGGCTACCTCGTCCTCCTCCTCAGGGCCAGATTAATGTAGGGGCTATTGGAGCTGCAGCTCCAGGCCCCTACCTTTTATATAGGCCCCGGGTTGGCCATATTCACTGTTACCGCTCTTCTGTCACTTGTAAACACAGAAGTCTGGCTTCTATGCTCGCTTCCCCAGGCAGCACCCTCAGAACCTCCCCACACAGCGTGAAGGCCGGACAAGGAGGGACAGTTGGCGATGCATGGATGTGTTTATGGGCTTCAGAGACAGCATCCCATGTTGAATTAGGCATGCATGGCTGCACCCTTCCTCCTCTGGGTGCATGGCAAGGCACGGCCCTTAAGGCCCTTCAAAATCCTCAGCACCAAGCCCATGATGCTGTTAATCCGGCCCTGGTCCTCCTCCACCGCCGCTTCCACCTACACCGCCCATAGGTGTGCGCAGCCTATTGCATTAAGGTGTGCACCCCAAAGTTGAAATACACATGCATGTGTTTGCCAGCAGGGAGAGTAATGTATCGGGGCCATGTACCTGTAGGCAAGGAGAAATAGAGCAGAGCAGGTCCCAGGGAGATCTTTCCCATCTCCTCACTGGCAATGCTATGTGCCCTAGGTGATTAGGGTGTGCCCAGGCACACCCAGCACACCCTGTGCGCACGCCTATGTCACCGCCACATCCACCACCACCTCAACCTCCCTCCTACTCCATATGGGCCTCGTCCTTCAGAGATGAAGAAGAACATTGTTTTATTTTTCTGTTTTTTTTTGTTGTTTTAAGTTATTTCCCTATCCACATTTGTTTGCAGAGCACTTGCCATGCTCTTAATTACGTTTTGCTGCCATTTGCAGCACTCTAGCCCTTTCCTTTGGTGTTTTAGAGCCATTTTAGTGCCTTAAAGTTCGGGTCCCCATTGACTTCAATGGGGTTCGGTGTCCGGGAAAAGTTCGGTAAAAGTCCGGGACACGGACCCGGACTTTTTTTTAAAGTTCGGCCGAACCCGTCGAACACGGACATCTAGGTGTCCGCTCAACCCTAGTTAAGAGCGATTTTTCATGAATCCATGCTGACTACTACTAATGATACAGTTTTCATTACTAAAGTCTTGTATATAGTCCCTTATCATCTCCTTAAATATCTTGCAGACTACAGATGTTATGCTAACCGGCCTGTAGTTCCCAGGGATATATCTTGGCCATTTTTAAAATATTAGTACCACGTTGGCTTTTCTCCAATCAGCTGGTACTATTGCTATCAGTAGAATATCCATAAAAAATTAGGAACAATGGTTTGGCTATCACTTGGCTCTTTAACCACTTTACCACCGGAGGATTTTCCTGCTAAAAGACCAGGGGTTATTTTGCGATTTTTTACTGCGTGACTTTAACGGACAATCGCGCGGTCGTGCGACGCTGTACCTAAACGAATTTCACGTCCTTTTTTTCCCACAAACAGAGCTTTCTTTTGGTGGTATTTGATCACCTGTGCGATTTTTTGATCACGCGCTATAAACAAAAAAAGAGCGTAATTTTTGCAAAAACAACAATATTTTTCACTTTTTTTTATATGAAATTCCCCCAAAAAAAAATGTAAAAATCAAAATTTTTTAAAATTTTCGGCCAATTTGTTTTACGCTACCTATGTTTGGTAAAAAAAATCGCAAAAAGCGTATTTTGATTGGTTTGCGCAAAAGTTATCGCGTTTACTAACAATGGGAAAGATTTTTGTCATTTTTGGTGTTTTTTTTTTTAACGAGTAATGGCGGCGATCTGCGATTTTTTTTGCGGTACTGCGACATTGCGGCGGACAGATCGGACCCTTGACTGACATTTTTGACACTTTTGGGGGTAGCAGTGACATTACTGCAGTAATCAGTGCTATATATATGCACTGTTACTGCAAAAATGACACTGGCAGGGAAGGGGTTAACAGTATTGGACAGGGAGGGGTTAAGTGTGTCCTAGGGGCGTGATTCTAACTGTGCAGGGACAGGTCTACTAGTGTAAAAACAAAGATCAACAGTTCTACATAGTAGAACTGTTTGATCTTCACTTTTACACAGGGAGAACTGACAGGTGGCTTGTTTACACAAGCCGCTCTGTCTTTCTCCCGCTGTAGCGGCGATCGTAGTGTGACCGGCGGACATCGGGTCCGCCAGTCACACTCCCGCACTCCTCCGTGAACGAGCCGAGGCGGGCGCGCGCCTCAGCGGGCGCGCGCCCGCCCGCTATTGGCTCTGGAAGGAGTGACAGGCGAGCGACGTAGACCTACGTCACTCTGCCTGGCCGGGGCCGACTGCCGCAGTAAATATACTGTGCGCAGTCGGCAAGCGGTTAAGGACCCTCGGGTGGAAGCCATTTGGTCCCAGTGATTTATTTATGTTACATTTTTCAAGTCTAGTTCTGCGTCTGTCTTCTGTTTTACGTGTTATTTACATTTTTTATTATTACATTTTTCATCCAAAAACCTTTACAAAACATTTCAAAAATAAAAAAAGGAATACATTCCTTAATAATTAAAGAAATCCATGATTACGTTACAATGGTAATAAAGCAGGGAAATTTTTAGCAAGACTATTAATGAAAAAAATAGTAGAGGAGAAATAATCAACTAAAATCAACAAATTGATTTAACAAATCAAATAAATCAACAGAAATAGCCAGAGCCTTTCATACCTTTTATAGTACCTTATATAATGTCCGTCAGGAGGAAACACAACAAATAAAACAAGAGAGAATAATAAATATACAAAGATATATTAAGGAAGCAAGTTTACCTAAAATACCAAAGGACAAATTAGAACTTTTAGAGGTTCCTATCTCTTAGGCCGAAATAAGAGATGTATTAAAAAGCACTCAAAATGGAAAAAGTCCGGGCCCAGATGGATATACAGTAAGGGACTATAAAAGAGTTAGAGAAATCTTAGTCCCAAAGATGTATACATATCTGAATAAGATCGTAAAAGAAGAATTAAGGGAGGAATCTTAGTTGGCGTATATTACGGTAATACTGAAAGAGGGGAAAGACCTATCTCTTTGTTCTAGCTATAGACCGATTCCCCTTTTAAATGTGGACACTAAAATATTTTCAAAAATATAAGCAACAAGATTAAAAGGCTTATTAGAACTCTGGATTCATCCAGATCAAACTGGATTTGTACCAGGCAGAGAGGGGAAAGATAATGTGGTAAGAACCTTTTTACTATTACAAAAAACTAAAAATTATGATGTTCCCTCTCTTTTACTGTCGATTGACACTGAGAAAGCCTTCCACAGGGTGGACTGGGACTTCATAAAGGAGACAATAATAAATCTCTGGATTGGATTAAGGATGAGGCAATGGATAGAGGCACTATATAAAAACCTGACTGCAAAAGTCAAGATAAATGGGGGACTGTCACAAAGCTTAAAGATGAGCAATGGGACGAGACAGGGGTGTCCCCTCTCTCCCCTGTTGTTGATCTTAGCTTTAGAACCTCTTATGGCATAGATAAGACAAAATAGAGATATAAGTGGAGTAAGGGTTGAACAAAAAGATCACAAGAACGCAGCATATGCAGGCGATCTGTTGTTTTACATTACTAACCCAAGGATCACCCTCCTAAATATCCAAAAAGAGTTAAAAGAATATGGAAAATTGTCTAATTTTGAAATAAACCAGTAAAATCTGAAATTCTTAACATAAGTTTAAGTTCCAAGGAAGAGCAGGCCTTAAAATTCAATTTTCTATATACATAGGCAAAATTTAAACTAAAGTACTTAGGGATATATATAATGCCACTAATAGAAAAATGATATCGAGCTAATTACATACCCTTATTAAACTAAAAAAAAAAAAAAAATAGGGAAGAGGTCCAGCAATCAAATTTCCTGGGTAGGGAGAATAAATGTGGTCAAAATGTTCTTGCTGCCCAAGATTTTGTACAAGTTCTCCTTATTACCAATGGACATTCCTCCCTCTTTCTTCAAAACAATGAAAACTATGATAATGAAATATATATGGCAGCGGAAAAAAACCCAGAGTGCAATATGCGGTCCTTACAAGAAGAAAAACACAGGGAGGGTTAGCATAACCAGACATAAAAAGGTATTATAGGTAGTGTTGAGCGAACACGGACTGTATTATTCGTGTTCGTACCGAATAATTGGATTTTTTGTACCCGAACACGGACACGGACACTTTACTGTATGTTCGGGTAAAAATCCGTGTTCGGTCGTTTTATTTCCGGGTTTTGCATGCTTTGGCGCTCTTTTCATGGCGGGCTTTCAACAGCCAATCAACAATCGTTTAACTGGTGTGCCTTAAGCCATCCCAGCCATGCCTGCAAATGTCTCAGTAGCTGTGATTGGCCGTCTGAAGCATGTGACCAAGTCTTTATAAGTTCGAGGCAGCCGCAGCGGCGTCATTATGCTGCTTAGATTCAGGGACAGAGCACACATCAACGTGCTGGCTGCTGATTAGGGAAAGATAGGCAGGAAAAAACCATTTGTGTCCGGATAGAATTGAGGGACAGGTCGGAGTGTTTAGGCAGGGCGAGTTGTAGGCATTTTAGGGATAGAGTCTGCTGAATTATAGGGTCAGTGTCTTCTACAAACTACAATCGATATTGCTGTGTGGGGGGTGGGGTCTGCACTCAATCCTGATCTACGATCTCTTCTCAATCCTGTTAGGGACAGAGTCTGCTGAATTTTAGGGAAACTGTGTTCTACAAACTACAATCGATATTGCTGTGTGGTGTGGGATTGGAGATAGGCAGGTGTCAGTGATCCACATCCATTTTTCTGTGTGTGAGCTGCAGTGAACACAATCTTTTTGGGCTGCAGTGAACACAATCTTTTTGGGCTGCAGTGAACACAATCTTTTTGGGCTGCAGTGAACACAATCTTTTTGGGCTGCAGTGAACACAATCTTTTTGGGCTGCAGTGAACACAATCTTTTTGGGGTGCAGTGAACAAAATCTTTTTGGGGTGCAGTGAACACAATCCTTTTTGGTGTGCAGTGAACACAATCTTTGTGGGGTGCAGTGAACAAAATCCTTTGTGGGGTGCAGTGAACACAATCTTTTTGGGGTGCAGTGAACAAAATCCTTTTTGGGGTGCAGTGAACAACATCCTTTTTGGGGTGCAGTGAACACAATCTTTTTGGGGTGCAGTGAACAAAATCCTTTGTGGGGTGCAGTGAACACAATCTTTTTGGGGTGCAGTGAACACAATCTTTTTGGGGTGGAGTGAACAACATCCTTTTTGGGGTGCAGTGAACAAAATCCTTTTTGGGGTGCAGTGAACAAAATCATTTTTGGGGTGCAGTGAACACAATCTTTTTGGGGTGCAGTGAACACAATCTTTGTGGGGTGCAGTGAACACAATCTTTTTGGGGTGGAGTGAACAACATCCTTTTTGGGGTGCAGTGAACAACATCCTTTTTGGGGTGCAGTGAACACAATCTTTTTGGGGTGCAGTGAACACAATCTTTGTGGGGTACAGTGAACAGAATCTTTGTGGGGTGCAGTGAACACAATCTTTGGGGGGTACAGTGAACACAATCTTTGTGAGGTGCAGTGAACACAATCTTTGTGGGGTGCAGTGAACACAATCATTGTGGGGTGCAGTGAACTCAATCTTTGTGGGGTACAGTGAACACAATCTCATACTTCTGAAGGTTTGAGGGTGCTGCCTGTTCCATACTCCCCCTACTCCTCATCTAGCCTTTTAGGGGTACAAACAATAGTAATTGGGGCCTAGTGTGGTTGTGTACGTGTGATATACATACACTTTTTTGGGATCATATTTTCTATTCCGCTATTTAATCAAAAACCTTTGGGGATCAGTTAAATTGGGGGATAGTCTGTGTTGGTACGTGTGAGAGAGATCCACCTTTCCAAGTTGTTGGGGTTCATCTCATACTTCTGAAGGTTTGAGGGTGCTGCCTGTTCCATACTCCCCCTACTCCTAGCCTTTTAGGGGTACAAACAATAGTAATTGGGGCCTAGTGTGGTTGTGTACGTGTGATATACATACACTTTTTTGGGATCATATTTTCTATTCCGCTATTTAATCAAAAACCTTTGGGGATCAGTTAAATTGGGGGATAGTCTGTGTTGGTACGTGTGAGAGAGATCCACCTTTCCAAGTTGTTGGGGTTCATCTCATACTTCTGAAGGTTTGAGGGTGCTGCCTGTTCCATACTCCCCCTACTCCTAGCCTTTTAGGGGTACAAACAATAGTAATTGGGGCCTAGTGTGGTTGTGTACGTGTGATATACATACACTTTTTTGGGATCATATTTTCTATTCCGCTATTTAATCAAAAACCTTTGGGGATCAGTTAAATTGGGGGATAGTCTGTGTTGGTACGTGTGAGAGAGATCCACCTTTCCAAGTTGTTGGGGTTCATCTCATACTTCTGAAGGTTTGAGGGTGCTGCCTGTTCCATACTCCCCCTACTCCTAGCCTTTTAGGGGTACAAACAATAGTAATTGGGGCCTAGTGTGGTTGTGTACGTGTGATATACATACACTTTTTTGGGATCATATTTTCTATTCCGCTATTTAATCAAAAACCTTTGGGGATCAGTTAAATTGGGGGATAGTCTGTGTTGGTACGTGTGAGAGAGATCCACCTTTCCAAGTTGTTGGGGTTCATCTCATACTTCTGAAGGTTTGAGGGTGCTGCCTGTTCCATACTCCCCCTACTCCTAGCCTTTTAGGGGTACAAACAATAGTAATTGGGGCCTAGTGTGGTTGTGTACGTGTGATATACATACACTTTTTTGGGATCATATTTTCTATTCCGCTATTTAATCAAAAACCTTTGGGGATCAGTTAAATTGGGGGATAGTCTGTGTTGGTACGTGTGAGAGAGATCCACCTTTCCAAGTTGTTGGGGTTCATCTCATACTTCTGAAGGTTTGAGGGTGCTGCCTGTTCCATACTCCCCCTACTCCTAGCCTTTTAGGGGTACAAACAATAGTAATTGGGGCCTAGTGTGGTTGTGTACGTGTGATATACATACACTTTTTTGGGATCATATTTTCTATTCCGCTATTTAATCAAAAACCTTTGGGGATCAGTTAAATTGGGGGATAGTCTGTGTTGGTACGTGTGAGAGAGATCCACCTTTCCAAGTTGTTGGGGTTCATCTCATACTTCTGAAGGTTTGAGGGTGCTGCCTGTTCCATACTCCCCCTACTCCTAGCCTTTTAGGGGTACAAACAATAGTAATTGGGGCCTAGTGTGGTTGTGTACGTGTGATATACATACACTTTTTTGGGATCATATTTTCTATTCCGCTATTTAATCAAAAACCTTTGGGGATCAGTTAAATTGGGGGATAGTCTGTGTTGGTACGTGTGAGAGAGATCCACCTTTCCAAGTTGTTGGGGTTCATCTCATACTTCTGAAGGTTTGAGGGTGCTGCCTGTTCCATACTCCCCCTACTCCTAGCCTTTTAGGGGTACAAACAATAGTAATTGGGGCCTAGTGTGGTTGTGTACGTGTGATATACATACACTTTTTTGGGATCATATTTTCTATTCCGCTATTTAATCAAAAACCTTTGGGGATCAGTTAAATTGGGGGATAGTCTGTGTTGGTACGTGTGAGAGAGATCCACCTTTCCAAGTTGTTGGGGTTCATCTCATACTTCTGAAGGTTTGAGGGTGCTGCCTGTTCCATACTCCCCCTACTCCTAGCCTTTTAGGGGTACAAACAATAGTAATTGGGGCCTAGTGTGGTTGTGTACGTGTGATATACATACACTTTTTTGGGATCATATTTTCTATTCCGCTATTTAATCAAAAACCTTTGGGGATCAGTTAAATTGGGGGATAGTCTGTGTTGGTACGTGTGAGAGAGATCCACCTTTCCAAGTTGTTGGGGTTCATCTCATACTTCTGAAGGTTTGAGGGTGCTGCCTGTTCCATACTCCCCCTACTCCTAGCCTTTTAGGGGTACAAACAATAGTAATTGGGGCCTAGTGTGGTTGTGTACGTGTGATATACATACACTTTTTTGGGATCATATTTTCTATTCCGCTATTTAATCAAAAACCTTTGGGGATCAGTTAAATTGGGGGATAGTCTGTGTTGGTACGTGTGAGAGAGATCCACCTTTCCAAGTTGTTGGGGTTCATCTCATACTTCTGAAGGTTTGAGGGTGCTGCCTGTTCCATACTCCCCCTACTCCTAGCCTTTTAGGGGTACAAACAATAGTAATTGGGGCCTAGTGTGGTTGTGTACGTGTGATATACATACACTTTTTTGGGATCATATTTTCTATTCCGCTATTTAATCAAAAACCTTTGGGGATCAGTTAAATTGGGGGATAGTCTGTGTTGGTACGTGTGAGAGAGATCCACCTTTCCAAGTTGTTGGGGTTCATCTCATACTTCTGAAGGTTTGAGGGTGCTGCCTGTTCCATACTCCCCCTACTCCTAGCCTTTTAGGGGTACAAACAATAATAATTGGGGCCTAGTGTGGTTGTGTACGTGTGATATACATACACTTTTTTGGGATCATATTTTCTATTCCGCTATTTAATCAAAAACCTTTGGGGATCAGTTAAATTGGGGGATAGTCTGTGTTGGTACGTGTGAGAGAGATCCACCTTTCCAAGTTGTTGGGGTTCATCTCATACTTCTGAAGGTTTGAGGGTGCTGCCTGTTCCATACTCCCCCTACTCCTAGCCTTTTAGGGGTACAAACAATAGTAATTGGGGCCTAGTGTGGTTGTGTACGTGTGATATACATACACTTTTTTGGGATCATATTTTCTATTCCGCTATTTAATCAAAAACCTTTGGGGATCAGTTAAATTGGGGGATAGTCTGTGTTGGTACGTGTGAGAGAGATCCACCTTTCCAAGTTGTTGGGGTTCATCTCATACTTCTGAAGGTTTGAGGGTGCTGCCTGTTCCATACTCCCCCTACTCCTCATCTAGCCTTTTAGGGGTACAAACAATAGTAATTGGGGCCTAGTGTGGTTGTGTACGTGTGATATACATACACTTTTTTGGGATCATATTTTCTATTCCGCTATTTAATCAAAAACCTTTGGGGATCAGTTAAATTGGGGGATAGTCTGTGTTGGTACGTGTGAGAGAGATCCACCTTTCCAAGTTGTTGGGGTTCATCTCATACTTCTGAAGGTTTGAGGGTGCTGCCTGTTCCATACTCCCCCTACTCCTAGCCTTTTAGGGGTACAAACAATAGTAATTGGGGCCTAGTGTGGTTGTGTACGTGTGATATACATACACTTTTTTGGGATCATATTTTCTATTCCGCTATTTAATCAAAAACCTTTGGGGATCAGTTAAATTGGGGGATAGTCTGTGTTGGTACGTGTGAGAGAGATCCACCTTTCCAAGTTGTTGGGGTTCATCTCATACTTCTGAAGGTTTGAGGGTGCTGCCTGTTCCATACTCCCCCTACTCCTCATCTAGCCTTTTAGGGGTACAAACAATAGTAATTGGGGCCTAGTGTGGTTGTGTACGTGTGATATACATACACTTTTTTGGGATCATATTTTCTATTCCGCTATTTAATCAAAAACCTTTGGGGATCAGTTAAATTGGGGGATAGTCTGTGTTGGTACGTGTGAGAGAGATCCACCTTTCCAAGTTGTTGGGGTTCATCTCATACTTCTGAAGGTTTGAGGGTGCTGCCTGTTCCATACTCCCCCTACTCCTAGCCTTTTAGGGGTACAAACAATAGTAATTGGGGCCTAGTGTGGTTGTGTACGTGTGATATACATACACTTTTTTGGGATCATATTTTCTATTCCGCTATTTAATCAAAAACCTTTGGGGATCAGTTAAATTGGGGGATAGTCTGTGTTGGTACGTGTGAGAGAGATCCACCTTTCCAAGTTGTTGGGGTTCATCTCATACTTCTGAAGGTTTGAGGGTGCTGCCTGTTCCATACTCCCCCTACTCCTCATCTAGCCTTTTAGGGGTACAAACAATAGTAATTGGGGCCTAGTGTGGTTGTGTACGTGTGATATACATACACTTTTTTGGGATCATATTTTCTATTCCGCTATTTAATCAAAAACCTTTGGGGATCAGTTAAATTGGGGGATAGTCTGTGTTGGTACGTGTGAGAGAGATCCACCTTTCCAAGTTGTTGGGGTTCATCTCATACTTCTGAAGGTTTGAGGGTGCTGCCTGTTCCATACTCCCCCTACTCCTCATCTAGCCTTTTAGGGGTACAAACAATAGTAATTGGGGCCTAGTGTGGTTGTGTACGTGTGATATACATACACTTTTTTGGGATCATATTTTCTATTCCGCTATTTAATCAAAAACCTTTGGGGATCAGTTAAATTGGGGGATAGTCTGTGTTGGTACGTGTGAGAGAGATCCACCTTTCCAAGTTGTTGGGGTTCATCTCATACTTCTGAAGGTTTGAGGGTGCTGCCTGTTCCATACTCCCCCTACTCCTAGCCTTTTAGGGGTACAAACAATAGTAATTGGGGCCTAGTGTGGTTGTGTACGTGTGATATACATACACTTTTTTGGGATCATATTTTCTATTCCGCTATTTAATCAAAAACCTTTGGGGATCAGTTAAATTGGGGGATAGTCTGTGTTGGTACGTGTGAGAGAGATCCACCTTTCCAAGTTGTTGGGGTTCATCTCATACTTCTGAAGGTTTGAGGGTGCTGCCTGTTCCATACTCCCCCTACTCCTCATCTAGCCTTTTAGGGGTACAAACAATAGTAATTGGGGCCTAGTGTGGTTGTGTACGTGTGATATACATACACTTTTTTGGGATCATATTTTCTATTCCGCTATTTAATCAAAAACCTTTGGGGATCAGTTAAATTGGGGGATAGTCTGTGTTGGTACGTGTGAGAGAGATCCACCTTTCCAAGTTGTTGGGGTTCATCTCATACTTCTGAAGGTTTGAGGGTGCTGCCTGTTCCATACTCCCCCTACTCCTAGCCTTTTAGGGGTACAAACAATAGTAATTGGGGCCTAGTGTGGTTGTGTACGTGTGATATACATACACTTTTTTGGGATCATATTTTCTATTCCGCTATTTAATCAAAAACCTTTGGGGATCAGTTAAATTGGGGGATAGTCTGTGTTGGTACGTGTGAGAGAGATCCACCTTTCCAAGTTGTTGGGGTTCATCTCATACTTCTGAAGGTTTGAGGGTGCTGCCTGTTCCATACTCCCCCTACTCCTAGCCTTTTAGGGGTACAAACAATAGTAATTGGGGCCTAGTGTGGTTGTGTACGTGTGATATACATACACTTTTTTGGGATCATATTTTCTATTCCGCTATTTAATCAAAAACCTTTGGGGATCAGTTAAATTGGGGGATAGTCTGTGTTGGTACGTGTGAGAGAGATCCACCTTTCCAAGTTGTTGGGGTTCATCTCATACTTCTGAAGGTTTGAGGGTGCTGCCTGTTCCATACTCCCCCTACTCCTCATCTAGCCTTTTAGGGGTACAAACAATAGTAATTGGGGCCTAGTGTGGTTGTGTACGTGCGAGATACATACACTTTTTTTGATCATATTTCCTATTCCGCTATTCAATAAAAACCTTTGAGGATCAATTGAATTGCGGGATAGTCTGTGTCGGTACGTGTGAGAGAGATCCACCTTTCCAAGTTGTTGGGGTTCATCTCATACTTCTGAAGGTTTGAGGGTGCTGCCTGTTCCATACTCCCCCTACTCCTCATCTAGCCTTTTAGGGGTACAAACAATAGTAATTGGGGCCTAGTGTGGTTGTGTACGTGTGATATACATACACTTTTTTTGGATCATATTTTCTATTCCGCTATTTAATCAAAAACCTTTGGGGATCAGTTAAATTGGGGGATAGTCTGTGTTGGTACGTGTGAGAGAGATCCACCTTTCCAAGTTGTTGGGGTTCATCTCATACTTCTGAAGGTTTGAGGGTGCTGCCTGTTCCATACCCCCCCTACTCCTCATCTAGCCTTTTAGGGGTACAAACAATAGTAATTGGGGCCTAGTGTGGTTGTGTACGTGCGAGATACATACACTTTTTTTGATCATATTTCCTATTCCGCTATTCAATAAAAACCTTTGAGGATCAATTGAATTGCGGGATAGTCTGTGTCGGTACGTGTGAGAGAGATCCACCTTTCCAAGTTGTTGGGGTTCATCTCATACTTCTGAAGGTTTGAGGGTGCTGCCTGTTCCATACTCCCCCTACTCCTCATCTAGCCTTTTAGGGGTACAAACAATAGTAATTGGGGCCTAGTGTGGTTGTGTACGTGCGAGATACATACACTTTTTTTGATCATATTTCCTATTCCGCTATTCAATAAAAACCTTTGAGGATCAATTGAATTGCGGGATAGTCTGTGTCGGTACGTGTGAGAGAGATCCACCTTTCCAAGTTGTTGGGGTTCATCTCATACTTCTGAAGGTTTGAGGGTGCTGCCTGTTCCATACTCCCCCTACTCCTCATCTAGCCTTTTAGGGGTACAAACAATAGTAATTGGGGCCTAGTGTGGTTGTGTACGTGTGATATACATACACTTTTTTTGGATCATATTTTCTATTCCGCTATTTAATCAAAAACCTTTGGGGATCAGTTAAATTGGGGGATAGTCTGTGTTGGTACGTGTGAGAGAGATCCACCTTTCCAAGTTGTTGGGGTTCATCTCATACTTCTGAAGGTTTGAGGGTGCTGCCTGTTCCATACCCCCCCTACTCCTCATCTAGCCTTTTAGGGGTACAAACAATAGTAATTGGGGCCTAGTGTGGTTGTGTACGTGCGAGATACATACACTTTTTTTGATCATATTTCCTATTCCGCTATTCAATAAAAACCTTTGAGGATCAATTGAATTGCGGGATAGTCTGTGTCGGTACGTGTGAGAGAGATCCACCTTTCCAAGTTGTTGGGGTTCATCTCATACTTCTGAAGGTTTGAGGGTGCTGCCTGTTCCATACCCCCCCTACTCCTCATCTAGCCTTTTAGGGGTACAAACAATAGTAATTGGGGCCTAGTGTGGTTGTGTACGTGCGAGATACATACACTTTTTTTGATCATATTTCCTATTCCGCTATTCAATAAAAACCTTTGAGGATCAATTGAATTGCGGGATAGTCTGTGTCGGTACGTGTGAGAGAGATCCACCTTTCCAAGTTGTTGGGGTTCATCTCATACTTCTGAAGGTTTGAGGGTGCTGCCTGTTCCATACCCCCCCTACTCCTCATCTAGCCTTTTAGGGGTACAAACAATAGTAATTGGGGCCTAGTGTGGTTGTGTACGTGCGAGATACATACACTTTTTTTGATCATATTTCCTATTCCGCTATTCAATAAAAACCTTTGAGGATCAATTGAATTGCGGGATAGTCTGTGTCGGTACGTGTGAGAGAGATCCACCTTTCCAAGTTGTTGGGGTTCATCTCATACTTCTGAAGGTTTGAGGGTGCTGCCTGTTCCATACTCCCCCTACTCCTCATCTAGCCTTTTAGGGGTACAAACAATAGTAATTGGGGCCTAGTGTGGTTGTGTACGTGTGATATACATACACTTTTTTTGGATCATATTTTCTATTCCGCTATTCAATAAAAACCTTTCTAGGGCAAGATCTTAAATTACAGAAATATGAGGAGACCGTCAAATAAGGGCCGTGGCCTGGGTCGTGGTGCTGCTGGTAGAGCTCCTGTTGCAAGGAGAGGACATGGTCGATCTGTGCCAGCTACACGCACAAGTGAAACACCTTCCTCAAGTGTGAGTAGGCGACAGAACCTGCATCAGTATTTGGTAGGGCATCAAACGCCCCTAGAAGTGATGAGGCCAGAACAAGTTGAGGCGATAGTAGATTGGTTTGCTGCTGACAGTGCCTCCAGTTCCTTCACATTGTCTCCCACCCAGTCTACTGCAGAAAGGTCAGAGTTGGCACCTGCAGCCAATGTCCAACCGTCTTTCACCTCACCCCCTTGCAAATCAGGCCAGCAGTCTGAGCCCCAAGCCATACAGCAGTCTCTTATTCTTTTTGAGGACTCTGTCAGCAGGGTTTCCCAGGGCCATCCACCTAGCCCTGCCCCAGAAGTGGAAGAGATTGAGTGCAGCGATGCCCAACCACTTATTTCTCAAGATGAGTACATGCAAGGATCATCGCAGCACGTCTCCGATGATGACGAAACGCAGGTGCCAACTGCTGCGGCGTTCAGCATTGTGGAGACCGACAAGGAGGGCAGGGGTGAAGACTGGGTGGAAGATGATGTGGAGGACGATGAGGTCCTCGACCCCACATGGAATGAACGTCATGCAGGTGACCTGAGTAGTTTGGAGGAAGAGGCGGTGGTCGCACAGAGCCACCAGCACAGCAGAAGAGGGAGCAGGGTGCAGAAGCGGAGCGGCCGTGCCCTAGACACTACGCCCGCTACTGCCCAACGCAGCAAGGGAACGAGCGCACCAAAGTCAGCTCAAAGGAGTTCTCTAGCGTGGAAGTTCTTTAGAAAATGTGCTGATGACAGGACACGAGTGGTTTGCACCCTGTGCAATCAGAGCTTGAAGCGAGGCATGAACCTTCTCAACCTGAGCACAACCTGCATGATCAGGCATCTAAGTGCAAAGCACGAGCTGCAGTGGAGTACACACCTTCAAAACCAAGAAACGTCTCTGGCTCATCCTGCTTCCTCTTCTGCTGCAGTCTCGGCCGCTCCAGCCACATCTGTAGTGATACCGGCACCTGCCACCCCGCAAACAGACGATCTGTCAGCAACACCACCACCTGGGTCACCAACAACCATCTCCACAATGTCCCGTGGAAGCGTTCAGCTTTCCATCTCCCAAACACTTGAGAGGAAGAGGAAGTACCCCCCTACCCACCCGCGATCCCTGGCCCTGAATGCCAGCATTTCAAAATTATTGGCCTTTGAAATGCTGTCATTCCGTCTGGTGGAGACGCACAGTTTTAAAAACCTTATGTCGGTGGCTGTCCCACAGTACGTCGTGCCCAGCCGCCACTACTTTTCCAGGCAAGCCATCCCTTCCCTGCACAACCAAGTGGGGGAAAATATCAGGTGTGCACTGCGCAACGCCATCTGTGCCAAGGTCCACCTAACTACGGATACGTGGACCAGTAAGCACGGTCAGGGGCGTTATATCTCCCTAACGGCACACTGGGTAAATGCAGTGGCGGATGGGCCTGAGGCGGATAGCAATTTGGCGCATGTCCTTCCACCACCGAGGATTGCAGGGCGCTTCAGTTTGCCTCCTGTTCGTAACTCCTCCTACTCCGCTTCCTCATCCTCTACCGCCTCCTCATCCGGACAGCGTAACACCTTCACCACCAACTTCAGCACGGCCAGGGGTAAACGACAGCAGGCAGTTTTACAACTTGCCTGTTTGGGGGACAAACCACACACCGCGCAGGAGTTGTGGAGGAGCATGGAACAGCAGACAAATGAGTGGTTGCTGCCAGCGAGCCTCAAGCCCGGCCTGGTGGTGTGTGATAACGGGCGAAATCTCATAGCAGCTCTGGGCCTAGCCGGTTTGACGCACATCCCTTGCCTGGCGCATGTGCTGAATTTGGTGGTGCAGAGGTTCCTTAAAAACTACCCCGATATGTCAGAGCTGCTGCAGAAAGTGCGGGCCGTTTGTGCGCACTTTCGGCGTTCTCACCCTGCTGCTGCTCGCCTGGCAGCGCTGCAGCGTAACTTCGGCCTTCCCGCTCACCGCCTCATATGTGACGTGCCCACAAGGTGGAACTCCACCTTGCACATGCTGGAAAGACTGTGCGAGCAGCAGCAGGCCATAGTGGAGTTTCAGCTGCAGCACGCACGCGTGAGTCGCTCTGCGGAACAGCACCACTTCACCACCAATAACTGGGCCTCCATGCGAGACCTGTGTGCCTTGTTGCGCTGTTTTGAGTACTCCACCAACATGGCCAGTGGCAATGACGCCGTTCTCAGCTTAACTATCCCACTTCTATGCCTCCTTGAAAAAACAATTCGGGCGATGATGGAAGAGGATGTGGCACAGGATGAGGAGGAGGAGGAGGATGAAGAGGTAACATTTCCAAGGCTTTCAGGGCAGTCATTCGCAAGGGGCTCCGAGGGTGGGTTCCTGCACACGCAAACGCCAGGGACGCAATTGTCCAGCAGGGGCACAGTTCTGGAGGATGAGGAGGATGAGGAGGAGCTGGAGGAGGAGATGGAACCATGTTCACAGCAGGGTGGCACCCAGGCCAGCTCATGGCCATCACTGGTGCGTGGCTGGGGGGATACAGAGGACACGGACGATACACCTCCCACAGAGGACAGCCTTTCGTCGCCTCTGGGCAGCCTGGCACACATGAGCGATTACATGCTGCAGTGTCTCCACAACGACCGCCGAGTTGCCCACATTCTAACTTGTGCTGATTACTGGGTGGCCACGCTGCTGGATCCCCGTTACAAGGACAACGTACCGTCCTTAATTCACTCACTGGAGCGCGATCGCAAGATGCGCGAGTACAAGCGCACGCTGGTAGACGCCATGCTGCTGGCATTCCCATCTGACAGCGGGGCCACAGTGGAAGCACAAGGCAGAGGAGGAGGAGGAGGAGGTCGCCAACGCAACCAGGGCACCGCCAGCACCTCAGAAGGCAGGGTTAGCATGGCCGAAATGTGGAAAAGCTTTGTCAGCACGCCACAACAAACAGCAGCACCAGCAGCTCAGATGGAACGTCTTAGCAGGAGGCAGCATTTTACCAACATGGTGGAGCAGTATGTGTGCACACGCCTACATGTAGTGAATGACGGGTCTGCCCCCTTCAACTTCTGGGTCTCCAAATTGGGCACATGGCCTGAGCTTGCCCTTTACGCCTTGGAGGTGCTGGCGTGCCCTGCAGCCAGTGTATTATCTGAACGGGTATTTAGCACGGCTGGGGGCGTTATAACAGACAAGCGCAGCCGCCTGTCCAGAGACAATGTGGACAAGCTCACGTTCATTAAAATGAACCAGGCATGGATCCCACGGGACTTTTCCGTACCTTATGCAGAATAGCAATGGATACCGACCTTACCCACCCATTGTTCCATTTTTGCTCTTTCTCACTCTTTTGGGGTGTACCCTCATTTAAAATTTTTGAAAAGAAGCAGTGTTGGCTACCTCGTCCTCCTCCTCAGGGCCAGATTAATGTAGGGGCTATTGGAGCTGCAGCTCCAGGCCCCTACCTTTTATATAGGCCCCGGGTTGGCCATATTCACTGTTACCGCTCTTCTGTCACTTGTAAACACAGAAGTCTGGCTTCTATGCTCGCTTCCCCAGGCAGCACCCTCAGAACCTCCCCACACAGCGTGAAGGCCGGACAAGGAGGGACAGTTGGCGATGCATGGATGTGTTTATGGGCTTCAGAGACAGCATCCCATGTTGAATTAGGCATGCATGGCTGCACCCTTCCTCCTCTGGGTGCATGGCAAGGCACGGCCCTTAAGGCCCTTCAAAATCCTCAGCACCAAGCCCATGATGCTGTTAATCCGGCCCTGGTCCTCCTCCACCGCCGCTTCCACCTACACCGCCCATAGGTGTGCGCAGCCTATTGCATTAAGGTGTGCACCCCAAAGTTGAAATACACATGCATGTGTTTGCCAGCAGGGAGAGTAATGTATCGGGGCCATGTACCTGTAGGCAAGGAGAAATAGAGCAGAGCAGGTCCCAGGGAGATCTTTCCCATCTCCTCACTGGCAATGCTATGTGCCCTAGGTGATTAGGGTGTGCCCAGGCACACCCAGCACACCCTGTGCGCACGCCTATGTCACCGCCACATCCACCACCACCTCAACCTCCCTCCTACTCCATATGGGCCTCGTCCTTCAGAGATGAAGAAGAACATTGTTTTATTTTTCTGTTTTTTTTTTGTTGTTTTAAGTTATTTCCCTATCCACATTTGTTTGCAGAGCACTTGCCATGCTCTTAATTACGTTTTGCTGCCATTTGCAGCACTCTAGCCCTTTCCTTTGGTGTTTTAGAGCCATTTTAGTGCCTTAAAGTTCGGGTCCCCATTGACTTCAATGGGGTTCGGTGTCCGGGAAAAGTTCGGTAAAAGTCCGGGACACGGACCCGGACTTTTTTTTAAAGTTCGGCCGAACCCGTCGAACACGGACATCTAGGTGTTCGCTCAACCCTAATTATAGGGCAGTAATTATCACACGAATGATTGAATGGACAAAAGATGTAATAGGGAAAAGATGGGTTGAAATATAATGTGCAAAAAATAACACACAGCTACACAAAACAATATGGATCCCACCAAAATATAGAGAATCATAAAGAGCACATGAATTGACAAGAGTGGTGTACAAAATATGGGATGGGGTTAATAAACAGTTAAAATGGGAATATAATTCCCTGATGATATCACTTAAAGGCACAAAATATTTCCCACCAGGGAATGAGGAAAAAATTGGAAACTGGATAGGAAACTACTACTCAATTAAAAGATATTGTTCACAAAGGGGGCCGTAAGACACTTCAAGATTTAAAATTAGATAATAAAGAGATGAAATTGGATGCGTGGAGGTATCTCCAGCTGAGCCACTTTGTGAAGTCTCTACCACAACCGATAAGATCGGAGACAACATTAAAGAGGAAGTAAACCCTCCTCGGCAAGTTGTACCTATAGGTAAGCCTATATTAAGGCTTACCTATAGGTACTGTAAATATCTCCTAAACATGTACCGTTTAGGAGATATTTACCTTACATGCAGCCAGTGACGTCACTGGCGCATGCGCTCTGAAGGACCGGCCGCTCGTGCCGTTCCTTCAGAGTCCCGTGCCATGACTGTCGGCTCCCGCGCGCGTGCGCGGGAGTGACGTCACCGCGGCTCTGGCCAATCAGATGGCCGGATGCCGCGATCCCGGAAGACGGGCGACTGAACATGTCGCCCGTCATACAGGTGAGTGAGCGGCACGGCGGGGGCTCGTTCTAAGGTAAGTATTTCATAATGAGCTAGTATGCGATGCATAGTAGCTCATTATGCGTTTCTCTTGCAGGTTGTAAAAAAAAAAAAAAAAAAAACTTTCAAACGAGTTTACAACCTCTTTAAATACTATTGAAAAATTATGCAATATATCAACTAGACTAAAACATGGTACATCTCAAATATATAAGATGCTAACGCAGTGGCACTGTCTGGAGAGGCCTCCATTCATGGCAAAATGGGAAAAAGAAATTGGGACACAACTGTCAAAACAAGAATCAGATGTTGTATTAAGGGCAGCAGGTTGCGCAGCCATAGATGTGGGCACCATAGAATTACATGAAATTACAATTAAATTACAAATGCCTGTTAAGATGGTACATCACACCTGTACTAGCACATAAATATCAATCAGACAAAACAGATAAATGATGGAGGGAATGTGGAGGTATTGGATCGATGTACCATATCTGTTGGAACTGTCCCAAAGAGAGAATTCTGGATAAAGGTGCGGAAAATCACTGGAGATATTACCGAAACAACGATTCCAAATGATCCATGGGTCTGTTTATTTCATAAAACGACACTACCGCTAAAACAATATAAAACAACTCTGGTTCCAACCTTGCTGAATGCAGCAAAAGGAACAATTCTGAGAAAGTGGTGTGAAGTAGAAGGTCCAAATCTAAAAGATTGGTGTAGTAGAATTAACCATGTTTTTAATAAGGAATACATTGGTAGTAGTCAGGAGGAAAACCCAACGCATATGGGGAAAAAATTGAAAAAATGGGTAGACTTTAAAAAATCAAGTAAGTACGTAGAAATTAACATTGAAATACTTTGGAAAAAACAGGAACATAGGATCTATAAAAGAGAAGGGAGAGCAAGGGGAAAATGTTTTGTACCGTCTGAGGGTGCTTCCTGTGAAATGTTATTAACTTTAGAATTACAGTCTAAGTTACTGTATCCCCCAATTCTTTTGTGAAGACAATATAAAATAATTTATTTAGAACCTTCGCCTTCTCTCTGTCCTTTATAGCCAGATTCCTTTCGTTGTCATTTATGGGGCTAATATGTTCTGGCCTCACTTTCTTACTATTTATATACTATTTATATACTTAAAGAATTTCTTGGGTTTCTTTTTACTCTCTTACGCTATTCCTTTCGTGTTCTATCTTAGCCGCCTTGATTGCGCTCTTACATGTCTTATTGTATACTTAGTAATGTTGGAATGCTGCCAATAACCCCTCAGCCTTGGGGTTAGCCACCCAGGTTTTTTTTTGCTCTTTTAAACGTATTTCCCTTGGAATGCACTGGCCAATTCCTTTATTTAGTATTTTCTTAAAGCGCTCCCATTTTTGTTCCTAGGATTCTATCCCATTTTATATCGTCTAACAAAGAGTGCATTTTAGGGAAGTTGGCTCTTTTGAAATTCAGTGTCCTTGTATTACCCTTTTGCTTCCTATTTCTATGATTTAAACTGAAACTAATTGACCTGTGGTCACTGTTTCCTAAGTTGCCCCATATTTCTACATCCGTGATCAGGTCTGTATTGTTAGTAATCAGTAGGTCTAGTAACACATTTTTTCTTGTTGGTGCGTTCACCAACAAAACATTTAGGAAATGGTAAATCTTAGATAAATGCGTGGTTCCTTCTGCCCAGTCTATATCTGGATAATTAAAATCCCCCATTATAATGACATTTCCCATCCTTGCCACCTTTCCAAGCTGTGATAGGAGGTCTGCCCCCCTCCTCCCTCTGTTATAGCATATACCCAATATTACTTTCACCATAGTACCTTCCCTTTGAAGCTCTACCGATAGGGATTCCACCTCCTCCCTTGCTCCATACGTGATATTGTCCCTCATATTCACTTGCACATTTTTCTTGATATACAGGTGTACCCCTCCCCCTTTTTACCCTCCCTATCTCTGCGATAAAGGGAATACCCCTGAATGGTTGCCACTGCCAGCCAATCATGAGAGCTGTCAAAACAACTCTCTGAAATTCCCACAAAATCGAAACATATTTACATTAGCAGCTCCAGTTCTCCCATCTTGTTAGCCAGACTTCTAGCATTGTCATACAAACCCCGTAATTTTGTCCGGTCGCATACTATATCCTCGTTAGACGTTATGAGGCTGTACTTTCGATTTGTCAGCCTACCTACCTTGGGTTTTGGATCTTTGGTCACCTTACTGCTAATGCCCCCAATAATGCCCGCTGAACCTTGCTTCCCGCTGGCTAGCTCTTCATTTGGACCCTCTCCCCATCACTGTTAAGTCTATGCTGAAGAGTACATTGCAAATATACTGTATCCTGTCAACTATATGTGGTTGCTACAGCTGGTATTCAATACATTAATTCTTTTTTTTTTATTTTACATGTCTTTCTTTATATTTTCTTTATATTTATATATAGGCTTAGTTGTGCAGCAAAAGTGACAATAGCAAGCTTGGAGCAAACTATACACCTGCCAAGGGTGCTGGCTAAGCATTTGAAGCAACAGTTTGAAAAAAGGAGGAAGTAGAAAGAAGATATCACTTCATAGGAAAAATATATACGCAAACTAAGGATTCTGTGGAGGACAGCAGCTTACAATTGTAGCACAGACCCCAGAACTGGCTGGCAGTTTTGTCCCAGGTTATGCTCCAATGCATAAGCACACCTGAAACAGCAACTCTGGAACAGTCTCTCCAAGGGTTAATAAGGGCAGCCACTAGGATCTTTCTCTCTCAGGCCTTTCCTTTTTGTGCCATGTGTACTTGAGTGCCCTCCTCCAGCTCCAGCCAGATACTGTACTGTGAGCCTCCAGGCCAGATCCTCGGTGCACTTCCCCCAGCAACTTTAGAAATGAGTACCTCAGTTCTCCCTGAGTGGGGACCTTGATGACCTCCTGCAAACTTCAGCTACCCAGAGGGCCACAGCTCTCCAGGCTTGGCCTTCTCCACCAGGACAAGGACCAAGCTGTTCCAGCCCCCAGCCTTATTGTACACTCCTCAGCCCCTACTGGTCATTCTTCCTCCCAGGGATTGGCCGAGGCTGTATAAATTTGCAAGTCCAGGATCTGCCTTTTCCAACCCACTAAATTCTAGAACTCTCTAGAAACCAGGGGGAAGGAGTTGAGCCTGCAACCAGCAGAATGCAGAACAGCCAAAAACAATCAAAAACGAAAATTGCCCTAATCCTACTAGCAACCTAAGTTGGGTGCTACACAAGTAATAGGATCCCTAAATACTATACATTGGCCAAAACATTGCAGAATCTTCCTTGCCAGCAAGGTAGCAGAAGCAAAGTGATGCCAGCAACAGAGTCACCAGTGTGACATCGGCTAAAAGGTAACCATTTTAAACACCAAAGCAGTGTAAAAAAAATCACTTACTGTCTTCTATTATCACATTTATCAAACACATACAATTATTGGAGCACAACATTGTTTGCTGTATTGGTCCTTTAACAAATCATCTGTCTGTGACAAGGCATGATATCCATTTAGGCATGCTATAATGGGCTCTCAAGCAATAGCATTGCATTATTTTAATTGAATTAGGGGGAGAAAAAACAAACCAAAGCAAAAAGGCTGACATTTTTTAAAAATGTTTTTGTATCAAACAAAAACGGGGCCCCAAATGCTAGGTTTGTCTATGGTGGGAGTATAAAATTGTAAACCAAATGTTCTCAGCTCCTGATATAAATGGTTATAAGCTCCAGCTCCCTATAGACACAGGATAGTAACAACATGAAGCTTAGCAACATAATTCACAGTGCTATGAATATCTGTACCCATTAGTAACAGGTCAATCAGCTTAATAATGATATCTGCCCCTATAAATATACATTTACATTTAGGAACAAGACATCCAATGATCATTACTTAGCCACGCTAACTATTGCCTCCCATGAAACGTATCTATCGATTTCACGGGTGTTATTACATTGCCAATATCTGTAAATCCTGATTTTCAGCTCCCCGCTCAAACCAATATATATGTAAATATTTCTTTGTACATGTCCTTTACTATAAGGAGCCAATGAGAAAACCTGTTTGACTTCTGCAGATCAATTACAGGCTCAGTAGAAGGAGATTTCAAGAGTTAAGCCTGGGCAAGGTGAGGTTGTAGATATGCATTATATAACTACTACTAATGCAATGCTGAAAGGATGAGACATGCTCACATACCTACATGGTTTATTAGAGCCATCATTGCTAGTAGTTTAAATAGGACTGGTCATAACTTGGCTTTTGCAAACAAACTGAATATTCAATGTCAAATTCTATTTGTGGAGGATTGCGTATGTAAGTGTAGCACCCTCCTAGGTAGGTGCTAGAAGAAAGTGACGTTTTTGGGTCTTTCTGCTTACCAGAAAGATTGCCAGGTAAATTTATAGTGCTGCCTGCCTACCAGGCAGCAGGATCCATTTGTAGCGTCTGCTCATGGTGCTCAGGTGTAGCTGAGCTTGTCTGAACGTTTCACACTAATCCAATAGGGAGTTATATTGTACAGTGGGAAGAGACCTGACAAGTGAGGGCACAGGCATTCTTACAGCCCTGGTGACTGGCAGAGGAAAGCGCCTCAGTTAATGCTGGGTGACTGTTTAAATGTCAAGGGCACATGTGCTCGAGAGTAGGGATGATCGAACTTTTCAAAAGTTTGGTTCGACCAGAACACCCGAACTTCCCGAAAGTTCGGCCCGGATTTCAGAACCCCATTGAAATCAATGGGACCCGAACTTCGGTAATCAAAAAACACCATTTTGAAGCCCTAAAACCCAATAAATGCCCCTAAAAGGTGCCTAGGGTTCTGGGTCATGCCCCAGGGACTATTAATCACACAAAAAAAAGTTCTTAAAAATTGTCATTTTTGATAGAGAGCCAATTATTGAAAAAATTATTGAAAAAAAAATGAGATTTCTTTGGATTTAGTGTCTGGGGGGTCTAAAAAGTGTACCTGTGAAGTTTCAGCTATGTAGCATGTCCAGAACCAGAAAAAAAAATGTTTGTTTGTATTAGAATTGCAATAGAACAGGGATATGGCTCCGTTATTTTCACACCTTGCCGGTTTTGTAGCAAGCGTTTTTTTGGGCATTTTTTGGGGGTCTTTGGAGGCAGGCATAACATTAGAACTTCTGTGTAGGGGTATATATACACACACATGTATGTATATATACACATACACATATATAGGTGTGAAAGTAGCAGAAACCTATGCTTGCGCTAATGAAATAATTAACACCCATATGGCTTCTCTGCTATAACACCTATATGTGTATGTGTATAAATACATATAAGTGTGTGTGTATATACACCCCTATACAGAATTTCAAATGTTTTGCCTGCCTCCAAAGACCCCCAAAAAATGCCCAAAAAAACGCCTGCTGCAAAAACACACCTGGGCGTTTTTGTAGCTGGCGTTTTTTTGGGCATTTTTCGGGCATCTGTGGAGGCAGGCATAACATCTGTACTTCTGTGTAGGGGTATATACACACACACACATGTATGTATATATACACATACACATATATAGGTGTGAAAGTAGCAGAAACCTATGCTTGCGCTAATGAAATAATTAACACCCATATGGCTTCTCTGCTATAACACCTATATGTGTGTATGTGTATAAATACATATAAGTGTGTGTGTATATACACCCCTATACAGAATTTCAGATGTTTTGCCTGCCTCCAAAGACCCCCAAAAAATGCCCAAAAAAACGCCTGCGCCAAAAAAAAACGCCCAGGTGTGTTGTTGCAGGCGTTTTTTTGGGGCATTTTTTGGGGGTCTTTGGAAGCAGGCATAACATCTGAACTTCTGTATAGGGGTATATACACACACACTTATATGTATTTATACACATACACATATATAGGTGTTATAGCAGAAAAGCCATATGGGTGTTAATTATTTCATTAGCGCAAGCATAGGTTTCTGCTACTTTTACACCTATATATGTGTATGTTTATATATACATACATGTGTGTGTGTGTGTGTGTATATACCCCTACACAGAAGTACAAATGTTATGCCTGCCTCCAAAGACGCCCAAAAAAAAAACGCCAGCTACAAAAACGCCCAGGTGTGTTTTTGCAGGCGTTTTTTTGGGGCATTTTTTGGGGGTCTTTGCAGGCAGGCAAAACATCTGAAATTCTGTATAGGGGTATATTTACACACACACTTATATGTATTTATACACATACACACATATAGGTGTTATAGCAGAGAAGCCATATGGGTGTTAATTATTTCATTAGCGCAAGCATAGGTTTCTGCTGTTTTCACACCTATATATGTATGTGTATATATACATACATGTGTGTGTGTATATATACCCCTACACAGAAGTTCAGATGTCATGCTTGACTCCAAACATGTCCTCAAAAAAGCCCTATAAATGCCTGCAGCAAAAAGCAGGGTGACAGGGGCGAAGCCACTATCCGGTTCTATAAGTGTTCTAAGAGAAACAATCTTTTCTCTATAGCGGTCACCCTGACTTGGAAGGGTTTTGTCACCCTGCCATAGCAGTCAGAGTCAGTTAACCCTACACTACACTACGGTCCCCTTACACTTAACACTTTCCCTACAGAAACTAGATTATTAAATCTAACTATAGTGGAAAATAGTGCCCTAACTACACTAGATATCCCTTTCCTCACACTAATAATTGCTAAATGACACTTTGAAGTAGAAGTAACAGAACTGCTTCCACTCTCTTCCACAGCTCTGTATTAAAATGGTAGAGATTTGGCGGGCGCTATCTTATATACTGGGGGGCGTATTCACTAATGATTGGCCTCTGGACCCCCTAGTCACTCCAATCACATTCCTAGCATTCTCCTGCCCCCTCAATTGGCTTTTACTGATGGTTCTGGTCCAATCACGGGTTTTTAAAGCCCAGTTCCTGTCCCATTGCATTTTGGTTGGTTCTGGTTGCCAAATTCCGAACTTTTTCAGCAAAAAGTTCGGAATTCAGGCTGAACCTCGAACAGTCAACCGTTCGATCATCCCTACTCGAGAGCAGGGCCCACGGGGTAGGGGGTGGCTGCCCCTCCTCTGTAGAAGCTGCCATGGGGCCTTGGGTGGTCGACCTGAGGGCCTGAAGATAGAGAGGAGCTGAACCCAAATGTCCTGCAGAGCTGCCTGAAAGAGAGACACTGGAAAGGATCTGAATCTGCCTAAGTGAGTATAGATCTGTGTCATGCGGCCTGTTCTGTGAGGGCCATCCCTTCAAATGGAAGAGTCAGTGGACGGGTGTCAGTCAAGGGGATGCTAGAGAGTGTCCTGTAGATAAAGTAGTTGCATCAAGTCTGCTGCTAGAGAGAGCAAGAAGACTTAATTCTTCCATACAAGTGGCAGTATGGTAAAAAGCAGTGTGTCTGCTTCCACAAATAACCTGGTGAGGCCAAGTGAAAGTTGTCCTTACCCACTGTGAACAGTTTCGTTGGAGTATCCCACTATTCCCTTCTCCCATCCAAGTTCCACAATAAATACAAAAAAAACATGTAGCACTCTACAGGCAGGTGCTAGGCAAATGTATAGTGGGCCTTGTCTGCCTAACAGCAGGGCCATGATTTCTTTTTGTCAGGGTGTCATGGCTTCCAGGTATGCCTGCTGAGAGGGGAATCTCCCCACTGGTTCCTGTGAGAGGCTTCTCATAGGGCAGTGGAGGAAACGCAATCACATTCATCTATCCCAGAAGGCAGATTATGCCGCAAGGGATTCTGGGAGTGGATATAAGTTTGAGGGAAGTGCATGACTGGGTGTCTTTGGCGGGAGCAGAGTTCCAGGAGGGAGAGAACGGCTGTCTCTCCTCCTGTCTGAGGAAGCGGATGTCTTGGAGTGTCACCTGAGAATTCAGAGAGTGCTGGGTTGAGCAGAGGGGGATCCAGTGTGCCGAGAACCAGCGGAGAGCGAGAGGGGTTCAGTCCCAGGTAAGCCTACACAGGTCGTGAGTACTGAGGATTGCCCCTGGGGGTCTGCCCGAAGTGTTGGAGGGGGACCACTCCGGAGAAGGTTCTAGGATCCAGTTCTCAGCTAGCTGGAAAGGGGGTACCTAGGTTGAGGACCCTGAAGTGACAGAGGGGGTACCTAGTCAGGGGACTCTGAAGAGTTAAAGGGGGCACCTGCAGTTTGGGCCCTGAAGAGAAGTTGTTCAGTGTCTTAGTTGAGAGTTGCAGCCATACATGATTTCCCAACAGTCTAACTCAAGCCAGTGCAAGGCTGGAGGAAGAAGTTAGTGAATTTGCAGTTCAGCAGTGTTCGTAGCTCATTGTTCTACAGTTCTGGATCTTCTGGAGTCAAGGTCGAGGATCCTGCACTTCTTTCAAGTTACAGTGTGTTCTGAGCGTCAGTGAGCGTTGGCTTGCGTCGGCTGGCGTCAAGACAGCGTTAACAGACATTTTCCTGAGAAAGTCCCAAGTTGTACTTAGTTGAGCCTAAAGGAGTATCCCACTCATTCCCTTCTCCCATCCCCTTAATTACAATAAAACGACAAAACAAAGATGCCGGAGTTGTTCATGTCTCAGTTCTCACACCCAGGGCCACAGCTCACATGGGCTGAAGGGGTAACCAGTAACAATGGCAGACCCACCTCAGGCCCAATGCCTGGAAACCTGCAACATTGGGGGGCTCGTCTGGGATTTTGCCATTAGTTACTGGGCCAGTTGCCCTTGGCAACAGCAACAAGAAACGTCCAAAAAATCAATTTTTGTGTCCGGAACCGTTATTCAAATGCCAGGCCGGGTGTGAGACTGTAACTGCGGGAAGCAGGGAGAGTGGGTTGAAGTTGGAAGCCAACATGGAAGAATGCTTATGGCAATGCAAATGCTCTAAGAGAAATTGTAATGTGAGTTGTACAAAATTCCAAATTCTTTGTCAAAACAGGCAAAAGAGTTCACATATATATTTCAACTGTGTATATAGGTGTTTGCTTTGAGTGCCCCATTGCAACCAGATGGATGGCTTGATTTACTAAAGACAAATGGACTGTTCACTTTGCAGAGTGCAGTTGTACTCTGCATGACCAGTTGCTCCAGAGCTTAGTAAATGAGTTGACTTCCATCATCTAAACATGTGCAAGCAAAAATACTGTTTTTTTCATTTTCTTTGCACATGATTGGGTATTCTTTGCATAGTGAACCTCCACCTCATTTACTAAGTCCTGGAGCAACTGCACTTTGCAAAATACACAGTCTATTTGCCTTTAGTAAATCAACACCTAAGCATCTACAAGAAAATTATAATTTAGGAAATTATAGAGTGGTACTTTAGACTCTAAAATAAAGTCAAAACAAGCAGATCAGAGATAGCCCAAGTGCTTCTATGGCACTTGTATATTTCAACCACACTACACCATGGAAGCTTGATAATGATGCACATTTTAACTAGAAAATACTTTCATGCTAGCAATCCTCATATATTGTATCCCGTACATGGCAGCTATTACCACAACAATTAAATTATGGGAGACCCTGCAGTACATTTAGCATCTGAGCCCAGAGAAGTAAATCTTAATGAATTATTTTGGAAGAAAGTGATTATTTTCTAATCGCAAAAAAAGCAACATTGAATTCAGCAGTGTGATGTTAAAACCATGGGTTGAAATGAAAGATTTATTTTTTGTTCTCCTGCCATTTGTCATTTTGAATCAAGCTAATTGCTCAATTCTAAGAACTGAAAAAGGATAATCATTTTAACACAGGAGTATAAATCAAACATAAAATATACCACATGCTGCGACCATGTTGTTATAGTGAGGAATGTCAAGCGTTGCATAAACCAAACTACTTTCATATTGATGATGAATGAGTGCAAACATGCTGACAGTCCTGTACGCTAGTGATAAGCCGTCTTCAAAGAATCAAACCAATTTTTCAGATGTTAGGTTTTAGAGTTATTGTCTGCTGTGGAGTATAAAGTTTATTAATTCAAATTTTTATTGTTATTTTTTTTTTAGCTCTGCAGTATTTGTATGTATGCGGAGTGGATACTTGCAGCTGTGCTATGTGCTGCACTGTATGTTAGGTCCTGGAGTAAGAGTTCTCTTCCTCCCTTTTCTCTATAGCTGAAATGCCATGTCTTCATTGCTGAGAGAATTGGGTTCCTGGACCTTTTAATGGGCTTTTTGCAACAAGCATTAAGAACCTAAAGCACTTGTTCCTGAAGCTTCTTATAGTTCAGAATTGTGGATGGTGTGCGCTTTCTACAGGCCCTATCATGTGTGACGCATTGGAGATGATTTATTAAAGACAAATAGACTGTGTACTTTGCAAAGTGCAGTTGCACCCTGCAAGTGCAGTTGCTCCAGAGCTTACTAAACGAGTTAAAGCTTCACTTTGCAAAGAATACCCAACTGATGTACATGCAAGGAAAATTAAGAAGAAAAAAAAAAAACACTTTTTGCTTGCACATGATTGGGTGACGAAAGTCAGCGGAGCTTCTGCTCATTTAGTAAGCTCTGGAGCAACTGCTCTTGCAGAATGCAACTGTACTTTGCAAAGTGGACAGTCTATTTGCTGTTAGTAAATCAACCCCAATGTGCGCTCTTTAACCACTTTAGCCCGGAAGATTTGGCTGCTCAAAGACCAGGCCTTACTTTGGGATTCGGCACTGCGTGACTTTAACGGACAATTGCGCGGTCGTACAATGCTGTACCCAAACAAAATTAACATCCTTTTTTCCCACAAACAGAGCTTTCTTTTGGTGGTATTTGATCAGCTGTGCAATTTTTATTTTTTGCGCTATGATAATAAAAAGAGCCACAATTTTGAAAACATAACAATATTTTTCACATTTTTTATATGAAATTCTCAAAAAAAATGTAAAAATCTAATTTTTTTAACATTTTAGGGCAATTTGTTTTCTGCTACATATTTTTGGTAGAAAAAAATAATAAACATAATTGATTGGTTTGCGCAAAAGTTATTGTGTTTACTAACTACGGGAAAGATTTATGTCATTTTTATTGTTTTTTTTTTTTTTAACTAGTAATGGCGGAGATCTGTAATTTTTTTTGCGGGACTGCGACATTGCAGCGGACAGATCGGACCCCTGACTGACATTTTTGACACTTTTGGGAGTACCAGTGACATTACTACAGTAATCAGTGCTATAAGTATGCACTGTTACTGTAAAAATTACACTGGCAGGGAAGGGGTTAACTTTATTGGTGATCAAGGGGTTAAGTGTGTCCCTAGGGGCGTGATTCTAACTGTAGAGGGGCGTGGCTTATGATGTAATCACAGAGATATGGGATCCTACATAGCAGGATCGCATAGCCTCTGTGATTACTTTAGTGAGAATGACAGATGGCTGTGTTTACATCAGCCGTCTGTCCTTCTCTCACTGCAGAGGGAGATCGCGAGTGGTCGACGACCATCGGAGCCACCGGTCACACGCACTGACTCCCTAGCCGACCAGCGGGGTTGGAAGCGCGCCTCTGGCGGCGCGCGATCGCCCCCTAGCTCCTCCCAGGCTAGCACCGTACATTTACGGCACTTTGCCTGGGAGTGCCAGACTGCTGCCGTACAACCACGGTGGGAAGTCGGCAAGTAGTTAAAGCAGAAATAAACTGTTTCCCAAAACAGTTACATTAAAAGCGGAGTTCCACCCTAGAAGAATTTTTTAGATGAAAATGCCCCCGGGACAGTCAGGGCTAATGCATTTAAGCAACGGTAGCCTCTGAACTGTCCCCAGTTTCACTTACCTTTTAGAAGAAATACTTACCATGAAAATGTCTTGTCCACCGCTGCCATCTCAGGTGTGGGCAGCTCAATCCAGAGCGTCCTCTTTGGTGTCCTCTTCGGTGTCCTCTTCGGTGACGTCGGAGTCCCAGAATGCCCTGCTCGTCACTTCCGGTGCAGATGCGTCATCAATCCACGCCCAGAAGCTGTTTAGCAGGGAATGACGCCCCTGCACTGGAAGTGACGAGCAGGGCTGGTGCAGGCGCATTGACTCCTGGGATCGATGACGCTAATCTCCCAGGAGTCAATGCAAGGAGGAAGTGACGTCGGGGGCCGCGGCCGCAGAGGGAGGAAGAGGAAGGAAGGTAAGTATATTTTCATTAAAAAGAAGGTAAGTGAATAAAAAAAAATGTAAATTATCCAATTCTTTTTCAGGTAAATTAAAGCAAGCAGACGGTGGAAAAATAATTTCAGGGTGGAACTCCGCTTTAAGGTGTGTGCTGAATAATAATTGTCACGGTTCCTTTTGCTGTCAAACGAACTGTGAAGCCATCAAATGGCTGGTTCATAACTGATCACATGTGCAGCACTATGGCCACTGCAGATCCAACAAAGGCTAAGATGGGTGCTTCCTTGGCTGTAAAGGACATAAGGGTTTATTTATACAAACAAAAGGGAGTGGATCTGCCACATATTGTACTTAATGTCTAGCTATCTCCATCCCTAGTTTTGTGTGACAAAGAGGGGAAAGCAATTTAGTTTAGTTTAGTTATGCTTTAACTTCCCTGGCGGTATGATAATGTCAGGAATTTTGTACCAAAAGCGGTACAATTTTTGTTCATGGAAATTTGGCGTTATGTATTGTAGGCCTACAATTGTTAGTAATTACTTACTTAAACCTGACCAAACAAAACTCTAGTAGACATCCCAGATGTGATAAAGTTTGAGACACAAAATCATAAATTATAATATAATAAATAACATGAATAACTAAAAATGAGTTAATATATATATATGTATATATATATATATATATATATATATATATAACTTATTTATAGTTATTAATTATATTATAATGTGTGTGTGTGTGTGTGTGTATATATATATATATATATATATATATATATATATATATATATATATATATAGTACTGTAAAACTTCAGGCAAGGGCACTGGGGGGTAAACTAAGGTCAATTTATTTTATTTAGTAATGTAATCCAATAGGATTACAATATATCAGTGTGTTTGTGTGTCTTACTTTTTGAATTTACTGCCGGTTCCACCCCCCGTGACGCAGCGCTCACAGGGAACGGAAGCCGGGGCACACACATCAGGTGGAAGATCTGGCCACCGTACACTGCTGGAATACATCGCGGGATCCTGGGGACAAGGTAAGTAACCTCTTCCAGGATACAGCGACTTCTCTCTAGCGGTACCCCAAGTGTGGCTCGGGGTTACCGCTAATGGCACTGAAATTCCACTCCGAGCCACACTTGGGAATACCGCCAGGGAGGTTAAAAGAGAAGTATGGACTAAAAAAAAAAAAAAAAAAAGCATTTAGACTCACCTAGGTGGATGCAGCATCGATCTAATGCTGCATCTTTCCCCTGTTAGCTCTGCAGTGAGAACTGAGCAATCAAACACTGCTGGTTGCTTAATTCTCCCCTCTGCTCTGAGCAGAGAGCGGTGACTGTCAGGCTCTGGCTCTCTGCTCTCCCCTCCAGCGCTCACTGAAGTGCTGGGCTGTGGGGGGGCTGGAGAGGCTGGTTCAGGCGAATCGCTGAGAGGCTGAGCCTGGTGCAGATCCAGGCTTTTGGGTGGATCCCCACCATATGGCTATGATCTTTTCAGAGCCTGGACTGGCTAAGTGACATTAAGCGACAGTGGACTTTAGCCCGCTGTCAACTGAAAAGGTGTCACAGGAGTGCAGAACAAACTGCACTCTTGTGACCTACAGGAGAAGTATAACTAAAATAGCTTTGGCTATACCTCTCCTTTAAAATCGTTGTAAAGCCTTAAAAGGATATTTCACCTTTACAAAAAAAACTACCTATGCAGGTAAGGGATGCTTGTAGATTAAAACAAACGGTGCATCTCTGACTAAAGATGAAAATTATCCTTGATATAGGTGTAGGTCATTTACATACCTTATGAAGCCTGTCTGGAATACTCCCAGGATGTTGCTAAGTGAGGCCTAGTCATCACTGTTCACCTCCACCATCACAGGAGGGAAGTCTTTCTCTGATTCAAACCCCCTCACATACTCTTTCTCTCCCCTGATGCAGTAGCTCTGAGCTCAGCATTTGAGAGCTCACTCCTGTGATGGTGGAGGTGAGCAGTAACAACTAGGCCTTTCTTAGCAACATCCTGGGAGCATTTCAGTCAGGTTTTATAAGGTATGTAAATGGCCTAGACCTATAGCAAGGGCTTTATTCAACTTTAGTCAGAGCTGCACAGTTTGTTTTTATCTACAGATGCCTCTTATCTGCTTACACAGTTTTGTGGTAAAGGTAAATTATCCCTTTAATGTTTTCACCTTAATGCATTCTATGCATTAAAGTAAAAAACCTTCTGTGCTGCAACGCCACCCCCAGCGCCCCATTTTCTTAACCACTTAAGCCCCGGAGGATTTGGCTGCTAAAGGACCAGGGTTTTTTTTGCGCTTTTTTACTGCGTGACTTTAACGGACAATTGCGCGGTCGTGCGACGCTGTACCTAAACAAATTTGACGTCCTTTTTTTCCCACAAACAGAGCTTTCTTTTGGTGGTATTTGATCACCTGTGCGATTTTTTGATCACACGCTATAAACAAAAAAAGAGCGTAAATTTTGCAAAAATAACAATATTTTTCACATTTTTTTATATGAAATTCCCCAAAAAAAAAAGTAAAAATCAAAATTTTTTAACATTTTTCGGCCAATTTGTTTTATGCTACCTATGTTTGGTAAAAAAAATCGCAAAAAGCGTATTTTGATTGGTTTGCGCAAAAGTTATCGCGTTTACTAACAAAGGGAAAGATTTTTGTCATTTTTGTTTTTTTTTTTTTTAACGCGTAATGGCGGCGATCTGCGATTTTTTTTTCGGTACTGCGACATTGCGGCGGACAGATCGGACCCTTGACTGACATTTTTGACACTTTTGGGGTTACCAGTGACATTACTGCAGTAATCAGTGCTATACATATGCACTGTTACTGCAAAAATGACACTGGCAGGGAAGGGGTTAACTTTATTGGACAGGGAGGGGTTAAGTGTGTCCTAGGGGCGTGATTCTAACTGTGTAGGGACATTCCTATTGGTGTAAAAGCAAAGATCAACCGTTCTACATAGTAGAACGGACAGATCTTCACTTTTACACAGGGAGAACTGACAGGCAGCTTGTTTACACAAGCTGCTCTGTCTTTCTCCCTTCACAGGAGCGATCGCAGTGTGACTGGCGGACATCGAGTCCGCCGGTCACACGCACTGACTTGCCTGTGAACGAGCCGCGGCGGGCGCGCGCCTCGGCGGGCGCGCGCCCGCCCGCGATAGGCTCGCAAGTTAGTGACAGGCGAGTGACGTACCGATACGTCACTCTGCCTGGCCGGGGCTGACCGCCGCAGTATATAGTCGTGCGGCGGTCGGCAACCGGTTAACTGAGCCCAAACCGATCCAGCGATGTGCACGATTGCATCGGCTCAGGCCGCTGTCTCTCTCCTCACTGGACAGATTGATAGCAGCAGCAGTTATTGGCAATTTTTGTATCAGCTTTCGGGTGCTGCCACCTCCATTCAGGGTAAGGGAACCCGGCAGTGAAGCCTTTCAGCTTCACAGCTGGTTCCCTTCTGCACTTTCTAATTGACCCGACGGCGGAGGAAGAGGGAGGGGGGACCGAACTTCCAAGGGACAGCGCCGCAGCGCTGTCTCCCAGAAGTGGAGAAGAGTACCTGTCAAAGACAGGCACCTATTCCCCCATAAAAGCTGCCAAATGTGGCACCAGAGGGGGGGGGAGCATACTGTATATGTGTAAGTCCCACTTTTGGGTGGAAATTTGCTTTAAAAGGGCTGGGCTAGAAGGGAGCATGTGTCTTTTAGACACATGCCCCTTTCTATGACACTGCAGTGAGAGGACAGCCACCACTGCAGCATATTTATTGGACAGCTTAGACCAATGGGCTTTACCATTGGTCCAAGGCTTCAAGATGTCCATTGAGCTCAGTGCCTCTGACAAGAAATCAGAGGAACTGTGAGCTCATCCTCTCAGTCTGCTGCAAACAGCTTCTGACAGGCTGCGCTAGGAGCCCCGTATCTCTGGAACCATAGGTGCTAGGAGCCTCAATTTTTAACCAGTGATTGGGTAGGACTTTAGGTACAGGTTGCCAAGCTACATCCCTCGAAGCTTGATCATTTTTTTCTTTTTATGTTCATGGCAGGTGGGTCTCTATGTCACGGAACCATGAACCAGACGTACAACAACAGATAAGTGAAAATAAGAAGGCTTTATTGAAAATCAAGCTGTAAAGCAAAAGTCCAAACGGATGGCGAAACCGAGGCAGAGTCCCTGCGAAGCCAGAGGTCAGGAACCAGGAGGGTAGTCAGACAAAGCCGGGATCAGGAACCAGCAGGGTAGTCAGACGAAGCCAGGATCAGGAACCATCAGGGTAGTCAGACGAAGCCAGGATCAGGAACCAGCAGGGTAGTCAGACGAAGCCAGGATCAGGAACCAGCAGGATAGTCAGACGAAGCCAGGATCAGGGACCAGAAGCAGCAGCAGTCTTAGAAGCATGTGAACACAAGAAGACCATGCAAGGAACTGAAGCCACAGACCTCCTATATATATGAGCTAGGCATCCAGCTCCTCCCAGTGGGAAGGAGGAGCCGCAGGGTGGGAGGCTACAAGAAACCCAGAAACCAAGATGGCCGCCAGCACATGTCAAACGAAGGAGAACAGCAAGAAGGTAAGACCATGACAGTACCTCCCCCTCAAGGGCCCCTCCTCCGCGGAGTAAAGAACGGTTTCTGAGGAAAGCGTGCGTGGAAGGCTCGGAGCAAGGCAGGAGCATGAACATCTGCGGAGGGAACCCAGGAACGCTCCTCTGGACCATAACCACGCCAATGAACCAAAAACTGCACCCGACCGCGGACCAGGCGTGAGTCCAGGATATTGCTCACCTCATAATCCTCACGATTGCCCACTTGGACTGGACGAGGCCGAGGAACCGAGGAAGTGAAACGATTACACACCAGTGGCTTGAACAGGGAGACATGAAACACGTTGGAGATCCGCATGCCAGAAGGAAGCGCAAGGGCATAGGCTACCGGGTTTACCCTGCGAAGCACTCGGAAGGGACCAACAAAGCGAGGCGCCAGCTTGGGAGTGGGCACTCGAAGGTTGAGGTTGCGGGTGGACAACCATACACGGTCTCCGGCCTGGTAGGAAGGAGCAGGCGCTCGTCTGCGATCAGCCTGGAGTCTCTGGCGCTGCGCAGAGACCTCAAGGGACTTCTGGATCTGTACCCAAGAAGCACGTAGGACGGAAAGGTGATCCTCCACAGCCGGAATATCCTGGGGAGAGAATACCTCCGGTAACACGGCAGGTTGGAACCCATAATTGGCCATGAAGGGAGACGTACCAGAGGAAGAGTTCACCGCCGTGTTCCTGGCAAACTCAGCCCAAGGCAGGAGGTCAACCCAATTGTCTTGGTGATCGGAGACATAGCAACGAAGGAATTGCTCCAAGGCCTGATTGGATCGTTCTGCGGCCCCATTGGACTGAGGGTGGTAGGCCGAGGAGAAGGAGAGATGAATCCCCAACTGGGAGCAAAAGGCGCGCCAGAACCTGGACACAAACTGACTCCCCCGATCCGACACAATCTCCTTGGGCAAACCGTGCAACCGGAAGACCTCCCTGGCAAAAATCGTGGCCAACTCCTGTGCAGAGGGTAACTTCTTGAGAGGAACACAGTGGCACATTTTGGAAAATCGATCCACAATCATGAGAATGACCGTATGGCCTCGGGATGCAGGGAGGTCCACAATGAAATCCATCCCCAGGTGTGACCATGGGCGCTCCCCGGTGGCTATGGGTTGCAGAAGGCCCAACGGAAGGTGCCGAGGGGACTTACTCTGGGCACAAACGGAGCATGCCGCTACATATGCAGCGATGTCGGAACGTAGGGAAGGCCACCAGAACAGACGTGAAACAGCCCAGGACAGCTGATTCTTTCCAGGATGCCCCGCGGTCTTGGAGTTATGGTAGGTTCGCAACAACCGAGTGCGCAACTCCTCAGGCACAAAACATCTGCCGTTGGGTCTCCCAGAGGGAGCACCAGATTGAGCCGCCAAAATCTGCTCACCCAGGGGAGAGGTCAGGCTGGTGCGAATGGCGGCCAGGATCTGATTCGGAGGTATGACCGAAGTCGGAATCGACTCCTCCCTGGACAGGTCGGAGTACTGCCGTGATAAGGCATCCGCCCTGATGTTCTTGGAACCGGGTAGGTAGGAGACCACGTAGTTAAAACGTGACAAGAACAGAGCCCATCTGGCCTGACGTGGTGTCAATCTCTTGGCCTCAGAAAGGTAGGTCAGATTCTTGTGGTCCGTCAGGATGAGGACCGGAACCACCGAACCCTCGAGCAAGTGCCTCCATTCTTTAAGGGCCTGCACGATGGCCAATAACTCCCTGTCACCAATCTGATAGTTGCACTCCGCGGAAGACAGTTTCCGGGAGTAAAACCCACAAGGAAGCAGAGGACCCTCTGGTGTTCTACGCTGAGACAGAAGGGCGCCTACTCCCGTCTCAGACGCGTCCACCTCGAGGACAAAGGGCAACCCAGGGTTGGGATGCGACAGAATCGGAGCCGACACAAAGGCGGACTTTAGAACCTCAAAAGCTCGGATGGCCTCGAGCGGCCAGACCTGGGAATTACTGCCCTTCCTGGTCAGATCCGTGAGAGGCTTGGCTAGCATGGAAAAGTCCCTGATGAACTTCCGATAATAATTGGCGAAGCCCAAAAAGCGCTGCAGGGAGCGAAGACCACTGGGCTGGGGCCACTGTAAGACAGCCGAAACCTTCTCAGGATCCATGGAGAACCCCTCAGCGGAAATGATGTAACCTAAGAAGGTTACCTGGGATCGGTGAAATTCGCATTTCTCAAGCTTACCGAACAGCTTGTTCTCTCGTAACCGTTGCAACACTCGTCTGACATCCAGAATGTGGGTCTCCATGGATTCAGAATATACCAAGATGTCATCCAAATAGACCACCACACACTGCTGCAACAGGTCACGGAAAACATCGTTAATGAATTCCTGAAAGACTGCGGGCGCATTGCACAACCCAAAGGGCATAACCAAGGATTCATAATGACCGGTCCTGGTGTTAAACGCGGTCTTCCACTCATCGCCCGCCTTGATCCTTACGAGGTTATATGCCGCCCTCAGGTCGAGTTTGGTAAAGACCGTGGCCCCTTTAAGGCGATCGAACAGCTCGGAAATCAAGGGTATCGGGTAAGCGTTCTTGATCGTGATGCGATTGAGACCCCTGTAATCGATGCAAGGCCTCAACTCACCGCCCCTCTTTTTCACAAAGAAAAATCCAGCCCCTGCCGGGGACGAGGATTTGCGAATGTGTCCGCGTGAAAGCACCTCCTTCACGTACTCCTCCATGGCCTCATTCTCCGCTACCGACAGTGGATAGACCTTGCCACGAGGAGGAACGGCACCAGGTTGTAACTCGATGGCACAATCGTATGGGCGGTGCGGAGGTAGGGCAACCGCGCGCACCTTATCGAATACATCCCGGTACTCCTCGTACTCAGGAGGCAACAGAGAGTCCGAGGAAGTACACAGCAACTTGACAGGCCCATGGATGCAACTAGCCCCACACTGCGGTGACCACGAGAGGATCTCGGCCGATCTCCAATCGAAAATCGGATTATGCTTCTGGAGCCAGGGGTACCCCAAGACCACCGAGTAGTGTGGAGACGAAATAACCTGGAAGCAGACCGACTCTCTGTGAACGGCACCAATGGCTATCCCCACTGGAAGGGTCTCATGAGTCACGTGTGGCGGCAGAAGGGGTCTGCCGTCTATCGCCTCAAGAGCCAGTGGAGAACCTCGGGCCTGCAGAGGAATGGAATTGGCGGCAGCGAACACACTATCAATGAACAAACCACCAGCACCAGAGTCCACCAAGCCTGGGTCGTCACTGAGCCCCCGACCCAGGAGAGGACAACAGTGATCAGTAGTTTGTCAACACGGGAAACCGGGGACGAGGAGACTCCACCCAAGATCTGCCCCCGACAGGATCTCAGGTGAGAGCGTTTCCCGGACGGTTCGGACATGCCAACCGAAAATGCCCACCGAGACCACAGTACATGCATCGACCCTCGCGTCTTCGGAGTACCCTCTCCCCCTCGGACAGGCGAGCAAAGCCCAGCTGCATGGGTTCACCCCCAGCCAAGTCATCCCCAGGAGGCGTGGGAGGAGAGGGAGGCACGGGTGGAAATGCAAAGGTAGGCGCCAGTCTGTTAGGAGGCCTCCGCAGACTCTCCTTAAAGGAAGGTCTCTCCCTGAGTCTGGTGTCAATCAAAATCAAGAAAGAAATAAGAGACTCGAGCTCCACTGGTAGGTCCTTAGCTGCAACCTCATCCTTCAAGGCATCCGAGAGACCATGAGAGAAAGCAGCGACCAGAGCCTCATTATTCCAGCCCACCTCTGCTGCCAGGGTACGAAACTCAATGGCGTATTCAGCTACGGATCGTGAACCCTGTCTGATGGACATAAGGAGCTTCGCAGCAGAGGCAGCACGAGCCGGCACATCGAATACCCTCCGAAGAGAAGCAACAAAACCGGAAAACTCGGCAACCACCGGATTGTTGTTCTCCCATAAAGGGCTGGCCCAGGCCAAGGCCTTGTCCGAGAGCAGCGAAATTAAGAAGCCCACCTTGATCTCTCAGTAGGAAAGGCATGTGGCAGCAACTCGAAATAAATGCCCACCTGGTTAAGGAAACCTCGGCACTGAGTTGGCTCTCCCCCAAAGCGCTGTGGAAGGGGGGCAGAACCGGTCATACCCCGAAACACCGCAGGCGCAACAACAGGTGTCGGGGTAGACTCTGGCGCAACAACCGGAGCGGCAGTAGGAGCGGGCCCAGGAGCGACAACCGACCCATCAGCAACGGGAGCGAAATGAGCCGTGCGTTCAAGCAGGGTTTGCAATGCCACGGCGAACCGACCCAACAGGTGATCCTGCTGATCAAGTCTGGCAACCAGCGTGGGTAGCGAGGATGGCCCTGTACCGTCAGAATTCATGGCTTGGTCCTAATGTCACGGAACCATGAACCAGACGTACAACAACAGATAAGTGAAAATAAGAAGGCTTTATTGAAAATCAAGCTGTAAAGCAAAAGTCCAAACGGATGGCGAAACCGAGGCAGAGTCCCTGCGAAGCCAGAGGTCAGGAACCAGGAGGGTAGTCAGACGAAGCCGGGATCAGGAACCAGCAGGGTAGTCAGACGAAGCCAGGATCAGGAACCAGCAGGGTAGTCAGACGAAGCCAGGATCAGGAACCAGCAGGGTAGTCAGACAAAGCCAGGATCAGGAACCAGCAGGATAGTCAGACGAAGCCAGGATCAGGGACCAGAAGCAGCAGCAGTCTTAGAAGCATGTGAACACAAGAAGACCAAGCAAGGAACTGAAGCCACAGACCTCCTATATATATGAGCTAGGCATCCAGCTCCTCCCAGTGGGAAGGAGGAGCCGCAGGGTGGGAGGCTACAAGAAACCCAGAAACCAAGATGGCCGCCAGCACATGTCAAACGAAGGAGAACAGCAAGAAGGTAAGACCATGACACTCTACTTCCCCTGACTGCAGGTCCCTGCCCCACACTGCAAAGGTAACAACTAATTTAGTCTATGATACAGTAGGAACACTTTTACCTATCTGATCTTCTACCCCCCCCTGGCAAATGGTGCTCCAATCTGCTCCAGCAGTGGAGTGCTCCTCAGCGTTCTCACGCTCTGTGTAGGGCTATGGACCCTGCATCTGTCTTGAGGATGTCAGAGGACCTGAGAACGTTGAAGTACAGGGGAGAAAAGGCTGCAGAATTTGGTCTAGCAGTGCAGAGGAGATTGCTGGAGCAGAGGATCAGGCAAGTAAAACTGCTTTTTACATTCCCCTAGGCAAACATGAGCAGTTAACTCTTGCATTGCGAACACAGTCCTACTGCAAGGAAGAACCTTTAGGTTTTCTGGAGTTGAGCTTTGAGTTGAGCTAAACTAAACTCCTGCTAGATATAAAAAAACTAGTCCAATGCAGTTGAGTAGTACTTTAGAATAATTAACTATATGTCTGCATGCAGCTTAATAATGTACCAGAATTTTGTCTATTTTACTTTATATTAGCCTCTTCCATCCCTTGCACAGCATCACTCTGCTCAGAAGGGGAACATTAGCACCGATGTTACATACTAACACAAATATCTATGTATGATGGAAAATTATTTTTCTTTTCGAAATAATGGAAAGAACCAAAAGGAAACAAAATTATCTTTTTGGTTCATGTTTTTTTTTCTGAAAACAATTGCTTTGTGATGATGGATTCATTTTATACTTTATACATTTTGAAACATTATACTTGTGTTAAAACTGTAATTTAAAGTAAAGTTTTTGAAATGCTATTAATCATTTTACTATAAAGGTTACAAGACTGGCTATTTTAGAATAAATGCAATTGTAAAATTATAATTGTTACTCGTCACATTGTATTGCCATTAATGTGAAGAGAGTCAAAGGTGACATGTCAATGCTGATTTATGAGTCATCTTTTATTAAAATAATTCCCATCTTAAATAGGAACAAATGAAAGTGTGTGTGTGTGTTCAAAACAAACGGATTGCCCATGCAGGGGTTCTTCTTCAGCAAATACAAATAACAAAAAAATACTAAGCCATCGGCTCTTAAAGTGGAAGAAAAGTTCACTTTTTACCTTGTATCTACAGCTAAGCCTTTAATAAGACTTACCCGAAGGTATAGTGAATATCCCCTAGACTTTTGTTTAGGAGATATTCACACAGCATGTAGATGGTGACCTCACCGGCATCAAGCACTCTGAAGGGATGGCATACCCATGCCGTACCTTCAGAGCTTTCTGCCAGAGGCAGAGCTCCCGCACGCATTTGCGGGAGTGATGTCATCTCTACCCCAGCCTTTATAGAGCCGCGAACCTGGAACCTAAGTATCCATGTCCAGGTAGGTCTATAATAATGTGCTAGTATGCGGTGCATACTAATACATTATGACTTAAACCTGCAGGGGGGGCCCAATTTGTTTTATTTTTCTGGGGGTTTACTACCACTTTAATGCTCACTTAACCTTGGCTGCAGTTCCCTGGACTCTGTCCTAGTTTCCTCAGTCTCCCAGACGCTCTTAGCTGTCCTAACTCTCTCAGTCCAACAGGCCTGGAATCTCTCCCTTAAGGAAGTGCTGTCTCTCGTGTAGATCACCTCTGTCTCCAGATAGGAGCCATTGCCTGTCTTCAGACTGGAGCACACCTCCCTTCTAGCTATTCCCAAGCCTTCATTATAAGGGCTGTGTGCACCTGGACACACACCCTGCTGGTCTTCAACAAAACCTGGACACTGGGTTGAAGATTCCTTCCCTCCCAAGAAACTTGAAATATCCAAACTATGGAGCCCAATGCGGGAATACTAAAATCCGGAGAAAGCTGTAAAAACAGTTCTCTCCCATCAAAATACTCTGTAGTTCCGCACTCTGCACACGTGCGAACATTGTGTTTTTTTTCAACCATTTTCACAATGGCAGGGCCTCTCACTGTGACAATATATATTAGGTGAACAGTAACTGCTGATCATATACTTAAAGTATATGCTTAAAGTTAAAAGTTCCAGCCTTTAATAAAAAAAAAAAAAAAAAACACCCCCGCAATGGTCACATCCTATATAATACATTCTGGCATATGTAGTAATTAACTTTTTTTTGTTTGATAGTTTGGAAATTACTCACTGTCACCTCCTTGGCAAGCACACTCCGATTTTCAGTGTGGACATCGGAAAGCCGCTCGTAGCCCCTTCTGAGATACAGCGCTGCTGGCTACTCAGCATGCACCTCTCGATTGCCTACATGCGCACTGTGTACAAAGCACAGTGCACTAGTAATGCGGAGGCTGCCCATTGACTTCTGGGATAGATGACATTTATATCCCAGGAGCCAATGGGCAGCCGGATGTGATGTACCTTGCAAGGTACAGTGGAAGTGCACCGGTCTAATGGCCAAAAAAATTTGGGTGGAACTCTGCTTTACTGCCAGAAACCAGAGCCCTACCCTTCAGACTCAATATGTGGAACATCATTTATAAAGAGGGTGCAGCATATAAAGAATTTATTGGAAACTAGAAAATGACAAAACAGTTTTGGCCATGCGCCCTTCCTCAGGCCAAGACACCTGTGTGCACTAAGAGGCAAACTGACATTTTACACATATAGCAAACCTAATGTGTACTATTCGTGACTTTCGTGAAAAAGCTCAGTTATTCACAAAATACATTTTTTGTACATAGACCCCCAAAATGCATGGCTGTCAGTGATAACGCAGAGAACATGCTGAAACAAGCAGCAGAAAATAGTCAGATGGAAAGAAGATAACAAGATCTAAGTGCTTTAAAGCCTACCTATTAACATGCATGCTTACCAAGGACCAGCACATATGAGCAAAGGACATGAACATCAAAGGAGAAGCTAGGGATGGGAATATCTTCTTTCATACAACTCATTTAATTTTCTCTATCTCCTAATCTAAACTTAGACAAATGATGGTTAGAGCTGCTGGTTTTGAACTGACTCGTGTGAAATGTAACAGAATGTTCCTTTTATTATAATTATGAACACAAAATACTTTAACTTTTTTAATAGATATGTTGTTGGCTTGCAATTATCTATAATCCTATACAACTGATAATAGCATGTTCACAAAGGCAGTCCTGGAAAGCAATCACAAGCAATACACTTGTTCTTGTTTTCTTGAGAACAATTTTACAGTCAAACCTCATGGTATTTTCAGAAGATATTATTACTTTGAGAATCAATATATCTTGAGAATCACAAGATTGCTTACCCATCCACTGCCTAATTTTCACTTTTATCTTTTGGATCATTTGCCACATTTACATTGTGTTTGACCAACATTAGCTACATAGGTATTCTCCTTGTAACATGTAGAGTGATTTTCATTTTCATTTTTATCATTCCACATGTACTTATAAAATGATGGCCCGAGGTTGATGATTCAGCCTAAAGTCATAGCCCCCAAGAGCCATATCCAAACTACATTTCTCCTACGCATAGCTTGTTATATATGTGTAGCCCATAGGTTTTTTCCTTATTGTACTGTACTTGAATTGAATGCAGAAAAATAATAATGCCATAACCAGAAACAAAATATGGCATCATATTTTTGATAGTTATTGTACTTTTATTTTGCTTCCCATGTTGACTTATGCTTGCTTAGCTTTGTCATGATGCAGTCCAGCAATAATGAAACATATTGTGTAATGCAAAATTTATGTTATGTAGGTTCACACATGGTGATGTATAATTTAGGCTTGGACAGCAGTAACAACCTTTGAATATGGGGTCATGTACACAGTGGTATATTATTCATAAATGAGTCCTTATCAGACTGGAACAGATTACATGGAGTCCAGGAGAAATGGGACTACTTAAAAGGTGCATTATTGAAGGCAACAGAAAATTGCATTAGACTTGTCAGTAAAAGCAAAAAAAAAAGGAAGAGACCACTGTGGTACTCAGCAGAAGTGGCCCAAATCATTAAAAATAAAAAGCTAGCATTTTGTAATTATAAAAAACCCAGAGCAATGAAGATAAGGAAATCTACAAGATTAGGCAGAAAGAGGCCAAGCAAGTTATAAGAACTTCTAAAGCGCAGGCAGAAGAAAAACTAGCTCAGTCTATGAAAAGGGGGGATAAGACATTCTTCAGATATATAAATGAAAAAAGGAAATTAAAACAAGGAATAACTAAATTAAAAACAAAGGACGGAAGGTATGTAGAAGAGAATAAAGGGCTAGCTGACTGCCTTAATGAATACTTCTGTTCAGTTTTTACAGAAGAAAAAGAAGGAGAAGGACCTCCACTTGAAAGGATGATTAATGAATCGTTTGATGCATGTGTCTTTACAGAGGAAGACGTTCTAAGATTGCTGTCTAAAGTGAAGACAAATAAGTCACAGGGTCCTGATGAGATACACCCAAAATTATTAAAAGAGCTTAGTGGTGAGCTGACAAAACCATTAACAGATTTATTTAACCAATCATTAGTAACAGGAGTCGTCCCGGAAGATTGGAAATTGGCAAATGTCATGCCCATTCACAAGAAAGGTAGTAGGGAGGAATCGAGCAACTATAGACCAGTGAGTCTGACATCAATATTAGGCAAATTAATGGAAACCCTATTAAAGGATAGGATTGTGGAACATCTTAAATCCCATGGATTGCAAGATGAAAAACAACATGGGTTGAGATCATGTCAAACAAATCTTATAGATTTTTTTGACTGGGTGACTAAAATAATAGACGGTGGAGGTGCAGTAGACATTGCATATCTAGATTTTAGTAAGGCTTTTGACACTGTCCCACATAGAAGACTTATCAATAAACTGCAGTCATTGAGCATGGACTCCCATATTGTTGAGTGGATTAGGCAGTGGCTGAGTGACAGACAACAGAGGGTTGTAGTCAATGGAGAACATTCAGAACAAGGTCATGTTACCAGTGGGGTACCTCAGGGATCTGTACTGGGACCAATTTTGTTTAATATCTTCATAAGTGATATTGCAAAAGGCCTCGACGGTAAGGTTTGTCTTTTTGCTGATGACACAAAGATATGTAACAGGGTTGATGTTCCTGGAGGGAAACGCCAAATGGAAAAGGATTTAGGAAAACTAGAAGAATGGTCAGAACTCTGGCAACTGAAATTTAATGTGGATAAGTGCAAGATAATGCACCTGGGGCGTAAAAACCCAAGGGCAGAATATAGAATATTTGACACAGTCCTGACCTCGGTATCTGAGGAAAGGGATTTAGGAGTAATTATTTCAGAAGACTTAAAGGTGGGAAGACAATGTAATAGAGCAGCACGAAATGCCAGCAGAATGCTTGGATGTATAGGGAGAGGTATAAGCAGTAGAAAGAGAGAAGTGCTTATGCCGCTCTACAGAACACTGGTGAGACCTCACTTGGAGTATTGTGCGCAGTACTGGAGGCCATATCTCCAGAAGGATATAGATACTCTAGAGAGAGTTCAGAGAAGAGCTACTAAACTAGTACATGGATTGCAGGAAAAACTTACCAGGAAAGGTTAAAGGACCTTAACATGTATAGCTTGGAAGAAAGAAGAGACAGAGGGGATATGATAGAAACTTTTAAATACATAAAGGGAATCAACTCGGTAAAGGAGGAGAGCATATTTAAAAGAAGAAAAACTACCACAAGAGGACACAGTTTTAAATTAGAGGTGCAAAGGTTTAAAAGTAATATGAGGAAGTATTACTTTACTGAGAGAGTAGTGGATGCATGGAATAACCTTCCTGCAGAAGTGGTAGCTGCAAATACAGTGAAGGAGTTTAAGCATGCATGGGATAGGCATAAGGCTATCCTTCATATAAGATAGGGCCAGGGACTATTCATAGGATTCAGATATATTGGGCAGACTAGATGGGCCAAATGGTTCTTATCTGCCGACACATTCTATGTTTCTATGTTTCTATGTTTCTATTCCAAGTAATAAAGAAGAACAACCTTATGCACAGTGCTATTTAACATAGAGGGAGATAGTACATTTACAACAAAATTCAACACAAGTGAGTTAATAGGACCCAGTCTGGGAGAGCTTATATTATAAAATATCCCTTTAGAAGTAAACAAAACAAATAGTTGTAAGAGTTCATTTACTGTCTACTCCTGTAAACAAGCTTCCTTTGTTAGATCGACAGTACTGTGCATTGCAGTTGAACCTTGCAGTGCTTGCCCTCTTTGAGTATCCTGAATTCCTGTGTCCAGTGGAATATGAGAAGCTAATATAAAGACAGCTTTTATGTAATTATATTAGCAAGAATTCAAAATAAAATTAATTATTTTACTAGTGCTAGGCCTAGCTCTGAGGAAAGTGGTGTGCCCCCGAAACCAGCTTGACACCCCTATGAAGTTATTAGGGTATGTGCTTCTACATTATATGGCATCTTGTGGTTAATTGGCTTTTACCAGTTGCTATTTTGTGAGTATTCATTTGTATCAGTTAGCTGGCACCCTGTGGTGGGTTGCTGGCTGGCACCCTGTGGTGGTGGGTGGCTGGCTGTCTGGCACCCTATGGTGGGTGGCTGGCTGGCTAGCTGGCACCCTGTGGTGGATGGCTGGCTTGCTGGCACCCTGTGGTGGTGGCTGGCTGGCTGGCACCCTGTGGTGGGTGGCTGACTGGCTGGCTGTCTGGCTGGCACCCTGTGGTGGTGGATGGCTGGCTGGCTGGCACCCTGTGGTGGGTGGCTGGCTGGCACCCTGTGGTGGGTGGCTGGCACCCTGTGGTTGTGGATGGCTGGCTGGCTGGCACCCTGTGGTTGTGGGTGGCTGGCTGTCTGGCACCCTGTGGTAGATGGCTGGCTGACTGGCACCCTGTGGTGGTGGGCTGTCTGGCACCCTGTGGTGGGTGGCTGGCTGGCTGGCACCCTGTGGTGGGTGGCTGGCTGGCTGGCTGTCAAAGGGGCTGTGGGTGGGTGGCTGGTACAGGGCCTGTGGGTGGCTGGCTGGCTGGTACAATGCCTGTGGCTGGCTGGTACAGGGCCTGTGGGTGGGTGGCTGGCTGGTACAGTGCCTGTGGCTGGCTGGTTCAGGGCCTGTGGGTGTGGCTGGCTGGCACCGGGCTGCTGTGGGTGGGTGTATGGCTGTGATATACACTCTTGAGAGACTAGTCCTGACTCCAGACGAGGCTGTCCAAGGCAAGGGACGCAGCCTAAGAAGGCAGAAGGTTAGGCCCAGTGTGCGGAGGTGCGTGGCGCAACATATGCAATGACGTCACGACAATATGAGTAATATCGGCAAGTTCCGGGGCCAATACCTATATATCGGGAAAAGTGACTATCGGCTCTCTGATACTCCATACACATTTCTTGGGCAATAACTTTAAAATGAGGACTTTTGATTTTTCATGTTCAAGTCCCATAGACATCAATGGAGTTAGCATGTTCGCTAGAACTTTTCTTCTGTTCGCGGTGTTCTGGTGTGAACCGAACCGGGGGGGGGGGGGGGTTCGGGTCATCAATAGTGGCAACATCACGTGCAGTAGCTCAGCCCAATGCGTGTCGTCATAATTGACATCATCGGGGTCGCTTTCATGTAACTATATTAGTAAGACTTCAAAATACAATCAACTATTTTTCCAGAATGAAACAACGTAATTTAAGTCCTGAGTAAAACAAAAACGTTTAATTTTTTTTTAAAGCATAAATGCACTTTCAAGGTACATTCATTATGCCCACCTCCAAAATAAAATTATCCCAATCTCTCCCACCACATCTCCATGCAGTGGTACATCACAGTGTATGCATCCAGCCAGCAAAATGTTCTTTGTGTTTTCACAGTTGATACACATAGGATGTAAACATTGCGATGGGCCATAGCCAGGTAGGCTGGAAGAGGGAGGGTCTGTACTCTGAGCCAATCAGACTCTGCTGGATGCACATGTGCTGACAGGGAGCTTGCTGACAGGAGAGAGAAGAGGGATGGCCGATTGGCCATATCATACTGGTGCTCTTTCCTCATAGTCCACTTATATGCTGGGAGCAGGAACGTGATCAAGCAGTGATGCATATCTGTACTAGAAGAAAGTGAGATCACAATCTAGCTTTGCTGTCTAGGGCTTACAGGGCCCAAAATACAACACTGAAATATGTGCTTTATATTTCTGCTGTTTACCTAGAGTTCAGATTTAAATACATTCCATAAAGTCATTTACATAAACCTTGTTTATTACATGTCCTAAGTAGCAGGAGTTGAAAAAAACATCAAAAACAAATGGGCTACAAATGATATGTTTAAAGAAAAACTAATAAAATATGTATTAGGCTATGAATATTGAAACAGACATTCAAGCTAACGTTAGTAGAGAAATATTGAGTATCCACATCATGTTCGGAATAACAGAGGGGAGACAGCATTACATTATTCATTAAAGTCACAACCAGTTTTACATATTTCAACTTATTTCAACGAGATGTATAGTGTTAGGTTGGGTTTTAAAACAAATACTTAAAGTGGTTGTAAATGTCAGACATGAAATATGAACAAAGAATATCCCACTTTAGGGTGTTATTGTCACAATTAAGAGGGCTAAGTGTCACTTCTCTCTACTGCTTTGTTCCTCTGCTATCAGCATAAATCACTTCTGACAAGTTTTCCTGATACCAAGTGGAACATGGTAACAGAGGAGGGATCTTCAGCCTCAGCTCTGTTCCTATGTGCTGTGTGAAAGGGGGGGGGGGTGTCCCTTTCCTCCAACCGGTTTTTAGAGTTCTCCTGCTGAACTCTGCAGAGTGTAATTTCAGTTCTCTGCCCCCTGTTTTCTGAAAGTTTAGACACGCTTTATAAATTCCATACTTTGAACAGATGTAGGGAGAAGAATGCCACGGATAAACAGGTACAACTTATGTAGAAGGATTTGTTTCATCTCTGTGTATCACCTGAGGCTGTTCACTTCACTGGGTATATGTAAGGGTTTACAACCACTTTAACTGAATAAAAATGTGTCTTTTGCATGTAACATTCAAATTAAGTTCAGCTTTGCATAAAATAATATCTATAGATATCAAATAAATATTGACATTTTTTTTTTTTTTTTATTATGTACATGCTCAGTTTATCTTTCCACACCTCTGTTTAAAATGTACTGTATGTCAAGCCAAAATTATTTTTTTTTCTAGTTTTGAAAGAAGTGGGGATAGGTTAGAAGCACTGTTAGAGTTTTATGGCTATCCAGGGCTCCAGGGAAAGCTTTACCTTCACTTTTTGTCCTGATGACAATTTTTACCAGACAAGAAGGGAGAGAAACTCTCATAAATAAAAGCAAAGATAAATAAAAATGTGTTTTTTTTTTTTTATAAGGGCTAAAACTCCCGTCTGATTTGTATTTCTCTTTACCTGTTTCAGATTTTCTCTCACTTCCTGTCTGGTAATATCATTGTTAGCATGACAGGAAGTGAAGGTAAATCTTTCTAATGGAGCCATGGAACAGAGTGGGAAACAGACTGGAGTTCTAATCCATCCCTACTATATCGAAAGATAAAAGTAATGTTTTATGCTTGACATAAACTTTAAAACAGTATTAAACCCAGAAGCAAACATTTATTATATTGCTGTTTACCAATGCTTGGATGTGATGGCTGCATTCATTTTCATTTTTAGGCTTTCTTTCCTTTATTTTCATCTGTTGATGCAGCCAGTAAATCATTTTTTTTTTTTCAATTAATATTTATGCAAGAAAAATAAAAAACAGTATTAATAGATAGCATACAAATTGACAAAGAACTTCCGAAGGACAAGAGCAATAAAACAGCATCCAATACCCAGCTCTCTCACAAAACTAGTTGCTATTGAAGGCATGCAGTTCAATCAGTAAAGGTGAAATACACTGGGTGAACCCATGGGTTATCAAATCATAGAATACAACAAAACAAATATGAAAAAATTAAGATGGGGAAGAAGTCTTTTGTTTTTCAAAAGAACAAGCTCTCTACCAGTCCAAATCTATCCGTTTAGAATTAGACAACTATTGAACAATGGCAGGGGTGCTTGCAATGGTCAGCCTTTATTTATTCATGTAAAACCTTTATATTAAAATAAAAACTTTTTGGTGCAACTGATTACAAAGTGTGAGCTAGACTTTGGTTGCAACTATCCCTCCCCCCCCCCCCGCCATGAATGACAATATTGCTGGCTGCTGTGCAGCCTGTGTTCATTCCTCCAGAGTGAGGGCACTCTAATACATAAGGTGTTTTACTAACCAGATCACCAGGTGAAAACATAGGGATAGAAGCCTAAAAAAGAAAACGAATGAAGCCACCACATCTAATGTTTGGCAAGCTGCAATATATTGAATTTTTGGTTTTGGGTTTAGACCAGGTTCACACTAAGGCCGTTTTGAAATTATGCAAATTCAGCTGAACTCGCACAATTTCAAGCCGGCATTTCAGTCTGACTTCCGGGGCGATTTCACAGACATCTGTGCAGATGTCTATGGAAATCGCCCCTCCACTCCCCCCCCAAATCGCCAAACGTAGTACAAACACTACATTTGGGAATTGGTGCAGTGTCGCAAGGTTAATGTTGCGCCATTTCGGACTGTACTATTGCCGGCAATTGGCTCCTATTTGACATGTCAAAATGCATGTCAAATCAGACCAATGTGAACGTGGGCCTAATACCACTTCAGAAGATGATATGTTTAGCCCTTGATGGCCATAAAATGTATGTGAAACTGCATTTAAAATGCAGGAGTTTACATCTACTGAATTTTTTAGGTTACAAAAAAGGAGGAAGTTTTGGGACTTTAAATGAGGCAGGTAATAACCAAAAAGATAAAATGGTGTTAGCACATTTATTTGCATACAACATTAAAAAACCATAACAATGGGTACATACATATATGATAGATAATAGTCATCACTTGTATGCAAGCCACAACATGAATGAATTATACATAAATAAAAAGTAACACAGAACATTTGACCATAATACAAGTGGTATCCTGTCATGAAGTCAATTGTGTAATCAGACTAGGTATAATATGATGGGACCGTGGATTAAAATAAGAACTTGTAGTATGATGTAGTTAGAGCCATGTACTGGAATGAGGACTGCATCCTATATAGCTCGACACGTTTCGTTGGTACAATCCAACTCAGCAGGAGCGGATGCTAAACAGACTTGTAAAAAATGTGTATATACAGCATTATGATCTAAATAGTGGCTCAAATTATAAAAGTAATAAAAAGAAAAGAGAACCAGGAAGGAAGAACTAATCCAACCCGGAATAAGTTACATACGATACAGGGTTCAACCTGTGTGACACTGGTAAATTGGAGCCGCCATGAAAGTCAATCCCGGGAGTTGAGGTAATTGAGACCTGTAGGGAGCTTGGGTGCCCACGCAACGTTTTTATTGCTGTCTGCAAATCAACCCCCCTCAGGAGAAGCACCCTCTCTATTAGTCCTGTTTACTGCTATCATCGAAAGTGAAAGTAAAAGAAAATCCCACATTTTGGGTTGTCCACAGAAAAGGAATAGAGGGTAAGTCTTCCAATGGGGACACAAGTTCTGGTGACCATGGCGAAAACAAGGGATTCCCTCAGGGAAATCTCCCCTGCCAGACACAGTTGGCAAACAAACAGGGGTTATAGCCACCCCTTACTCTATCCAAAATAAAAAAAACAATGTTGCCCTTTGTTCTACTTTAATAGGAATGGGCTTTATGTTCAAGTCAAACATACGTTCGACTTGAACATCGTGTGTTTGCTGAACACAAGAACACCTGGGGCGCTCAGCGGGAAGTTTGCCCTCCGAAGAGCGCCCCAGAATGTACTGCGATCTTGCAGTGCATTAAATGCTGGTGATTGGCCAAAGCATGCATCTGATCTGTATGCTTTGGCAAATCACAGCACAATGTCCTGTCAGAGCCATGATTGGCTTAAGGCAGGGTGCCTTTGGCCAATAATGGCTCAGGGGCTAAATCCATGCCCCACCCTATATAAGGCTGCTAATACGGCGTCCTTGTGCCGTGTGTTAGTGGAGATTAGGCAGAGTAGATAGTGGATTGTGTGTTCGGTCAGTTCAGTCAGTTTAGTGCAGTCAGTGTAGTGTAGTGCTGGTAGTGCTGTGCTGTGATTCTCTTAACAAAATTGTAGTAATGCCACTGAAGTGTTGTGTATACAATTTGTCTGTATCACCCCACTGATCGCTTTTTTTTTTTATTGATATAAATATATACATATATGTTTATATATATATTGTTGTTTTCATTTTTTTTTTTTTGCAGCATCAGGTTCTGTTGCTGCATTATTAGTACTCCCCCTTCTGTGTTGCAGGTGCTATTCCTTCTGCATCAGCAGTGATTTTCTTTTTTTTGTTTTTTGTGGCACAGCAGCACTAATAATATTTAGGGCATCATTTATTTCCCCCTTCTGTGTCCCAGGTGCTCCTCTTTCTGCGTCAGTAGTCTTTTCCTTTCTTTTTCTTTTTCCGCAGCAGCACTAAAAATATTTAGGGCATAATTGCTGTTCCTCTATTCTGCATTGCATGCATCCCTTTTTTTTTGGCTTTATTAATAACATTTATATATATAAAAAAAACTAACATAAAACGGTTTATAGTGCACCAAGCACAAAAGTATTGAACCCAAGCACCATATTCTCTTCCCACACTCTATAATAAAAAGTTATAAAAATCCCCCCCCCCAAAAAAAAAATAAAAAACAATAATAAAACAGTTTATAGTGCACCATGCACAAAAGTATTGCATCCAAGCACCATATTTCCATCCCACGCAATAAAAAGTTATAAATATTCCCCTCAAAAATCCCCATCATGTCCGTAAGGCCAAGAAGGAGAGGCAGACACTCATAGGCCATTAAAAGTGGGAAAGCAGCCTCTGTGTCTACAGTGAAAAGTGGTGGTTGTGGACATGGTGCATCCTCTGCAGGCTTGGCACGCTTATCCTTTAGTTAAGGGTTCTGGCCGTGTTATTGAGCAATAACATGTAGAAGAGTTGGTGAAGTGGATAACTAAGCCGTCCTCATCCTTCTCATTCTCTGTCACCCAGGCTCATACTAGTTTGCCTTCCTATGTGGCTGCCAAAGCGACCTATTGCACAGGCTCCTTGTCCACAGTTACTCCTTCCATAGCCCCACCATCATGCAAGGGGGAGTCACCTGAATTATTCGAACATAGTGTCAGTTACATGCTGCTGGAGGATGCGCAGCAATTTGAATGTTCCAATGTTGGTTCCAAGGTTGAGAACAGGAGTAAAGTGAGCCTAGAGAGAGGGGGTGCCAACAATAGACAACAAACTAGCAGTCATGTTCCCCCAGCTGCAGCATACAGCCAAGTTTACTCCAGTAATGAAGAGGGAGGGGATAATGAGGTCACTGACTGCACTTGGGTGCCTGAGATAACAGAGGAGGAAAGTGAGGAGGAGGAGGCACAACTCCAATGAGGCAGAATGTCCTCCAGGGGCCGACTTAAGGATAGCCACCCTATTGCATCACATCACAGAGCTCCACAGGTGCAGGGTGCTGCTAACTCCCCGCTGACTTCCAAAACTTCATTAGTGTGGGTTTTTTTCAACACATGTGCAGCAGACCGCAGCATTGCTGTTTTCAATCTTTGTCTGAAGCAGTACAAGTGTGGCCAGAACACCAGCCGCTTGGGCACCACATGTTTGACATGACATATGACGAACTATCATTCACCTCGTTGGCAACAGCACCTGAAAGACCCACATAAAAAAAATGCAGACTTCTTCTTGCTCCCTTATTTGGGATCTCTACCCCTTCTATACCTCAAATCTTCTCAAAAACCTGCACTGAGAGAGATGATGGTATAGCAATGGGTGCCACCGGTACGTGCATCCAATCTGCTAGCAGTACACCACCTATTGATTAACCAGGCAAATTTCGCTACCCCAGTTGCTGAACCCTAAAGAAAAATACTGTCCCAGCCATCCACATGCTTAACGTCTAAATGCTTGCTTGGCCAAATTGCTAGCGCTACAACTGCTGCCTTTTCATCTGGGAGGCTCTGCCTGCTTTTGTGAATTTGGGGAAAGTGCTGTACCACAGTGGCAGGTTCCAAAAATAAATTTATTTACAACGTAGGGCCATTCCAGCTCTGTACTATCATGTGGAAGGCAATGTTTTGGCCTTGTTGGACAGAGCAGTCAGCAGCAAGGTTCATATTACTGCTGACTCATAGTCCAGCCGGCATGGTCAGGAACGTTACATTTCCTTCACGGTGCACTGGGTAACTCTGCTGGAAGCTGGGAAGGATTCAGGACAGGGTTCAGTGTTGCAGCTTGTTTTGCCACCACGCCTCCAAAAAGATAGTGGTGATTCTGCCACATCTGTCTGCTCCACCCCCTCCTCTTCTTCTTCCTCTATGGCCTCTTCTGCTGAATTGTCCTCTGAACCAGCAGTGCTCCCTAAGTGTTCAAGGGGCTATACAAGCAGTCAGGCTAAAAGATTTCATGCAGTACTTCAGTTGTTCTATGTAGGGGGACAGGAGCCACACCAGGCCAGAGATTCTGTCAGCTCTGCAGGGGCAGGCTCAGAGGTAGTTGACGCCATGGCAGCTTGAGCCAGGAAAGGTTGCATGTGACAATGGCACCAACCTTCTCTCTGCCCTCCGACAGGGACATCTAACATATGTTCCATGCTTGGCACATGTCCTGAATTTGGTGGTGCAGCGTTTATAGGTACCGGGGCTTACAAGATTTTCTAAGGCAGACCAGAAAAGTCTATGGCCATTTCCAGCGGTCATACAATGCCAGAGCTCGTCTTGCTGACATTCAATGGGAATTCAACCTGCCCATCAACTGCCTCATTTGTTACATGCCCACCAGGTGGAACTCAAAATTTGCAATGCTGCAGCAGCTGAACACGCAGTAGAGGGCCATCAATAAGTACCTGTGTGAGTATGGCTCAAGGACAATCTCAGGGCAGCTTGGCTTCTTTTCGCCACGCCAGTGGCTGCTAATAAAGGATGCATACACTGTCCTGTCACCATTTGAGGAGGCCACAAGGATGTTGAGCAGCGACAATGCATGTATCAGTGAAACTATCCCTCTAGTCTTCCTGCTGGAGCACATGCTTTGTGGAATCATGGACAGGGCAATTGAGGCAGAACAGCGTGAGAAAGAGGAGGATTTCCTTTCCTCACAAGGCCCCCTTCATGCAGATACAATTCATGTGGGGCCGCAAAACACACAGGAGGAGGTGGAGGAGAAGGATGATTGTGGCAGCATGGGTGCACTTCTCGCCTACCGAGCACACAGTCAATAGGTTGTTAAGGCTTCCCTGCTGAGAACTGAATTTAAAAAAACAATTGTTAAAAAAAGATGTAAATTTAAAAAATTGGGGTAAAACAGCTTGGGGGGGCCCTTTGGGTCTGGTATGGCTTCTAAGGGGAACCCCATGACAGAATTAAGAAAAAAAATGGCATGGGGTCCCCCCCCCAAAAAAAAAAATCTATACCAGGCCCTTTGGGTCTGGTATAGATTTAAAGGGGAACTCCACACCAAAATAAATAAAAAAAAAAATGGGTGGGGTCCCCCCAAACTCTTTACTAGGCCCTTTGGGTCTAGTATAGATTTTAAGGAGAACTCCACACTAAAATTAAACAAAAAAAATGGCTTGGAGTCCCCCCCAAAATCTATACCAGACCCTTTTCCGAGCATGCAGCCTGGCAGGCCAGGAAAGGGGGGATGAGCGAGCGCCCCCTTCCTGAACCATACCAGGGCCTGCCCCCAAAAGCACCTTGTCCCCATGTTGATGGGGACAAGGGCCTCTTCCCGAAAACCCTGGGCTGTGGTTGTTGGGGTCTGCAAATTGGGGGCTTATCAGAATCTAGAATCCACCCATTAACAAGGGGGCCCCCAGATCCTGGCCCCTCCTATGTGAATAGGTATTGGGTACATAGTACCCCTACCCATTCACCAAAAAAGTTTAAAAATGTATGAACCACAGGAAACAGTTTTTGACAAATTCTTTAATTAAAAATAAAAAAAATAGTGTCCCTTGATGTAAATCCATTGTCAATCACGACGCCCGCCGGACCCGAAAAATAGAAAAAATAAAACACGCTTACGCCTCTTGGAAGGCATTCCACCCTCTGCTCGATCTGTGCTTTGACAGTTCTTATATAGGCAAGGGGCAGGGCCACCCAGCTACGTCACCCGGTGGCAACGCCCCTTCTGATGCCATGTAATCAGGCGTTTTTTCATTTTTTTTATCTGTATTGCCGTGAGGTGGCAATACATTACAGCCATGAGCAAGTTTAAATTACAATTTTTACTTTAGAAATGTCAGTATTACTTTACAGCAGTCATGTCCAGCCTGCGGCCCGGGACCGCAAGCAATGCGGCCCACTGCCCACTGCCGTTTTTTTTTTTTTTTTTATTCAGGAGGAATTTGGGCCAGGGCCGCGGCGGCCGCCTATTGCATTCTGGGAGTTGTAGTTCCTGCACGCTCAAGCTTACAGTGATTGGAGAACTTAGAGCAGCGCAGCTAGCAAACTACAACTCCCGAATCTTGGAGGAAGGGCACGCCAGGGAGTCGGGACACATGGCTTGACCCCGGGACAGGAGCATCAACCCCCCCAGGAGTGGAGGAGGCCGTGTGAGTACCTGGAACTGAGCTGGCAGCTGCCATCACTGATGTGAGAGACCCTGACATCCCAAGTTGACCCCTACAAGATCATCCCATCTATCTCCCCCCCCCCCCAATTTACCCTGCTCCAGTGCCCACCCAGTAACCTCAAAATAGCCCTCAACACTGTGGGTCCTGCTGGGAGATGGCCATGGACTGTGGGTCCAGCTGGCCACTAGCTACTGCCTATGGGTTCTGCTGGTCACTGATCTGTGGGTCCTGCTGGGCGCTGGCCTGTGGGTTTTTCTGGGCGCTGGCCTGTGGGCCCTGCTTGCCGCTGGCCAGCAGGACCCATTGGCCATGGCCAGCAGAACCCACAGTAGGCCATGGCCCATGGGTCCTGCTGGCCGCTGGCCATGGCCTGTGACCCACAGTCCATGGCCAGCTCCCAGCAGAACCTACAGGCCAGTGGCTAGCGGAAAAATCCGATTAGTCACAAGCAAGACCCACAGGTCAGTGGCTAGCAGGACCCACAGGCCATGGCCAGTGGCCAGCAGGACCCACAGGTCAGTGATCAGCAAGACCCACAGGTCAGTGGCCTACAGGACCCAAAGGTCAGTGGCCAGCTAGACCCACAAACCATGCTAGCGGCCAGCTGGACCCACAGGTCAGTGACCAGCAGGACCCACAGGTATGTGGCCAGCTCCCAGCAGGACCCACTGGCCGTGGGTCAAGCTGGGAGCTGTCTGTGGACTTTTGGGTCCTGCTTGCCACTGACTTGTGGGTCCTGCTGGATATTGGCCATGCCCTGTTTCTTCTGGAAGCTGACCATGGCCTGTGGGACCTGCTGGCCACTAGCCTAGGGTGACCAGATGTCCCTAGTTTTGTCCCGCTTTGCAGGGCTGATCCTGGGCAGGTGCACCGCAAGCTGGGGCAGCGGGGCCCCCAGAGCCAACCCTACCATGGGTCCCGCTGGACCCATTGCGCTGTTTTGGAGGGAAAGGGGGGGGTGAGCGCCGCCGGATTACACAGAGCGGGGATCTTACGCTTACCTGGAGACCGCTGTCATGCAACGTCCCACTTCCTGGACTGGCTCCTATGATAGACAGCACACTGTGTAATCCGGCGGCTCTCCTCTCTCTAATCCCCATGCACTGAGCAGGCTGCATTTATGGACACTGGTGATTCTGAGCTTATGGGCACTGATCAGGCTGCATTGATGGGCACTAGTGAGACTGCACTGATGAGCACTGATGAGGCTGAGCTGATGGACACTGACGAGGCTGGGCTGATGGGCACTTATGAGGCTGGGCTGATGAGCACTGACGAGGCTTGGCTGATGGGCACTGATGAGGCTGGGCTAATGGGCACTGATCAGGCTGCATTGATGGACACTGGTGAGACTGCATTGATGGACACTGGTGAGGCTGCATTGATGGACACTGGTGAGGCTGCATTTATGGGCCAGCAGTACCTGCCAGCACTACCCACCAGCAGTACCACCAGCATTACCCGCCAGCAGTACCCACCAACCCACCAACACTATCCGCCAGCATTACCCGCCAGCAGTAATCACCAGCATTATCCACCAGCAGTAATCGCCAGCATTACCCACCAGCAGTAACCACCAGCAGTACCCGCCAGCACTACCTGCCAGCAGTAACTGCCAGCACCACCCACCAGCAGTAACCGCCAGCAGCAGTAACCGCCAGCAGTCTGCAAAATAAGTAGAAAAGGTATGTGCATTAGCGTGTGTAAATTGTTGCAATAAGTTTTTTAGTTGTGTTGTGTCATAATATGTCATGTCCTTGTTTATACATGTATGAATAAGGACATGACATTTTCTGGCTGCCTAAGTCACATGTGCTAGGGGTGCAACTATCCCCCAGCACATAACTGTAAAATTCCCAGCATGTGCAGTGTTTCTGACTCCTCCCACCATCACCACTTCAAATCACTGAAGTGGTCATGGTGGTTAGAGTGTTCCTTTAATATCTCTCAGAAGAAGTAAACCTCTGTATACTGATTCCACTTTATTTGATCATCCTCTATTTGTGTCAAATTAGTGCACGTGGGGGGGGGGGGTGGTTGGCGGTGTGGGAAGGGTACGGCGGCATTTTATTATTTATATATCTTAACTATAGTATACATTTTATATGCGGCCCGAGAAAATTTTTCTGCACTCATTGTGGCCCAGAGAAGCCAAAAGGTTGGACACCCATGCTTTACAGGCAGACTAAGGGGACCCCCAGGGAGTATATTTAAAGGAATTTTTCATTTTTATTGTTTCACTTTAGGCATCATTAAAAACACTGCTCCTTATAAAACAATAGTTTGAAAAAATTGCAGGTTAAGCCCTGAACAAAAAATTCAACCAGGGTCAACATTTTCAGGCTTTTTATTGCCTTCTGTTTGACAGGGCTTAAAAGTAAAACATGTCTGACAAGTTAACATGAAATGCTACGTATCAGTTGTATTCGGTCTGGTTCCATAAACTAGACAGTATTGTGGGAATCTCCCGGCATTCCCGACTCTTCACACAGTCTGCATATGTCATTATGCATCACAGAGGAACTGAAATAGAGAAAAGGCATGACTGCTCTGCAAACCTTTCTTTGCAAATATATATAGGCAGTATATCCAGCCTTTATAATTTTGGTGAAGACTCTTAGAGTCACACTTCACATTTCACACATCACTTTGTGAATGAACATCTTCTGATTTTAAAAAGTGAATGAATTCTGTGAGTTATCACTATAATTAACACATGTATGCCCTGATTAGAGAAACTGCTTGTTGGTAACTTTTTTCCACATTCTTGGCTGCAGAACATGACAGAATTAGGTCTACATGCCAGAATCTATCAGGCTGCACATGGGAGAATTGTTACTATTTGTATTTCCATAGCCATGCAGTATTGTCACAAATTATTAACATTTATGTCATATACCACTTTCTTGTCTATTTTTGGTTTCATTGGCCTGCAAGGATTAGACTTGTAAGGGGAATGCAAGCATGAAAAACTTGTGATTTGAAATATAATATAATTTCTACTCTTTAAAGCAGAAGTATCACAGAACCTAAGTATATTTGTATTAAATACCTTAGGGGATTAGGTGACCGTAGCACTTGGTTCCAGACAGAGCCGTGCTGTGGTTAGGAAAAAGAAGCATATTTTCTACTGTTTCTGCTGACTGTCAGCTCCACCCCAGGCTGAAGTCCCATTTATGGGTGTTCCTATGGGGCGGCATACTACTATAGCCACTGCCCCCTCTCCTCTCTGTACTAGATGCTGCCTTATGTTTTGATCCATGCTAACTGCCTCTTTTACTCATTATCAGTATGTCACAACAGAAGCTCTAAGTCAGAAATGTACTCGATGGTACAAGTCTAAGTACAGGTGTTTCCAAATCATTAGGTATGTCTGTGTACATTGACAGCTGGGCTGCCTATGCTACTATTTAGCCAGTAGAATCAGCCACATCTATTTATGCAGTGAACCATATACAGTATATATATATATATATATATACACACAGTATCTCACAAAAGTGAGTACACCCCTCACATTTTTGTAAATGTTTTATTATATCTTTTCATGTGACACACTGAAGAAATTACACTTTGCTACAATGTAAAGTAGTGAGTGTACAGCTTGTAAATTTGCTGTCCCCTCAAAATAACTCAACACACAGCCATTAATGTCTAAACTGCTGCCAACAAAAGTGAGTACACCCCTAAGTCAAAATGTCTAAATTGTCAAAATGTCTAAGTGAACATGTTTTAATTGGGCATTCTCTCTCCCCGAGAATATTTGGTGTTATGTCATCTTTAATATATTTTTCCAACGTAAAAATCGACATTACAGTAACTCAGGCTTATTCACCCTAATTGACATATTTAGCCTCATTTATATTTTATTCACAGCAAGCGCTATAGGTAGCTTCCTCAATTGTAGCTATACATAACACATTCTCTCTCCCCGTTGTCATGTAACTCGATAGTGTTAAAAGGTCTCAGGTGTGAATGGGGAGCAGGTGTGTTAAATTTGGTGTTACCACTCTCCCTCTTTCATACAGGTAACTGGAAGTTCAACATGGCACCCCATGGCAAAGAACTCCTTGATGATCTAAAAAAAAAGAATTGTTGCTCTACATAAAGATGGCCTAGGCTATAAGAAGACTGCCAATACTCTGAAAATGAGCTGCAGCACCGTGGTCAAGACCATACAGCGGTTGAACAGGACAGGTTCCACTCAGAACAGGCCTTGCCATGGTCGAGCAAAGAAGTTGAGTAGAGATGTCCCGAACTGTTCGCCGGCGAACAGTTCCTGGCGAACTTCGCATGTTCGTGTTCGCCTCGGCGGGCGAACATATGCGATGTTCGGTCCGCCTCCTATACATCATCATTGAGCAAACTTTGACCCTGTACCTCACAGTCAGCAGACACATTCCAGCCAATCAGCATACCCTCCCTCCTAGACCCTCCCACCTCCTATAAAAAAGCAAGGGCAGCATCCATCTTAGATCATTTCTGAAGCTGCAGAGTTAGTTAGAGCAGGGAGAGGGCTGCTGTTGCTGCTGAATTGATAGGGAAATCATTAGCTAGGCCAGTGTTCTGTGTCCACTCCTGCTGTAAGGACAGCATCCTGACAGCACCCCAAAAAGCCCTTTTTAGGGCTGGTATTTTAGTCTGCTTTTATTTTTTTTTTCTATATATTTATCAGGCATTTTTGGAGGCAGGCATGACTTTTTTGGGATTAGTGTCGGGGGGGGGGGGGTCTAAAAAGTGTACCTGTGAAGTTTCAGCTCTGTAGCATGCCCAGAACCAGAAAAAAAAAGATCATATAGGTGTAAAAGGAGGGTTCCCACCATCCCTGCTCTACTGAAAAATGATCTTTTTTTCTGGTTCTGGACATGCTACAGAGCTGAAACTTCACAGGTACACTTTTTAGACCCCCCCCCCCCCCCCCCCAGACACTAAATCACACAAAAGAAAGTTTTAAAAAATTGTCATTTTTGATAGAGAGCCAATTATTGGAAAAATTAAAAAAAAAAAAAAATATTTGGATTTTTTTGTCTGGGGGGTCTAAAAATTGTACCTGTGAAGTTTCAGCTCTGTAGCATGTCCAGAACCAGAAAAAAAATTAGAATTAGTGTTAGGGCTAGGGTTAGGGTTAGGGCTAGGGTTAGGGTCAGGACTAAGGTTAGGGTTATTTTTAGTGCTTAGGGTTAGAGGGTTAGAGGGGTAGGGGTAGGGTTACTAACTCTGGACACGAAGGGATGCCGAAGCATCAATCCCCCAACGGGTTTTTAGGCAGCATAAAAATAAACGTATGAGGACAATAGTGTAATAAAAATCATTTTTAATAGAAAAAACTTAGAACAGTAACAAGTGATATAACATACAAATTGTTAAAAACAGCCCCTAGATGGGGAATAGCTTAAGAGCTCCTGATAGCAATATTGACACATAATGAACTCATTGCAGAAAAGTATGCACAAATAGCAAATAACAAGTCATTGCAAAATAGTTACACATGACATGAGGATACCCCTATACCCCCAGGAGGGAGTTGGGGGCACGCAGACCCCGACGCGTTTCGACCTACGGATGGTCTTCTTCAGGGGGTTTTTAAGAGATCTAAAAGAAGCATATCTTAAGCATATCATAACCCTAAGTATCTTACCGTAACCCTAGCCCTATCCCCTAACACTAAACCTAACCCTCTAACCATAACCCTAACCCTCTAACCTTAACCCTAACCCTCTAAGCCTAGCCATAAAAATAACCCTAACCCTAAACCTAACCCTAATCCTAACCCTAACCCTCTAACCTTAAACTTAACCCCCTAACCCTAGCCCTAACCTTAGCCCTAACCCTAACCCTAATTCGTAATTTTTTTCTGGTTCCGGACATGCTACAGAGCTGAAACTTCACAGGTACACTTTTTAGACCCCCCCAGACACTAAACCCAAAGAAAGTTTTTTAATTTTTTTTTTTTTTTAATTTTTCCAATAATTGGTTCTCGATCAAAAATGACAATTTTTAAGAACTTTTTTGGGTGATTTGGTGTCTGGGGGGTCTAAAAAGTGTACCTGTGAAGTTTCAGCTCGGTAGGATGTCCAGAACCAGAAAAAAAATTAGAATTAGGGTTAGGGTTAGGGTTAGGGATAGGGTTAGGGTTATTTTTAGTGCTTAGGGTTAGAGGGTTAGGGTTAGAGGCGTAGGGGTAGGGTTACTAACTCTAACCCTAAGTATCTCACCATAACCCTAACCCTATCCCCTAACACTAAACCTAACCCTAACCCTTAAAGCCCAGTTCCTGTCCCATTTTGGTCGGTTCTGGTCTGTTTGCGGATGTTTGCGGTGCGTTAAACGGGGAGTTTGGTCTGTCAGAGTTTGGTCTGTCACTGTGAAGCGGGCGTAACCCTTACACTACCTGATCGATACAACATCATACCTGATCGTATACACACACTGGAGGTTTTAAAGCACGTTATTCCAAACAATTTAGGAATGTTAGGTGATTTATGCCCTTTATGGATTAAAACCCGACTCTGCGTCAACGACGTAATTTTCCATGGGAGTTTTGCCATGGATCCCCCTCCGGCATGCCACAGTCCAGGCGTTAGTCCCCTTGAAACAACTTTTCCATCAATATTGTGGCCAGAAAGAGTCCCTGTGGGTTTTAAAATTTGCCTGCCTATTGAAGTCTATGGCGGTTCGCAATGTTCGCCGGTTCGCGAACATTTGCGGAAGTTCGCGTTCGCCGTTCGCGAACATTAAATTTAATGTTCGCGACATCACTAAAGTTGAGTGCATTTGCTCAGCATCATATCCAGAGGCTGTCTTTGTGAAATAGACGTATGAGTGCTGCCAGCATTGCTACAGAGGTTGAAGGGGTGGGGGGGGGGGGGTCAGCCTGTCAGTGCTCAGATCATATGCCGTACACTGCATCAAATTGGTCTGCATGGCTGTTGTCCCAGAAGGAAGCCTCTTCTAAAGGTGATGCACAAGAAAGCCAGCAAACAGTTTGCTGAAGACAAGCAGACTAGGGACATGGATTACTGGAACCATGTCCTGTGGTCTGATGAGACCAAGATAAACTTATTTGGTTCAGATGGTGTCAAGCGTATGTGGCAGCAACCAGCTGAGCAGTACAAAGACAAGTGTTTCTTGCCTACAGTCAAGCATGGTGGTGGGAGTGTCATGGTCCGGCACTGGGGAGCTACAGTTTATTGAGGGAACCATGAATGCCAACATGTACTGTGACATACTGAAGCAGAGCATGTCCCCTCCCTTCAGAGACTGGGCCACAGGGCAATATTCCAACATGATAACGACCCCAAACACACCTCCAAGACGACCACTGCCTTGCTAAAGAAGCTGAGGGTAAAGGTGATGGACTGGCCAAGCATGTCTCCACATCTAAACCCTATTGAGCATCTGTGGAGCATCCTCAAAGGAAGGTGGAGGAGTGCAAGGTCTCTAACATCCAGCAGCTCCGTGGTGTCGTCATGGAGGGGTGGAAGAGGACTCCAGTGGCAACCTGTGAAGCTCTGAGGAACTCCATGCCCAAGAGGATTAAGGCAGTGCTGGCAAATAATTGTGGCCACACAAAATATTGACACTTTGGGCCCAATTTGGACATTTCCACTTAGGGGTGTATTCACTTTTGTTGCCTGCGGTTTAGACTTTAATGGTTGTGTGTTGAGTTATTTTGAGGGGACCGCAAATTTGCACTGTTATACAAGCTGTACACTCACTACTTTACATTGTAGCAAAGTGTAATTTCTTCAGTGTTGTCACATAAAAAAAGATATAATAAAATATTTTTAAAAAATGTGAGGGTGTACTCACTTTTGTGAGATACTGTATATACCAAATGTTCCTCAGGACGAGCTTGTGCCTTATCATAATGTTGATTAAAACCGTCATTGTGCGTTTACCTTTCAAGACCTGTAAGGTGCCGCTCTCTTCTTTGGTTTATATGCGCTGCAGACTCTGCTGTGCACCCGTGCTCATTTTTTATCCTTGATTTGTGTGCAGTGGCAGCCATTGGATATTATATATATGTATATATATATATATATATATATATATATATATATATATATATATATACAGTGCCTTGCAAAAGTATTCGGCCCCCTTGAACTTTGCGACCTTTTGCTACATTTCAGGCTTCAAACATAAAGATCTAAAACTGTAATTTTTTGTGAAGAATCAACAAGTGGGACACAATCATGAAATGGAACGAAATTTATTGGATATTTCAAACTTTTTTAACAAATAAAAAACTGAAAGATTGGGCGTGCAAAATTATTCAGCCCCTTAAGTTAATACTTTGTAGGGCCACCTTTTGCTGCGATTACAGCTGTAAGTCGCTTGGGGTATGTCTCTATCAGTTTTGCACATCGAGAGACTGAAATTTTTGCCCATTCCTCCTTGCAAAACAGCTCGAGCTCAGTGAGGTTGGATGGAGAGCTGCTGTTTGTGAACAGCAGTTTTCAGTTCTTTCCACAGATTCTCGATTGGATTCAGGCCTGGACTTTGACTTGGCCATTCTAACACCTGTATATGTTTATTTTTGAACCATTCCATTGTAGATTTTGCTTTATGTTTTGAATCATTGTCTTGTTGGAAGACGTCCCAGTCTCAGGTCTTTTGCAGACTCCATCAGGTTTTCTTCCAGAATGGTCCTGTATTTGGCTCCATCCATCTTCCCATCAATTTTAACCATCTTCCCTGTCCCTGCTGAAGAAAAGCAGGCCCAAACCATGATGCTGCCACCACCATGTTTGACAGTGGGGATGGTGTGTTCAGGGTGATGAGCTGTGTTGCTTTTACGCCAAACATAACGTTTTGCATTGTTGCCAAAAAGTTTGATTTTGGTTTCATCTGACCAAAGCACCTTATTCCACATGTTTGGTGTGTCTCCCAGGTGGCTTGAGGCAAACTTTAAACAACACTTTTTATGGATATCTTTAAGAAATGGCTTTCTTCTTGCCACTCTTCCATGAAGGCCAGATTTGTGCAGTATACGACTGATTGTTGTCCTATGGACAGAGTCTCCCACCTCAGCTGTAGATCTCTACAGTTCATCCAGAGTGATCATGGGCCTCTTGGCTGCATCTCTGATCAGTCTTCTCCTTGTATGAGCTGAAAGTTTAGAGGGACGGCCAGGTCTTTGTAGATTTGCAGTGGTCTGATACTCCTTCCATTTCAATATTATCGCTTGCACAGTGCTCCTTGGGATGTTTAAAGCTTGGGAAATCTTTTTGTATCCAAATCCAGCTTTAAACTTCTCCACAACAGTATCTCGGACCTGCCTGGTGTGTTCCTTGTTCTTCATGATGCTCTCTGTGCTTTAAACGGACCTCTGAGACTATCACAGTGCAGGTGCATTTATACAGAGACTTGATTACACACAGGTGGATTCTATTTATCATCATTAGTCATTTAGGTCAACATTGAATCATACAGAGATCCTCACTGAACTTCTGGAGAGAGTTTGCTGCACTGAAAGTAAAGGGGCTAAATAATTTTGCACGCCAAATTTTTCAGTTTTTTATTTGTTAACAAAGTTTGAAATATCCAATAAATTTTGTTCCACTTTATGATTGTGTCCCACTTGTTGTTGATTCTTCACAAAAAATTACAGTTTTATATCTTTATGTTTAAAGCCTGAAATGTGGCAAAAGGTCGCACAGTTCAAGGGGGCCAAATACTTTTGCAAGGCACTGTATATATGCACAGTATCTGACAGTATCTCACAAAAGTGAGTACACTCCTCACATTTTTGTAAAAATTTTATTCTATCTTTTCATGTCACAACACTGAAGAAATTACACTTTGCTACAATGTAAAGTAGTGAGTGTACAGCTTGTATAACAGTGTAAATTTGCTGTCCCCTCCCCAGAGGAGGGGGGGGGTTAGGGCATTGTGGATCAGTTCCTGCACCTATTTTCTAAGAAAAAAAGCCCTGCACGTGATAATTTGTGCTTATATGCTGACAAGGAACATGCTAATAGAAGGTGAGAGCAGAAAGACAGAGAGATAAACTCATCAGTCTGCTGTTCTTCATTTTACTGCCCAGTCACAGCATGGTGTAGGGGCAAACTAGTAAGTGTAATTTAAATACTGCCAAAATAAATCAAGTCTCTTGCCCTGCCCTGCAAATCTCAGGAATGGATGCACAAAAACAGCACTCATATATGTATTTGATCTGTGCATTTAGCTATTTACCTAAGGCTCCACTTTAAATGTATTTAAGTTGAAGATTTTTGCATGTGTGGTAACAAATCGCCAGAGACAGAATGACTAAGAGTCCATTCACCTTCTCCTGTGGTGTCTCTTTTATATTGACCAGACCAGTGAGATGGTAGTCCATTCCAACATTCCTATTAGGTAGAGTTACTTTCTGGTATTTTGACAAAGGGCATGCTGACAGAACGGGAAATCAGTGATAATAATTGTTGTACAGTTTGTTGTTCAACTGAGTTAAACAGTTTATAGGTCACCTTAAAGATGGAAAAAGTTCTGAAATAATTTATCTTTGTCTCATTTTTTTACATCACAGAAACCTGACAGGGGTGTGTAAACTTTTTATATCCACTGTATAAGTCCACTTTTGATGCATGACAAAATGTGTTTCAAATGAAAACATTTTTTATAGTTTTATTTATTACATCTACAATCAAATAAATGCTTAGAAAATATAAAATTATAGTTGCTAACTCATATGCACTGTATTGTAAAAAGTATTGGGGCGCCTGCCTTTACACGCACATGAACTTTAATGGCATCCCCATCTTAGTCCGTAGGGTTCAATATTGAGTTGTCCCACAAGTTGCAGCTATAACAGCTTCAACTCTTCTGGGAACACTCTCCACAAGGTTTAGGAGTGTGTCTATGGGAATGTTTGACCATTCCTCCAGAAGCACATTTGTGAGGTCAGGCACTGGTTTTGGAGAGAAGGCCTGGCTCCCAGTCTCCGCTCTAATTCATCCCAAAAGTGTCCGGTTGAGGTCAGAACCCAAACTCACTCATCCAAGTCTTTATGGACAACTTGCTTTGTGCACTGGTCCAAATTATTTGGTTTGAGGGGGATTATGGTGTGGGGTTATTTTTCAGGGGTTGGGCTTGGCCCCTTAGTTCCAGTGAAGGGAACACTTAAGGCCTGACTGAGCACCAGTGCACAAAGCAAGGTCCATAAAGACATGGATAAGCGAGTTTGGGGTGGAGGAACTTGATTAACCTGAACAGATTCCTGATCTCAACCCGATAGAACACCTTTGGCATAAATAAGTGCGTAGACTGCAAGCCAGGCCTTAGTGTCTGACCTCACAAATGTGCTTCTGGAAGAATGGTCAAACATTCCCATTGACACACTCCTAATTGTTGTGGACAGCCTTTCCTGAAGAGTTGAAGCTGTTATAGCTGCAAAGAGTGGGCCAACTTAATATCGAACCTTACGTACTAAGACTGGGGCACCATTAAAGTTCATGTGCGTGTCAAGAAAGGTGCCCCAATACTTTTGACAATATAGTGTAGCTCATTTTGTTCAGTGATGTTTTTAATGTTTAACCTCAAACAAAATGGTTTTTAAAAATTCTGAGAACAAAAAGCATTTGCTGTATGTTTGAGATTACAAATGCTTGTATGACCTAAGCCAGCATTATGAAAGTCTCTGGTAAAGAGTCAAGTAATGCTCATATCATTGATCTTCAAAGAAAAAGGCATCCAGCTTTCCCAAATTGAACTACTGCATACAATTCTCAAGTCTGCTTGTATACCTTTTACATTTGGATAATAGTGATGATGAATAATCAGAAGAAAATTGTCATGTCACTCATGTTTATTTTATCTTGCATTCTGTCATATATGTTTGTACATTTACTGATTACAACAAAATGAATAACACTAATAATAAAATACTTGCCTGGCTTAGATAAAGCAAGTGTTTTTAAAAGGATATGTAAAGTTGGCTGTTTGATGGATCATTGATGGGGGCAGTAGAATAGTGACTCATGCAATAAAAGGACAAACACATCTGAGAGACTCTCTACTGTGAAAAAAAAACCTGTACTGTGCTATTCTACTCATTTTCCATCTTATGAGAATATGTTCAATCCTTCTTGAGTATTCAATATAAACTTTGTACAAAAATTGGCAATTGATCTTTAACCACTTTAAGACCAGAAGGAATTGCCCCCCTTAATGACCAGGAAATATTTTGCGATTTGGCACTGCATTCATTTAATGGACAATTGCGAGGTCATCCAATGCTGTACCTAAATAAAATTGATGTCCTTTTTTCCCACAAATAGAGTTTTATTTTGGTGATATTTGATCACCTGTGCGATTATTATTTTTTGCGCTATAAACAAAAAAAGAGTGACAATTTTGAAAAAAAAAAAACAATATTTTTCATATTCTGCTATATAACATTCCCCCCCCCCAAAAAAAAAAATGTAAAAATCTAAATTATTTAACATTTTAGGCCAATTTGTTTTCTGTGAAACCGGTGTTGCAGCGCTGCTCATTAATACAAAAATTAAATATTTAAATATGTGCAAAATTAAATGTATGAATCAGTGCAAATGTGCAAACATGTGCAAAGTATAAAGTGCAAATCTCGCAAAATTACTCAATAAATGCTCCAATTCATAAATGCATAAATGTTAAAAGGTTATAAAATTCATAATTGCATAGATATTAAAAAAATCATAAAGTCCATACATTTATGATTTTTTAATATTTTTTAATTTTTTAATATTTTTAATATTTATGCATTTATGAATTTTATAACCTTTTAGCATTTATGAATTGGAGTATTTATTGAGTGATTTTGCGAGATTTGCACTTTATACTTTGCACATGTTTGCACATTTGCACTGATTCATACATTTAATTTTGCACATATATAAATATTTAATTTTTGTATTAATGAGCAGCGCTGCAACACCGGTTTCAAATTTATTTAAAGGCACCAGCACTTTAACTTGCAGCAAGCAGCTACTGATTGCACAGATACTTTCTATTTATTTAATTATTCTCACCGTAAGCGTGAGGTTTTACTGCCATACAATTTGTTTTCTGCTACATATTTTTGGTAAAAAAAAATCACAATAAGCATATTTTGATTGGTTTGCACAAAAGTTAATGCGTCTACAAACTACAGGAAAGATTCATGTCCCTTTTATTGTTTTTTTTTTTCTAATAGTAATGGCGGTGATCTGTGATTTTTGCGGGACTGCTACATTGAGGCGGACAGATCAAACCCCTAACTGACATGTTTGACACTTTTGGGGGTACCAGTAACATTACTACAGTAATCAGTGCTAAAATATGCACTGTTACTGTAATAATGCCATTGGCAGGGAAGGGGTTACCCTGTGGTTGATCAAGGGGTTAAATGTGAGCCTAGGGGAGTGATTCTAACTGTGGGGGGGGGGTGTGGCTTCTGAAATTACCATAGAGACATGTTACCCTACATAGAAGGATCACAGGAGCTCTGTGATCATTCCAGAGAGAAGAACCTTCAGCTGTGTTTACAACAGCTACCCATTCTTCTCTCTCAGCGGGGAACAATCATGGGTGTCAGGCGGCAATCTGAGCTGCCTGCCCCCTGCATCGGCTTCCCCACTGGCGGCTCGCTCTCGTCCCCTAGCCTCCTGCTTGTGACCGACGTATAGCTACATTGGTTTGCCCTGGAGTGGCTGCCTGCCGCAGTATAACTGCGGCGGGCGGTCGTAAAGCGGTTGAAGATGTTCTACGCATTCTTTCCACTTAGACAGGGAGGGAGGCTTCATAATATGTTCTGATCTTCAGATCCTTAACCTTTACCAATGATCAAAAGAAATTTAAAAGTCTCAGACCATATCTGGTAAGCTATTTGATGATTGGTTCTTTGCTATGAGTAGCGCTACCATAAAATAGCTTATTTGTATAAATATTTCCTATGTATTATTGTGCAAGTTGTTACATTAAAGACTGTAATCTACTGGGCCTCTGTGCCCTGTGAGTAAAGGAAACAGGTTCTCCTTTGAACCCCCTTTACTTTAGGCAGTTATTGTTGTTACTGATCTGTCTAGTTTGCCTTATGGTATCTGACTAAGGCCCCTTTCACACAAAGCGGTTCATCCAAGCAGATCTGTCTGCTCAGCGGGGGATCTCTCCACTAATCCCCGCTATGCAGAGCGGAAACAAACACAGCCCGCTCTCCTCTATGTGGCAGTTGGATGGAAACAGACTGCAAGTCCGTTTTCATCCGATTGTCATCCGATCCGGCGGACAGATAGCGAACATATCACTATATGTCTGTTTTTAGCAGATTTTATCGGATCAGATGCTGAGACAGATGTTTGCTCCCATCTGCTGCCCAAAACAGGGTGGTCTAATCAGGTCCGCCTGAAAAACAGATAGACTGACCTGAACGGTCTGCTCGTGAGAAAGGGGCATATAGCTTATGAACACGTTGGCTTGCGTACATTTTTTCAAGAACAAGGACTGTAAATCAGAAATTACAGATACATGGAAGTGGGATGGACTGTTACACTACAGCAGTTCTTAAAAAAAACCCGAAGCCCTAAAAAGTAAGATGTGCTCCATGTATACATTTTAATGCTTAAAGAGTATGTAAAGATAAAACTCTTTTGAGGTTTGGATAGCAAGTAAAGAAGAGTCAAATACCCCTGTCTGGGTCCCTTTTTTCCTTTACTTACGGGGGTTGATTTACTAAAGGCAAATAGACTGTTCACTTTGCAAAGGATGTTGCACTTTGCATGAGAATTTTCTAACTTACATATTCCAATCATGTTCCAGCAAAATGCAGTTATTTATTTATTAATTTTTTTGCACATGATTGGTTATTCTTTGATAATGAACATTTTACCGCATTCACTAAACAAGGGTAAATAAAGAGAATAAATCTTTGCAGTGGGGGAACAGACAGCAAAATAAAACTTGGAAGATAGTCTAACTCCTCATTTCTGTGTCAAAAAGGAAAAATAAAAATATGAATTTAGATACACTTTAATTTTTAACTCTGACTGCACTATACCTTTAAAGTGATTGTAAACAATCACCTAGTAAAACAATCCATTCAGTATAATATGGAAATAAAAGGCAAAACATTTTTGTATAGATATAAAAAAAACATTATAAAGAGCTTTTTTCCTCTTTTTTTTATAAGTGATCCCATTCCCTCTGTTTTCAGCTGCCTAAGAGCTGGGAGAAAGGAAACAGCATTACACTGACCTTCCCAATGAAAGGCTGTGCAAGACTTGGAGAAGAACAGGCTTAGTTCCCAGCTAGAGAACTGACCACAGTGTGTTCTCCTGTTCTCTTAGTGTAGTCAGTTTTTAATGGGAAAGCAGAGGGGCTGGCAGGAACACCAGGGATTTCACACAAAGGAAGCAATACAAAGAGAACAGGATATCTTTTCATACAAGTACATGGTACAGCAGTCACATATCAGGAATATGAAATGTTGGGTTTACATACTGTTGAAAGTAGAATCACAGGCTAAACCGAACTAGTCTTAAAAATGCTTCCTCACCCCTCCTAACACCTATGCTGACTAACCCATGTAAAAAGAATGTACAGTATCTAACAAAAGTATTTTATTATATCTTTTAATTTTACAACACTGAAGAAATTACACTTTGCTACAATGTAAAGTAGTGAGTATACAGCTTGTATAACAGTGTAAGTTTGCTGTCCCCTCAAAATAACTCAACACACAGCCATTGATGTCTAAACCGCTGGCATAAAAAGTGAGTAAACCCCTAAGTGAAAATGTCCAAAGTGTTGATATTTTGTGTGGCCACCATTATTTTCCAGCACTGCCTTAACCCTCTTTGGCATGGCGTTCACCAGAGCTTCACAGGTTGCCACTTGAGTCCTTTTCCACTCCTCCATGATGACATTACAGAGCTGGTGGATGTTAGAGACCTTGCGCTCCTCCACCCTCTGTTTGAGGATGCCCCACAGATGCTCAATAGGGTTTAGATCTGTAGACATGCTTGGCCAATCCATCACCTTTACCCTTAGCTTCTTTAGCAAGGCAGTGGTCATCTTGGAGTTGTGTTTGGGGTCGTTATCATGTTGGAATACTGCCCTGCGGCCCAGTCTTTGATCATGCTCTGCTTCAGTATGTCACAGTACATGTTGGCATTCATGGCTCCCTCAATGAACTGTAGCTCCCCAGTGCCGGCAGCACTCATGCAGCCCCAGAACAGACACTCTCACCACCATGCTTGACTGTAAGCAAAACACACTTGTCTTTGTACTCCTTACCTGGTTGTCGCCACATGCTTGAAACCATCTGAACCAAATAAGTTTATCTTGGTCTCATAAGACCACAGAACATGGCTCCAGTAATCTATGTCCTTAGTCTGCTTGTCTTCAGCAAACTGTTTGCGGGATTTCTTGTGCATCATCTTTAGAAGAGGCTTCCTTCTGGGACGACAGCCATGCAGAGCAATTTGATGCAGTGTGCTACGCATGGTCTGAGCACTGACAGGCTGACCCCCACCCCTTCAACCACTGCAGCAATCATACATTAATTTCCCAAAGACAACCTCTGGATATGACGCTGAGCACATGCACACATTTTCTTTGGCTGACCATGGTGAGGCCTGTTCTGAGTGGAACCTATTCTGTTAAACCGCTGTATGGTCTTGCCTGCCATGCTGCAGCTCAGTTTCAGGGTCTTGGCAATCTTCTTATAGCCTAGGCCATCTTTATGTAGAGCAACAGTTCTTTTTTCAGATCCTTAGAGAGTTCTTTGCCATGAAGTGCCAAGTTAAACTTCCAGTGACCAGTTTAAGAGAGTGAGAGCAATAACACAAATTTGAACACACTGCTCCCGATTCACACCTGAGACCTTGTAACACCAACGAGCAGGGCTGCCATCAGGGGGGACAGCCAATGCACAAGTAGGGGGCCTGGGCATCCTGAGGGGCCCGGCCCCAGAGGATCTGCCATTTCTGACCCCTTGCTTGCTGATCACTGCTCTCACTTGTAAACATGGGAGTGACAGCGCTGCTCTCCCTGCGGCTTACACAGAACCCTTCCTGTCCTGCATAACAGCAGAGTATGGGCGGGCAGTGGCGTTTGTAGGGGAGGTGGTACATCAATCCAGGAGGTGTCGACATGGCCACAGTTTCTTCTGACCTCTTCTGACTCTGGAATGTTGGGGGGGGGGGTAGGCCTAAAGCTGTGTAAGGGGCTCCAACATTTCTGATGGCTGCCCTGCTAATGAGTCAGATGGCACCGGGGAGGGAAAATGGCTAATTGGGCCCAATTTGGAAATTTTCATTTTGGGGTGTACTCACTTTTTCTGCCAGCAGTTTAGACATTAATGGATGTGTATTGGGTTTTTTGAAGGGGACAGCACATTTACACTGTTATACAAGCTGTACACTCACTACTTTACATTGTAACAAACTGTCATTTCTTCAGTGTTGTCTTAATAAAATATTTACAAAAATGTGAGGTGTGTACTCACTTTTGTGAGATACCGTATATACAGCATCCTTAGTTGACCAATCCAGCATCCTTAGTTGACCTGTGAGTTGGTGGTTCTTGAGCAGGAAGGGTTAACACTGATGGCCAGGTTTTTCCACTACAAGTCATTTCATATAAAAGGGGCTTATTTGTGCCCCCATTATTCCTAGGATCCGACTAAGGTAGGAATCCTATGGACTTTTGCTATCTGTTGCTACTGGTTTATTGCTACCTCATGTGGATTTACTGCCAGTTATAGACTCTTGCATTGAAAAGGACATTTGTATGGACTTACTAACGAAACAAGGTATGACTACCTCACAGGACACTATTCAAGGGAATTAAGAGGACTTTGTTAGGAATGTGGTGAAGATACTATCAAGTACTGCTTAAATGTTTCATTTAACTACCTAAGTAAAAGATCTTTATTGTTTATCTAAATTACCTGGTCTGAAGTCTTTAAAGAGTTGCATGTGAGGCGTATCACAGGCGCCTGAAGAGAAGTTAAAAAAGTCACAGTACTTGGGTCTAATGAGCAGAAAAGCTGTCCTAAGAGGGCTAGCTTGCTATTGCTAATAGCATTTGTATCACTTGCTAATGCAGTTACCCAGCCAGGTAACGGGTGAGAAGGCATGGGTGGCAAATACTCTGGTAGTGAAGAAGTGGCATGCTTGACCCCATCACTTGAGCCTGGTTCCCCACATACTGGGACCGATCTCATGGCACACCTACCGACCTAGACTGGAGTCACAGAGAGAGAGGGAAATGTGAGGGGCCCTGGGAGAAGGACAAGCATTGAGTTACAGAGAAGTGTGTTTACCGTATCTACTGTAATAGTAACATTCGGACATTGTCACTGGAAGTGAGGTGACAGGACTGCTGAGTTTGTGGAGAACGGTGTAAACTCTGCAGTACTGCCTCAGAAAAGCTGCACACCTAGGAAGAGGCAGACATGGGAGTAAGTCACACATGTGCAAGTCACAAGCAAGTCTCAAGTCTTAACCTTCAAGTCTCAAGCAAGTCCTAAGTTACTGTGGCGAAAAGCAAACAAGTCAAGTCGAGTCCCTGCTAGAAGTCAAGCAAGTCAAGTCATTTATTTTGGTCAAGTCACAAATCAAGTCAAAATACTGATCTACCCCAATTTTCACCTTTAAATCAGTTAAATGTCAGTGGTCAGGAAAGGTTTTGTTTTATTTTCAACATTAAAAAAAACTGTTTAGTGCTTTTTTCTTGGCATATTAAAGAAACACTTTGAATGCCCAAACAGCTCAAAATCCTTCATCCGGTCATGTTTCAACACCACAGTTACTAATAACATGTTAAAGTGGATTTCCACCCATTTAAATAAGTTTAGATGTATGTAATCCCCTTTAAAAATGCTTTTACCAATGGAAACAATTTTTTTTTTTTTATTGCAAGGAAATACCTTTTTTTCTTCTTTATTCATCTGCACTTCCGGGTCCGGCCGCCTATAGGCGATTACGTCACTAGGCGATTCGCAAGGGCTGCTGGGATGTATCCCAGCAGCCCTTGCATATCACCTAGTGACAAAATCTCTCATTATTAAACCGGCACCAGCTGTACTCAGATGTATTGCTTGGAGCCCGCACTCTGCCCCGCCTCCTCTCAGTGAGCTCTACGGGATGTATTGCTTTGAGTCTCCTCTCAGTGAGTGCGGACTGAAAGCATTACATTCTGTAGAGCTCCCTGATAGGAGGCGGGGCGGAGCGCGGACTCCAAGCAATACATCTCTGAGTACAGCTGGTGCCGGTGTAATAATGCAAGATTTCGTCACTAGGCGAAACATCCCAGCAGCCCTTGTGAATCGCCTAGTGACATAATCGCCTAAAAGCGGCCGAACCTGGAAATGCGGATGAATAAAGAAGAAAAAAAGGTATTTCCTTGCAAAAAAAATAGTCTACATTGGTAAAAGCATTTTTAAATATGATTACATACATCTAAACTTATTAAAATGGGTGGAACTCCGCTTTAAGTATTTCCATTGTTAAGCAGCCAGTGTCCTAAAAATCAGAACACACTGAGGTATTTTAAGTGACTGTGGCGTCAGAAACATAACAGGCACATTCATTTTGCTTTAACACATCTTGAGGAAATGCAAATATTTAATGACTTAAAAAATTAAAGTCATTTCAAGTCATAAGTCTCAAGTCAAAGTCAAGTCTCAAGTCATGAATACCAAGTCAAAGTCAAGTCGAGTCTTTTATTAACTTTAGTCAAGCAAGTCTCAAGTCCTCAAACTGGTGACTTAAGTCTGACTTAAGTCAAGTCATGTGACTCAAGTCCCCCACCGCTGTGAAGAGGTGATCTCTAACAGACGTTGAGCCCGTAGTATAGCAGTGTAAAAATTATGGCCATGCATTACAAAGTGTTAACTCTGCAAGAGCATCTGGCTCGCTTCAAAGTCTGCAGTGCTGCTTTAATGCTAAATTCACTTGACCGTAGCTCCAGCCTGTCATACAGGCATTAGCTTGTGCTGTTACACAATGTCCCCATTAGGGCGCCTTAAGCCCAGTCCACATGCACTCTATCCATTCCTGAGGCCGCCGCTGGCTGACACAGGAGATCAAATGGCTGCACCAGGCTGAAAATAAGTATGTTTATACATCTTTCTTATGCAGTTTAGTCAGCCTAGGTTTTAGGAGGGGGAGGGAACGTTTTTAAGACTAGTTAGGTTTAACCTGCTTTCAGTTGCAGAATTTTCCCTAGGTCAGGACAGTTAAGACTCCCATGGAAAGAGTTAATTCACTATAGAGGGAATCTGTTGATTTCCAACAGAAGAGAATCTGTTGATTTCAGCAGACACTCTTAGCAAGAAAATCTCATGGGAAAAAGCTATTGATCCTTTGATAACAGTGGCATAAATAAGTTCTTAAAATGTTTGTGCACTGCTCTGTGCTATTTGTTCAGAAAAAGATAATTTGACTGTTAAATCTTAGAATACCTTTAAAGGCCAATTTGTATTTTCTTTGCCAAGAGGCACAGGTTTCTTTACCCTTTCTTTTTTACAAATCTTGACAACGGATAAGCAAATCTGCCAGGATTTACACATAAAAATGGAAGAACTGCCCCCCCCCCCTACCCAAAGTTATATTGCTTGCAAAGGCAATTTAAAAAAAAAAAAAGAAAAAATACTTAACTTGACTGCTACCTCATTGAATACTTGGGCACTCAAAACTCAATTAAGCACAGCCAATTGCGAACCCACATTTCCCTGGAATCTGTAGTGAGGCACAGTGGTTGATTTACTAAAGGCAAATGGTCTGTGCAGGACCATTGCAAATGTAGTGTATTGCAAATGCAGCTGCGCTAGATCTGAGGGAAAGCCCTGCTGATTTCTATCATCCAATCATGTGCAAACAAACATGCTGTTGTTTAATGTTCCTTGCATTCCCTTCAGATCTAGAGCAACTGCACTTGCAGTGCAAAGACACCATGCTCCGGCAGGAATGGTATTCCAAGCGGGGGATGTGCAGTCCTTCCAGGAGGATGGAACATCCACTGCTTGGAATACCATTTCTGCCGGAGCATGGGTGCCTGCTCTCCACGAGGTTACGGCTATACAAGATCTGATACAGTGGGGCAAGTACATAGGCTCAGCCTGACACCTTCACAAGTGCCTTTTAACACTAAAATTGTCTCATTGATGTTTTTATTGCCTTATCGATAAACTGGATTAACTTTGATTATTCCTGGAGTAGAGCTTTACTTATGATATCTCCACTTATATTGTCTTTTCATTTATAACATAATCCATTTGTGACTTTACAAGATAGCCTCAGCCAGAAGAAGCGCTTCCTTTCTTCCCTGTTGTTATACCGAGGAGACTCTTACCCCAGGAGTCCCTAAAGGAGCAGCTGAGGTTATAGCACAGGCATCCCTATATACTGGATCAAAATGGGCGCCGTGTTTCTCCTTTTTTGTTGTTACCAGTGCATAACGGTAAACTATGGCATATTCCCACAATAGTCCTCTGTGAACCAAGACCACGCAAGGTTTACCTCAAATTCATGGTATACCCGAACCAGAACCAGATCTCTATTCTTCACTTATAACTTATCATAGTGAAAATGTGCATTGCCTACTATATACTGCTTTGATAGGACCATTTTGAATAGAACAATTAGTAGTAAAAGAAATGATATGTTCTAGAGTTAAAGTCTTCCTTTTTTCTTTCTAATTACCATTTTAACATTTTCAATGCAAAACTGCTTGCCTGAGTCCCGGCAATATCAATCACTAAGATAAAATCTAGGAAACATATTAAGGCCAAAAGGTCACTGCACAGGTGAGATCTTCAGCCGAGAGAAATTCTGTTTTGATGCCATTTCTACACTATGTACTACACAGCAATATATTTTATTCTTCTTATATGGTGGCAACAAATTCCATGGTGCTGATAGAATACATAGAATGTTACATCAGTCCCAGCACACAGAACAGTTTGGACTTTAAAGCGATAGTATACTCCTTTTTTTTTTTCTTTTACCTACAGGTAAGCCTATAATAAGGCTTACCTGTAGGTACAATTAATATCTCCTAAACTTGTATGGTTTAGGAGATATTTGCCCTGCATGCAGCCGCTGACGCTAGCGGCGCATGCGCTCTGAAGGTCCGGCGGTCCTTCAGAGTTCCATGCTGGGCACTTGCCGGAAAGTGACTCCCGCGCATGTGCGGGAGTGACATCATCACGGCCCTGGCCACTCACAGCGCCGGAGCCGCCGAACCTGCCGAACCCGGAAGAGACGCCGAGGGAGCATGTTAGCTCCCACAGCGGTGTCCGGGGGTCCATGCTGGGGCTTCGTTTTAAGGTAAGTATTTCATAATGAGCTAGTATGCGATGCATACTAGCTCATTATGCCTTTGTCTTGCAGGGCTTGGTTTTTTTTGTTTTTTTTTCAGGCGGTATACAACCTCTTTAATATCCCTGCTGGATCATTACAAGCAGACACACCCTATGATAAGTTTTGAATGGAAACATAACAACTCCAGGCTCTGTACATTCCCTTCCCAGTTGCCCCCCCCCCCCCCCCCCTTGAGTCCTTTAGTGGTCATTTATGCCTTTTTTTTATAGCTTTTTCTGATGTCTTCTGGCTAGTCGCATGATATGCTAGGGCCTCCTCCTCTACTGTCTTGATAATGCAGAGAGTGGTACACACCTGATGATTTTGCATTTTTACCCTAGGTTCACATCTATGCATTGCTGCGGGCCGTGTTTGTGCGGGCATGGCAGCCCATTCATTTCAATAGGCTGCCATGCCTGCGTTTCCTGCAGAAAAAGGCGTATGCACCTTTTTCAAAATGCAGCCTGCAGGAAAATCCCATGGTTATTTTAACCAATGTGATTTCCCTTCGGTTTCTGCACCCGCACATGCACTGTGATTTCACATGGGTGGGGGTGTCCCCCCAGGCCTGATCAACATTCCTCAGGGCCCGCCATCTGGCCATCCCACTGAATCCACCCACTGGTCCTTTAGTATACCCACTTTTATTTTAACACTTCTACAACTTAATATATCCTCCATCCCATGTCCCCCTCCTCTAGTCTCATCTCCTCCTCCAATCCCATCTGCTCCATCCCACATTCTCCTCCTCCTGCAGTCCCATCTCCTCCATACCATGTCCTCCATCCCATATCCCCCCTCTTCCTCTATCCCATATCATCCTCCTCCTCCAGTCCCACCCCTCCCATACCATGCCCTCCTCCTCTGCCAGTCCCATCAACCCCATCTCATGTCCTCCAGAGAGAGAGGGGATGAGAGGGAGAGTGAAAAAGAGAGAGAAGGGGGTGAGGGGTGGTGAGGGAGGGATGAGAGATAGAGGGGAGCTGAGAGAGTGGGGGTTGAGAGAGAGAGAGAGCAGGGTAACTCCCTGTCCCAGTCTCTGTCTGCATGTAGGTGTGTGCGATACCCAGTACCTTCCATGCTAGCAGTCGGACGTTCATGATGATCAGCAGCAGGCAGGGCCTATTCTCCTTCTGGGTGATGATGGGGGTGCTCTGCTCCTTCCAGCGAGTCCCTGGCTGCCTTCTTCTCCCACCAGTCCTCGTCCCCCTGTAACTTTTGATGTTGGAGCCAGGAGTAGAGAGGGAGTCCAGGCTCTGAGAGGTGCCAGGGATGCTACACCTACTCGGAAAAAAAAATTGTAAGGTTTGTCCCCCTTGGGTTGGGGTTTTTCAGGGCAAAAACGCCTACTCTGGAGTCAGGGAGGTGGTGGGGACCTACTTCCTCCAGGGTTCTCAGTCCCAACTGCCTTTGCTGCATGCCTTCCCCGTGGCCCCCTGCTTGCTGTGGGTGGATGAGCTAGGCGCTATTATCCTGTCCACACCCGAGGATGCTGATGTTTGTTGCCCCCCTCCCAACGCCTCTGGGCAGGGACTCTCCATGACAAGGGGCTCAAGGGGCATTTGTTTTGGGCCCCGCAACAATGAATGGGCCCGGGGCAGCTAGTGTCCACTCTACTCAAATCATATTTATGGGCTCATTTAGTCCCCTGCCAGACCCACCACCTGGGGATTGGCTAAGCTTCCCTAAATATGCAGCACTCCTAGCCTCCACCCTCCAGCTTCCAGAATGTTCTCCAACTTTCTAGAACCAGGGGGAGGCACCAGAGTGCTGCCTTCATGAGTCATCCAGCCTTGAACTCTAGTAAACCCTGACCCAGATTAGGACTCACAGGTTTTAAACATGAGTCAGAGTATGTTTTGCACGCTCTGACACTAGTAGCACACTAGAGAGTGCAACAGTTCCACTTCTGTTCACTAACGGTTGGGGACAGTAAAACTGCAGCTCAACCTCCTTTTTTTCCTACTCCTTGGCCCCAAGTGTAAACAAGGCCCAAGAGAGGTATTAATTATAACAATGATAAACTTATAACAGTTTCCAGCAGTGACAGGTAACTTTGGAAGGGACCTTATCATATGTTGCACTGTCAGTATTGTCTGTATGCCTTTTTATATTACATTTTTTCTAGATTTTAAAGAAGTATATTTTGTAAAGCAATTCACATCATAATACCGACTCTTTTGGTTTGTCAGCCTTTCATACGTTAATTATGATACGTTAATTCTTACGTTAAAATACGAATTACAAAAAAAAAAAAAAATGTCTTGTGATAGACCTTGTCTGAGAAGAAAGTACCAGCACAACCTATCTGTACATCCCAACCACAGCAATACAAGCAGTGCTAGGCAAACACGTCCATTTCAATCTGCCTCCACTTGATGACCTTATTTCTTTATCTTTCCAGTGTTGGTCTGACGCACTTCTATATCGTTCAGAGCGAGGTTACGGGATGGTGGCGATGTAGGTCTCTCATCACATTTCATTTTCATTCATTGTGTGTTATATTGGCCATCGCATCATGCTGCACTGTGAAATTGGAACAGAATTCAGCCCGCCAAGCTCAAGGGAAGAAATTAGAACTGAAGACTCTGTATATTCATGACTGCTGCTGCAAAAAAAAACTCCTGAACCAATCTGTATACTTGCAGAGCCATATGTGTTAGAATTCCAATGTCACATTCAGAGATTTCAAGAAACAAAGGGTTTTTGTACAAAACAAGAAACTAGTTAACTATTGCAGATCAAGAAAACCATAGAAAAAAATGTTCAATAACATATCAAAGTACTAAAGGATCCTGCATACACCTTTATTCAAATGTAAAATAGTGTCTTTGTTCCCCAGGCACATATGGTTAAGTGATCTGTTATATGAGCTAAAGGGAAGCATTGGAGAATAACTTATAACTACTATGGTGCCTTTGGTGCTGTTTATTGAGAGGTCAATCTGATGGCAACATTTTACCATGTACTATATAGATTTATATATACACAAGCCCGATTCCAAAAAAGTTGGAACACTGAACAAATTTTGAATAAAACCAGAATGCAATGATGTGGAAGTTTACAATTTCAATATTTTGTTTAGAATACAACAAAGATGACACATCAAATGTTTAAACTGAGAAAATGTATCATTTTAAGGGAAAAATAAGTTGATTTTAAATTTCATGGCATCAACACATCTCAAAAAGTTGGGACAATGCCATGTTTACCACTGTGTGGTATCCCCTCTTCTTTTTATAACAGTCTGAAAATGTCTAGGGACTGAGGAGACAAGTTGCTAAAGTTTAGGAATAGGAATGTTGTCCCATTCTTGTCTAATACAGGCTTCTAGTTGCTCAAATGTCTTGGGTCTTCTTTGTCGCATCTTCCTCTTTATGATGCACCAAATGTTTTCTATGGGTGAAAGATCTGGACTGCAGACTGGCCATTTCAGTACCCGTATCCTTCTTCTACGCAGCCATGATGTTGGAATTGATGCAGTATGTGGTCTGGCATTGTCATGTTGGAAAATGTAAGGTCTTCCCTGAAAGAGACGACGTCTGGATGGGAGCATATGTTGTTCTAAAACTTGTATACACTTTTCAGCATTGATGGTGCCTTTCCAGATTTGCAAGCTGCCCATGCCACATGCACTCATGCAACCCCATACCATGCAGGCTTCTGAACTGAGCACTGATAACAACTTGGGTTGTTATCCTTGGGTTTGTCCTCTTTAGTCCGGATGACATGGCATCCCAGTTTTCCAAGAAGAATGTCAAATTTTGATTCGTCTGACCACAGAACAGTTTTCCACTTTGCCACAGTCCATTTTAAATGGGCCTTGGCCCAGAGAAAATGCCTGCGCTTCTGGATCATGTTTAGATATGGGTTTTTTTTTTGGCTATAGAGATTTAGCCGGCAACGGCGAATGGCACGGTGGATTGTGTTCACCGACAATGTTTTCTGAAAGTATTCCTGAGCCCATGTTGTGATTTCCATTACAGTAGCATTCCTGTATGTGATGCAGCACCATCTAAGGGCCTGAAGGTCACTGGCATCCAGTATAATTTTGCAGCCTTGACCCTTACGCACAGAGATTGTTCCAGATTCTCTGAATCTTTGGATGATATTATGCACTGTAGAAGATGATAACTTCAAACTCTTGGCAATTTTTCTCTGAGAAACCCCTTTCTGATATTAATACATAAATAATATTGCTGCGCCAAGTGAAAAAATATTCAATCAAAGTGTTAATTAATGTATATATATATATACAGAATAAAATTATATATACTAGTGTAAACGCAAATCAATGCTAATACCAAGTGCAGTTAAGTGCAAGGCTATTTAAAAAGTCCCAGTGCTAGTGACCAGATAAATGGTAATATAAAGTCCCAAAAGCTTAGTGAAAAAATGAATAGCCAAAAATCAAATCAAAATAAATTCTCAATCTTCATCTGTAATAAATATTAAGGTACCACAGTGTTCAACACTCCACACAGGTGCTCCCGGTGACTAGTGCCACTCCAAATGTGTCAAAAATGTCAGTTAGGGGTCCGATCTGTCTGCCGCAATGTTGCAGTCCCGCAAAAAAAATCGCAGATCGCCGCCATTACTAGTAAAAAAAAAACAATAAAAATGACAAATCTTTCCCGTTGTTAGTAAACGCGATAACCTTTGTGCAAACCAATCAAAATACACTTATTGTGATTTTTTTTACCAAAAATATGTAGCAGAAAACAAATTGGCCTAAAATGTTAAAAAATTCTGATTTATACATTTTTTGGGGGGAATGTTATACACAGTATCAGAATGTAAAAAATATTGTTTTTTTTTTTTTCAAAATTGTCGCTCTTTTTTTCAAAAATTAAAAATCGCACAGGTGATCAAATACCACCAAAAGAAATCTCTATTTGTGGGGAAAAAAAAGGACATAAATTTAATTTGGGTACAGCATCGCACGGCCGTGCAATTGTCCGTTAAACTAACGCAGTGCCGAATCACAAAATATATATAGCCTGGTCAGGAATGGGGTAAAATCTTCCAGTCTTAAAGTGGTTAAAAATAGGCTCATTGAGAATTTTTTTGTCAAAGACAGGTAGCTAAATACATTTTGGCCTAAATATATGAAAAAAATTGAATATATTGGATATTTTTTAACTGTCAAAGTAGAAAATGTCAATTTTATCGCAAAATTTTCACTCTTTTTTTTATTAATATCGCAAAAAATGAAAAGCGCAGAGGTGATCAAATACCACCAAAAGAAAGCTTTGTTTGTGGGAAAGAAAAGACAGTGCCAAGTTGCAAAAAGTGGCCTGGACGTTAAGCAGGAAAATCCTCCGGGGCTAAAGTGGTTAATAACATCTGGGGCGTTTCAGCATACAGCCTTGTTCACAGAATGCTCAATTGTTCAAATTTCTCCCTACCACATCTGAGCAGCATATGTGACTATAGAATCACACATGTGGGTGTATACATGGTGGTAATGACAGCCCACTCCCTACCTCCTCCTCTATGCCCACTAACCAGTTAAACACAATGGGAGTGGAATATTAAATGTAGATTAATGGTGTTTTCACCTCCCTCTTATTATAAGACCCAGGCTGGAGGGACGTGACACAGCCTGTAACTGGCAAAAATCTGCCCACACCATGGTACTGCCATAAAAAAATATACAACAGGGGGGCGTAAGGATAGTGGGACTTTAAATGAGGTAGGTTGCTATTACAAATATCCAAATGAAAATAAACTAGTCTCAAAATATTAATTTATTTCTTGCTGCATGGTAAAGTCAATCATGCAGCAATACTCAATAAATAGAATAAATAAGATATCACATATTCACAATACAAATACAGACAATACAGGTATGGACATACAAGAGGTAGTGAAGGAAATATCTTGCTAGGCATATACACATAATAAATAGATATATAATAACAGATAAAAAATATCATACAGAGGTATATATATATATATATATATATATATATATATATATCAAATACATAGCAAGTATAAATCCAGTGGCTCATAAACTCTTTGATAAATAATCCGTAATCCATATCCTGATAAATCTTCATATTTTATGGCTCTACGCGTTTCGTGGAATTATCATCCACTCTTCGGGAGCATGGTACAAATTTTCTGTAGATAAGGACTAGTTCAAATACTTCAAGACCAGAAGATTTGGCTGCTTAATGACCAGGCCCTATTTTGCGATTCGGGCACTGCGTTACTTTAACGGACAATTGCGCAAACGTGCGACACTGTACCCAAACTAAATTGACGTCCTTTTTTCCCCACAAATAGAGCTTTCTTTTGGTGGTATTTGATCACCTGTGTTATTGTTATTTTTTGCGCTACAAACAGAAAAAGAGCCACAATTTTGAAAAAAAAATCATATTTTTCTTTTTATTATGTTTATTTATTTTTATATTTTTCACATTCTGCTACATATTATTCCCCCCCAAAAAAATTAAAAATCAAAATTTTTTAACATTTTGACCAATTTGTTTTCTGCTACACATTTTTGGTAAAAAAAAATTGCAATAAGCGTATTTTGATTAGTTTGCGCAAAAGTTATTTATGTTATTTTTATTGTTTTTTTTTTGACTAGTAATGGCGGTGATCTGCGATTTTTTGCGGGACTGCGACATTGCAGCGGACAGATTGGACCCCTAACTGACATTTTTGACACTTTTGGGGGGACCAGTGACATTACTACAGTAATCAGTGCTAAAAATATACACAGTTACTGTAATAATGCCATTGGCAGGGAAGGGGTTAATACTATTGGTGATCAAGGGGTTAAATGTAAGCCTAGGGGAGTGATTCTAACTGTGGGGGGGGGGGGCGGTTGGGCTTTTGAAATGATCATAGAGACATGCGATCCTATATAGCAGGATCACATGGTCTCTGTGATCATTGCAGGGAGAAGGATGGACGGCTGTGTTTACATCAGCCGTCTGTCCTTCTCTGTCAGCGGGGGGAGATCAGGGATGTCAGATGGCAATCGGAGACACCTGTCACAAGCATTGGCTTCCCCGGGAACAAGCGGGGAGCAGGAGCACGCCGCCGCCGACACGCACACGCCCCCTAGTGACCTACCAGGCAGATGACGCCTATTCACATGATTTTGCCTGGGAGAGCCACACTGCCGACGTAAATAGGCAGTGCAGCGACGGCAAGTGGTTAAGCTAAAAAAAATCTCATATGGATAAGGAAACACACCGATAGGTTCCCTAAAAAAAAAAAAAAAATTGCCATAAAAAAATAAAGATTTGATTTCAAATATATATTTCTTTGCCAATTTAAAAAAGTTTACTGATATTATCTATTTATTTTTTCAGTGTATTCCAAAGGCAGTTTTTTATTTTGAACATGTGACCAGCAGCAGGGGACTAGAAGCTCCTCCTGCTTATGTTTCTTTGCAGACAAGCTGGGAAAGAGATGGGTCATGTGACAGCTGTATATTGATTAAGGAAAAGGTACTTAGATGTTTTTTTAATAAAATAATTACAGTGCCATCATTCATATACAGAAATAGAAGGGACAATGTAAATGAAACAGTTTCAGTTTAGTATCACTTTAAGGCTTGCACAGTTGTACAGACTTATTTTATTCACAAAAATTCCTTACTCTGAGACCCGATTCACATATATGCAAACTCTATGTGTATCAGATGCAATCCAAAAAGCATAGATTTGAAGGCTGTTCATACAGTATATATGTGGTGGTAATTTGATTAAAAAAAAGGGTCCTACGCAAGTTTAGTGTGCTGCAGTGTGAATTTCAGCTCTATAGACCTTTATGAGACCAGATTGAAATCACAGTCCAGTGTTCACATTACTGCAAATGTTTCTATTTTTGCCTAAATTTTATCAAAATAAATGGCGGATGTGACCACTCTCCTCACAAATTTGCACTAAATTTGCATGGAAACCGCGCATGCTAAGCAGAATTCGCATTGCGATGTAAAAAATTTGCACTGTGTACTGCTTTAAATTCACACCCAATTCACACTGCATTAGTGTGAACTGGGGCTCCTAGGAGAAGTATGTCCAAAACTCTTTTGGTCCTACTTCACCGATCCAAGCTCTGGAGAGATACATTTTATTGTCAGGATCCACCCAAATTCCTGAGCGGCAGCTGGCTCAGCCTCTTAACATGCCGCTGAGAATCTTAGCTTGCCGCTTTCACCCCCTTCAAAGCCCAGCACTCCAGTGGGAGCTGGGAGGTCAGAGCAGAAGGACTAACAGTTACTGGTTCCCTGCTCAGTTATGACTGAGAACTGAGCGATCAGTGGTCTTTGATAACTTAGTTCTCAGCCTTAGAGGCAGCAGAGGACAGATGCAGCATCGGATAGATGCTGCATCCACCTAGGTGAGCATGTATGTTTATTTTTTTAATTCCCACATTTCTCTTTTAATTCACTGTACAATGTGAGCTTCTCATAGTGTGTATTAGATGCTTAGATGCTGCAGCAATTCAAATAATGTCTACCTCATTTACTGTCCATAGCCTGCCCCTTTTTATAATTCCAATTCCATTCATTGGAGGCTCACCATTACATGTGAGCAATGAGCATTACCTAAAATAGTCTTCATGCCCAGGTACCTCCTATATAAAAGCAATTTGACATAAACATATGGCCTGCCAAGGGCCAGCCCATTGCTCACAACAGGGCTGAGGGCTCTTGAGAGGAGATGGGGAGGTGATGTTTTCAAGAAGCTATATACAGCACATTGCCAACCCCTCCCCCAGGCATGGTTTGTCCAAATTGCATAGAGTAGCACAGAGACCCAGTGATGACATCACTGGGTCTAAAATAAGGTATGCAATGAATACGGAAAGTTATTATTTAAAAAGATTTTGGCTGTTCTACAATGGCCCCAGTGGTCTCCGTTCCATTCAGGGTTTCCTTGGGTTTGCCAACTACTATCGGAAACTTTTCCTCTTTGGCCAAACCTGTCTCTGATCTGACAGAGAGGGGCAGCGATTCCCACAATTGGACGCCTGCTGCCATCCAAGCTTTCAAGGTCCTCAAGTCTGCTTTCACTTCGGCTCCAATTATATTTCATCCCAATCCTGGTTTGCTGTTTGTCCTAGAGGTGGATGCATCTGAGATGGGAGTAGGCACCCTCCTGTCTCAGAGTTGACACCTGATGTGGGTTCTACTTGTCCTTGTGGGTTCTACTTCAAGAAGCTGTCTCCAGCTGAATGCAATTTATGAGATTTATGAGATTGGAGACAGAGAGCTCTTGCCCATTATCCTGGCTCTCAAAGAGTGGAGACACTTGCTCAAAGGTTCTGTGGTTCCAGTTCTCATTTTCACCGATCATAGGAATCTGACGTATATCTCGGAGGCCAAGAGGCTCACACTCCGTCAGGTCAGATGGGCCTTATTCTTGTCTCGTTTTAACTATGCGGTCTCCTATTTGCCCAGCTCCAAGAATGTTAAGGCTAATGCCTTGCATCGTCTGTATTCTGAGTTGTCCAGGGAGGACTCTGTGCCGACACTGGTCTTACCTTCAGATCATATCCTTGCTGCCATCCTCATCAACTTAACCTCTCCTTTTGGCTGCTCAAACTGATGCTCCCACAAAGAGACCTGCTAGCAAATGTTTTGTACCTGAACTGGGTTGCACATCATACTGTTGCTCATGTACCACAATTCCAAGACTGCTGGTCATCATGGTAAGAACCAGATGTCCGGGGTCATTTCCCATCAGTTCTGGTGAACAAATCTCCTCAGCACCTTCCCTTGAGCCTTCTGCATCCCATTCCCAATGGGGATTGTCCCTGGTTTCACCTGACCATGTATTTTATTGTGGAACTTCCTGCGTCTAAAGGTTATCCTCATGGTGGTTGACAGGTTCTCCAAGATGTGCCACTGTGTTCCGTTTAAGAGTCTGCTTACCACTCAGGAGCTTGCCTTGGTGTTTGCCAGGGAGGTCTTCTATTTACACAGGTTTCCTAAGGAGATTGTCTCTGGCCATGGGAGCCAGTTTGGCTCTAGGTTCTGGTGCCCCTTTTGCTCCCAGTTGGGTATTCGACTCTCCTTCTCGGCTTACCATACACAGTCCAATGGTGCCTGAGCGTTCCAACCGAGCTCTGGAGCCATTTCTCTGCTGCAATATCTCTGACCATCAGGACAATGGGGTTGATGTGCTACCCTGGGTTTAGTTTGCCAGGAACTCTACCATCAACTTGTTTATCAGAATGTCTCCATTCATGGCTAATTATGGGTTCCAACCCGCTGTGTTGCCTAAATCATTCTCGCCACAGGACATTCCAGCTGTGGAGGATCATCTTCGTGCCCTCTGTTCCTCTTGGGTGCAGATTCAAGAGTCTTTATGGGTCTCTGTACATTGTCAGAAGCTCCAGGCAGACCAGAGACATTTATCTGCTCCTTCGTACCAGGTCAGGGAGAGGGTGTGGTTGTCAACCCGTAATCTCAACCTCAGGGTGCCCACTCCAAAATTGGTGCTCTGTTTTGTTTGGCCTTATTGCATCCTCCGTAAGGTGAACCCGGTGGCCTATGCGCTTGGTCTTCCCCCTGGCATGCGTATCTCCAATGTCTTTCACATGTCACCTTTGAAGCCACTGGTTTGCAATTGCTATACTTCCTGTGGGCAATCATGAGGAGTATGAGGTAAGCAGTATCTTGGATTCTCATCTGTTCCGAGGTCAAGTTCAATACCTGGTGCACTGGAAGGGTTATGGTCCTAAGGAGCGCTCCTGGGTTCCCTCCACTGATGTTCATGCTCCCCCCCTTCCCTGAACTTTCTATGCCTGCTTTCCTCAGAAACTGTTATTTGCTCCGCGGAGGAGGGGCCATTGAGGGGAGGGTACTGTTGAGGTCTTACCTTGCCCTCCTGTTGGCAGCCATCTTGGACATGTGCAGACTGCAGCCTCTTATAAACTCTGATTGCATCATCACTTGTCTGCTGCTTGGGCGTCGCACAGTGATGATCCTGCACACCTGACTATATCAATCACCTGATGGGTTGTAGTCCTTGCCTTTGTATTTGTGATACAAGGTGCATTGTTGCTAGCAGTCTTCTGTTCTCTGTGTTCCTCTGTGTTTGACTAGGCTTGGCTGACGACTCTCCTGGTTCTCGATCCCACATCGGCAGACAATCTGGCATTGGCAGACTACCCGCTTCTGGATTCGACCTCAGCTTGGAGGACTACCCGCTTCTGGACTTGACCCTGGCTTGAAAGACTACCCACTTCTGAACTTGACTCCAGCTGTTCCTGATCTTGCTCCTTTTTCTTGCTGTGCGTTTATTGTTGTTTGCTCCAATAAACTGCCTTATTTTATCTGCATCCCCATGTGGTCTGGTTTCCTGGCATCCTGACGGGGGGGACCAAATTTCAGCTTTGAATAATACATAGAAACATAACATAGAAACATAGAATGTGTCGGCAGATAAGAACCATTTGGCCCATCTAGTCTGCCCAATATATCTGAATCCTATGAATAGTCCCTGGCCCTATCTTGTATGAAGGATAGCCTTATGCCTATCCCATGCATGCTTAAACTCCTTCACTGTATTTGCAGCTACCACTTCTGCAGGAAGGTTATTCCATGCATCCACTACTCTCTCAGTAAAGTAATACTTCCTCATATTACTTTTAAACCTTTGCCCCTCTAATTTAAAACTGTGTCCTCTTGTGGTAGTTTTTCTTCTTTTAAATATGCTCTCCTCCTTTACCGAGTTGATTCCCTTTATGTATTTAAATGTTTCTATCATATCCCCTCTGTCTCTTCTTTCTTCCAAGCTATACATGTTAAGGTCCTTTATCCTTTCCTGGTAAGTTTTTTCCTGCAATCCATGTACTAGTTTAGTAGCTCTTCTCTGAACTCTCTCTAGAGTATCTATATCCTTCTGGAGATATGGCCTCCAGTACTGCGCACAATACTCCAAGTGAGGTCTCACCAGTGTTCTGTACAGCGGCATAAGCACTTCTCTCTTTCTACTGCTTATACCTCTCCCTATACATCCAAGCATTCTGCTGGCATTTCGTGCTGCTCTATTACATTGTCTTCCCACCTTTAAGTCTTCTGAAATAATTACTCCTAAATCCCTTTCCTCAGATACTGAGGTCAGGACTGTGTCAAATATTCTATATTCTGCCCTTGGGTTTTTACGCCCCAGGTGCATTATCTTGCACTTATCCACATTAAATTTCAGTTGCCAGAGTTCTGACCATTCTTCTAGTTTTCCTAAATCCTTTTCCATTTGGCGTTTCCCTCCAGGAACATCAACCCTGTTACATATCTTTGTGTCATCAGCAAAAAGACAAACCTTACCATCGAGGCCTTTTGCAATATCACTTATGAAGATATTAAACAAAATTGGTCCCAGTACAGATCCCTGAGGTACCCCACTGGTAACATGACCTTGTTCTGAATGTTCTCCATTGACTACAACCCTCTGTTGTCTGTCACTCAGCCACTGCCTAATCCACTCAACAATATGGGAGTCCATGCTCAATGACTGCAGTTTATTGATAAGTCTTCTATGTGGGACAGTGTCAAAAGCCTTACTAAAATCTAGATATGCAATGTCTACTGCACCTCCACCGTCTATTATTTTAGTCACCCAGTCAAAAAAATCTATAAGATTTGTTTGACATGATCTCCCTGAAGTAAACCCATGTTGTTTTTCATCTTGCAATCCATGGGATTTAAGATGTTCCACAATCCTATCCTCATTTATTTCATGTATCCTCAATACATTTCAAGGATATGTTGGATTTTCAATTGAATCTGCTAGGTAATTTGAAACACCTGCAACTAATCAGGTAAAAACAGGACCTGCAAGATAAATACTTGTTCTTTGTTCTTTTTTTCATTGCTTGCAAGATAATGCTAACAAAGTCTGACACAGTTGTTTTCATATACTAATGTCACACTGTAATGTTCCTCAAGCCAGCAACAGGTTCAGGACCCTTTGCCCCTGCTCATGCTTCCACCCTTAAAAAACTGTCCATTTTTAGATGGATTGCATTGAGATGACCCAAATAGAATATGAATCTATAGATCTGGGGCTGGGTACCGCCCCCTATCCTATGACACAGTTTGTTACCAAATGGGGTGTCGTGGGGGGGGGGCTCTGCCCTGGCCTCAGAACTGTACATGATAACGTAGTAATTGATCTCAGAAATAGCTACGCGCACTTAAATACAATAATTGTTATTTCATATGTTCTACAATTTACATTACAATGTTACAATGTACTGTAATTTTGCTGTCCTCTATGTTGAAAACACGGTTGTTTTACCTCAACGCTGTATAACTTCCTATGGAACTCGATAAAAATATTAAAGTAAGAAAAAAATGTACGTTTAATTTTTTTCCAGGTGTCTTTGGACTGGTCCAGTGACATACAGTAACTGATTCTTTTCAATGCAGTGGAAGAACTCTACATGCTGCTGTAAGTGGCACTATATAATTATTCACAACAAACATTACAGGTGCCGCTGAAGGCTCCACTCCACTAGGTCCTCTTGCTTGACAGATCGATAAGAGTGCTGACAAGGGCAATGCTCATTCCAGCTCAAATTAGGGAAAGGAAGTCCTAAAAGTTGCATATCACAGCAAAACCTTGTGAGAAGGTATATGACAGCTTCAGCCCGAGCTCCCCATGTTCCTCATGATTAACCACTTTACCACCAGAGGATTTTCCTACTTTACGTCCAGGCCACTGTTTGCAACTTGGCACTGCGCGACTTTAACTGACAATTGCACGGTCTTGCAACGCTGTACCCAAACAAAATTTACGTTCTTTTTTCCCCACAAACAGAGATTCCTTTTGGTGGTATTTGATCACCTCTGCGCTTTTAATTTTTTGCGATATTAATAAAAAAAGCGAAAATTTTGCGAAAAAATTGACATTTTCTACTTTGACAGTTAAAAAATATCCAATATATTCAATTTTTGTCATATATTTAGGCCAAAATGTATTTAGCTACATGTCTTTGACAAAAAAATCCTCAATGAGCGTATTTTTAACCGCTTTAAGACCGGAAGATTTTACCCCATTCCTGACCAGGCTATATTTTGCGATTCGGCACTGCGTTATTTTAACGGACAATTGCGCGGTCGTGCGACGCTGTACCCAAATTAAATTTATGTCCTTTTTTTTCCCACAAATAGAGCTTTCTTTTGATTGTATTTGATCACCTGTGCGATTTTTAATTTTTTAAAAAAAGAGTGACAATTTTGAAAAAAAAAAAAACAATATTTTTTACATTCTGATATATAACATTCCCCCCCCCAAAAAAAATTAAATATCGATATTTTTTAACATTTTAGGGCCATTTGTTTTCTGCTACATATTTTTGGTAAAAAAATTATAATAAGCGTATTTTGATTGGTTTGCACAAAAGTTATCGTGTTTACTAACTACGGGAAAGATTTATGTCATTTTTATTGTTTATTTTTTTTTACTAGTAATGGTGGCGATCTGTGATTATTTTTGCGGGACTGCAACATTGCGGCAGACAGATCGGACCCCTAACTGATATTTTTTACACTTTTGGGGGTACCAGTGACATTACTACAGTAATCTATACAGTTCTATAAATATGCACTGTTACTGTAATAATGACACTGGCAGGGAAGGGGTTAACTTTATTGGTGATCAAGGGGTTAAATGTATGCCTCATGCTTACTGACGTGTGTGGGGGGGAGAGGATTGTGTGACACAGACACCGATCGCAGGTTCAGCTATGCTGAATCCTGTAATCTGTGACTGACTGTCACAGAGGAGATCCGCCCGCTTTTTTTACACAAGTGGGCGGATTTCCTCACTCGATCCCCGACAATTGGGGAAGAGCGGTGGTGATCACCTCCCCCCCTCCCCTTGCCCGACTCCCGCTGTGTCTGAATACAGCAGGAGCGAGCCTTCAGCGGCGCACGTGCCGCCGAGAGGGGACGTTGTCCAACGACGTAGGTCTATGTCGCTGGATGATAACGAGCCACTTTGCCGCAGTACCCTCAACGTGAGCGGTCAGCAAGTGGTTAAACCCCAACACGTTGGGGAGCGTGGCCTGGTTGGAGTCTGGGCTGAGGCTGTCATATACCTCCTCACAGGGTTTTGCTGTGATGTGCAACTTTTAGTACTTCCTTTCCCCACCATATAATGATTGTTCTCTGTAGCCATCTTCTGGGAGCCTACGGAGGTACATAGCCCCTAACACCCTGGGATTGCTGAGAATAGGTTTAAATTTACCAGGGTATTATTCAAGCCAGAAGACAAGCAACATTGGTAAGCTGTTGAGTCTGTAGAGGGCAGCACCAGAGTGAAGGTGAGTGTAGCAGCCAGAGCAGCCTTTTTATTGTTAATGCAGAATTCTACTGCATCTAAGCACTTTAAATGAAAAACTCTATTTAATTAACTTAGATTCAAAGCAAACTTACCCATCCATCCATCTATGTCTCCATGCTTTATTTTGCTAAGAAGTCACTTTGAAAAACACCCTCCTAGTGCTTCTGTTCCTGGCCATCTTGAGTAAGGATGGCCAGGAACCGGAGGATTTTGCTGTCTTACGTCAGGCCACTTTTTGCGATTCGGCACTGTGCGACTTTAACTGACAATTGCGCGGGCGTGCGACGCCGTACCCAACGAAATTTACGTCCTTTTTTTCCCACAAACAGAGCTTTCTTTTGGTGGTATTTGATCACCTGTGCGATTTTTACTTTTTGCGCTATAAACAAAAAAAGAGAGTAAATTTTGAAAAAATAACAATATTTTCCACATTTTTTTATATGAAATTCCCCCCCAAAAAATGTAAAAATCAATTTTTTTTTAAATTTTTGGCCAATTTGCTTTCTGCTACCTATGTTTGGTAAAAAAAATCACAATAAGCGTATTTTGATTGGTTTGCGCAAAAGTTATTGTGTTTACTAACTAAGGGAAAGATTTCTGTAATTTTTGGTGTTTTCTTTAACGTGTAATGGTGGCGATCTGCGTTTTTTTTTTTTTGCGGGACTGCGACATTGCGGCGGATAGATCGGACCCCTGACTGACATTTTTGACACTTTTGGGGGTACCAGTGTCATTACTACGGTAATCAGTGCTATACATATGCACTGTTACTGGAAAAATGACACTGGCAGGGAAGGGGTTAATTTTATTGGAGAGGGAGGGATTAATGTATGCCTGGTGCTTACTGACGTGTGTGGGGGGAGGTGACTGAGTGACACAGGGACAGATCGCGGGTTCGGCTATGCTATGCTATGCGCGCCTCCCACAAGGGGAGGAGTCCAGCGACGTAGGTCTAAGTCGCTGGACGGGAACGAGCCACTTTGCCGCAGTACAGTCAACGTGACTGGTCGGCAAGTGGTTAAGAGCTGCCAGAGATATATATATTTTTTTTTTTTCGTCCAAGCTGGACTATAGCTTCAAATTTGCAATAGATTGCAAATCCACTTCGTTAAACTCTGTGTCCCACTGGGGAGATTTCTATTCACTTTCTGTCCTGGGGAAAAGAAATAAGAACAAGTCATTCCAACATGAACAGAATTCCCATCATAGAGAGTTGTCTCAGTAAAAAGTCTCCTAAAGGGAGGGTTTTTCCTCTCATCTTGTTCTAAAGAAAACCCTAAAATGTTACATTTTCTCTTCACTTTCTATCTCAGTGACAATGATCAATAGCACATATGTAGAGGGCAAGTTTCCCCAGCAAGGGACACAAACAGCAATAAAAACCTGACAGAGGTTCTAACCCATAACATAGAAAAGCGACGACAGAAAAAAACGAAGTTGTCCATCAAATCCGCTGTTTTTTTTCCTGCGTATTTTTTTTTTTACACTTTTTTTTTTTCATTAACTTTTTTCTTATATACTGTATATATATTTTATAGATATATTTTTTGTTTGAGTATAGATCTATGTTTGTCCCAAGCATGTGTGAAGCCACGGTTGACTGTCTCACTACCTGGATGTTATTCCAAGCATCAATTACTCTTTCAGTAAAATAATACTTTTTAAGATTCGTTTTGAACTTTCCTCCTGTTAGGCCGGCCATACATGGTTTGAATCTCAGCTGGTTCAGCAGGAACCGGACGAATTTGAACCATTAATGAGCAGGCTGAATTTACCAAGTTGATTGATCAATCAAATTAGGTACAAACCAGCTTGCCGGATTCACTTGCAATTATCGCTAGCAGCTGCTATAGCTGCTAGCGATAATTACTGTCTTCTCCAAACAGGGAAAGCTCCCCCCCCCCCCCCACCAGGAGAAGACAATGGCCTGGTTTCCCACATCAACACTGTCTTTCAATCAATTTTCTTTCCTGCCATCCTTTCGCAGCTGAACAGGAGGTGGAAGAAAGAGCACTCCAGAGGTTGTTAGGGGTTCCTTGAGCTGTAGCTTATTGACCTCCCATTTGATGGTGCCATGTCTTTTCACACCCCACAGTGCATGTATTACTGCATGTGTGCTGGAGTGGGAGTGTGAACTGCTGTGCACTGCAATGCTTTGTTTAAACACTTTGCAGGGCTTGTTTTTTCCTCTTTTTTAAACTTTTATTGAATTTTATGTGCAGCAGTGAGTTGCAATATTTAGACACGTGTCAAAATCTGAGTTTCAATGTTTAGATACGTGTAGTATATCTACATTTTTGCCCATCACACACCAACGCAATGCTTTGGTGAGACACATGGAAGTCTATTTATAAATATTTTCACAACTTTCTTCAGGGATTATCACATTTATTAACAAGCTAAATCCAATTAGAAAAATGTGTGGGCAATATGTGGGAAACTTCATTATTAAACTCTGCGGCGTTCTTTGGGAAGCTGGGGCAGTGCGAGAATGCTTTTATTTGACTGGAAGGTGCTTAAAGCACAACTCCACCCAAAACCTATTTTTTGCCCATTATTCCCTCCTATTCTCCTTCTAACACATCTTGCCTGGTGTAAAGTTTTCCTCAACTGCTGAAGCCAATTATACTAACCTGAGTTCCCCCCATCTGGGTCGATTGTTGATACTGTTTCCTCCTACAAGAACTGATAATTCAGCACCACTCGCTACCTTTCACTGTCTGGTCCCCTTCACTCCCATTGGCCATTTCTCTTCAGGATCCTAAGAGAACCCCTCCTTTGGCAGTCCAACGGGAATTACCCACGTCACACAGACAGACAGTGATGTAGACATCCAGAAGGACCCCTCCAGGAGGTAAAAAGAGAGGAGAAGGACCAACAGCTGGATGATCATGTGACTGCGGCTTAAAGCGGAGTTCTGGCCTCAAAAAAATTTTTTAGATAAAAAATACCCCCGGGACAGTCAGGGCTAGTGCATTGCAGCAATGATAGCCTCTAAACTGTCCCAGGTTTCACTTAAATTTTAGAACAAATACTTACCTTGAAAATTTCTTGTCCAGCACTGCCATCTCCGGTGTGGGCAGCTGAAGCCAGGGCGTACTCTTCAGTGTCCTCTTCGGTCCCAGAATGCCTGCACTGGCCCCGCTCGTCACTTCCGGTGCTGGCCCATCATCCCTGCACAGCTTCTGGGCATGCCCAGAAGCTGTTTAGCAGGGAATGACGGGCCTGCACCGGAAGTGACGAGCGGGGCCGGTGCAAGCGCATTGATGTAACGTTCATGCGTTTTTGTTTGTAGATGGATTTACAGCTGCAGAATTATTACACTCAGTAGCCTTGTAGAGAATCTGTTGAACAACATATCCAACTCTCAGGACTTCATCACCATGTACAGCCTGTTATATACTATATATATATTAATAGATGTTTAATGGAGGGATAGAGTATATGAGGATATAGATGAGAGACAGGCTATTGTATGGTGAGCACTAGAAGTAGTATTAGGAGAGTTGCAGGTGATGGTAAAGCAGATAGGTTCTGATGTCAAGTATAGTGCAGATGGTAAGAGGACACAGATGGAGTATACTTAGACAGAGTAACCTAGTGCAAGGATAGTTCAAGGTAGTCCCAAGAGCTAACAGTCTTATGCAGATGATAGTGAATAGATAGATACAGATAGTCTTGGTAATTGCAGTAGATGACAGTAGGAGATTGGTTAGCAAGAATCCCCTGCGGGGTACTTATCACTTAGATAGGTTTAGGAATAACAGTGTCCATTGGAGAGGGGTGATCCCGTAGCGAGATACGGATCACCAGCGAGGTTTCCGGCTTCAGTTCAGCAAGGGAGGTATGTCAGCAGCTCCGACTTCTCAGGCGTAGGTGCGATGAACATGTGGGTTTGAACGAGCGATGAGTGAGAGCAAACCGGCGATTGAAATAGCCGCTCATAGCGGCGCTCGGCAAAGATGTCATCCGGTCTTAAAGGTATATGCGTCCCTTGTTACACAAGATGGGACGCAATTAGGAGAGGAGAAATATGGAGACAAGGGTACCAGAGGTACCGAAACATTACAATTGACTCCTGGGAGCGATGACGTTCAGCTCCCAGGAGTCAATGAAAGTAGGAAGAGACTGCGCGGGCCGCGGCCGCAGAGGGAGGAAGTGGAAGGAAGGTAAGTATATTTTATTCAAAAACAAGGTAAGTAAATGAAAAAAAAATCGGGATTATCCAATTATTTTTTAGGTGATTTTCAGCAAGCGGATGGGCCAAAGTTGTTTTTGAGGCCGGAACCCGGCTTTAAGTTAAGTGAAAATAGGGATTTTGTTTCTTTTTTTCTTAACACAGCGATCAGATAGAGGGGTTGGGCTACTCTTTTTCTGGAGTTGGGCTTTAATACATTGGCCAGTGTTTCCCTGAATAATACTTATAATGTCTTACAAATATACAGTACTTGTGTCTGAATCTAATTTTTGCTCAACTTTATTGAAGACGAACCCCCCCCCCCCATGTTTTTTGTTTCCCCTTTATTACCTATTATGTCAAGCTTTCTTCAGAGAGCATGCTCATCTGCCCAGTGAATCCAACATTGTCCTGCTGAAAATTCGCTGCTCTGCTGCCACACACTGGTTCCCATACCGCCATCTTCCCTGGCTGTGTCTTCTGGGTTCTTGCAGCCAGTCCCCAGTGATGTGCCGCCAGATCCACCCCCCCCCCCCAGCCACTTTGTGTCTGTGCTCCTGAAGCCTCCTGAGATATGTGATGGGGACACATCATTCCTGCCTAGAAGAGCATTGAGATGAAGCTGGCTGGAGTTAAAAAAAAAAAAAAGTAAAAAAAAAAAAAAAAAAATGCTTTCTTATATTGCAACGGGGGCGAATAGGTTGAATGGACAAAAAACAGAAAATTGTGTTTTTCCTTACTGGGTGCCAATCCATGGCACCATACATGTGGTATGCTTCCATGTTGGCGTCGGGAAAACAGAAAATTGTATCAAATACTTATCCTAATTTTCCTGTCCTTGGGCCAATTTACTAATACAGGGATGCTGCCATTGGTGCCAGGAAAGTCCATTTTGGGAGTGAAGGTTTGCTTTTGTTTTTATAAAAATATAAAATGAGTGCAGCACCAAAATATACTACAAATAAATCACAAATAGAAAATCAAACATTCATGAATCAACCAAACAAGTAAATTAATAAAAAAAGTGGCCAACAAATATATGTGTAAAACCACAATTTCTCAATTGTAATAAAGTGATAATCAAGCTTCAATTTACTGTATACCTTAAAAAATAATTAATAATAAAAATAGTAAGTCCCAACAATTCATCCAAATGTGTGAATTGTTGGGACTTGTTATTAACTTATAGGCTGAAGCGCGAAGATATTGTATATTTGTTGGTCAATTTTTTATTTATTTACCTTTTACTCACTTGGTTGATTCATTAACTTCTGAGTTTCTATTTGTTATTTATTGGTAGTATATTTTGGCACTGCATTCATTATACAGTATATTTACTTTGTAAGGATTGAATATTTTGGCCTTTTGGTGCTAGCAGCCGTTAGTTCTCTAGCTCTGACTTTTTTCATAATACAATTTTGCTTTTAATATGTAAGGTCTCTTTCAGGTGTCTGAGCCACGGATTTACTGGCCTCACCCTCCCCTCCCAGCTACCCACCAGTACTGTAAAATGACAGAAGAATAGAGCTGTTTACATGCTGTGGCTGCGATGATTTGCAGCTGTGGGATTTTTAACTCAGGGTGCAGAGTTTGACAAGTGGTACCATTGAGTTTACTGGGACTGCTTGCCCCACTGACATCTGCAGAGTGGTCCTGCACTGTAAAATTGCCTTTAGAGCATTTAAAAATCAAAGTAAAAAAAACAGGCATTTGGAGGCGGCAGTGCTGCCACTGCTACACCACCCCCTAAAAATGATCCACTGATTATCGCTTTTCAGGGGGTATTAAGAACTGCAGCATGTCTGAAAAAGCCCTAAGGCAGGAACTAACTACTCAAGCCATAGCCAGTGGGGGAGCCAGCATGTTGGCCTGCATACATACTGTATATGCAGAGCTGAAAATGACTCTCTCTTGTGAATGTTCTTAGATATAGCAAATACTGAGGTCTTATTGCCTCTCCTGTGGCCACTCAGCTAATACCTTTAGATTGTGGGGACCCGCAGGTTTTTTTTTTTTGGATTTGAAAAGAAGAAAAACAAAATACTTTAGAGATTGTGTTCAAAAGGCATTGTTACTGTTTGGGAACACTCCTCCTGATGAAGCCGTTGTTCGGGCAAAACATGTTAAGGAAAGCAAAAGTGTAGTCTTCATGAGGAAAAAGAGACATAAGAATATCTGCTATATTTTTAATGTTGTGTGTGGCTAGGGACTATGCCTGCCAGGAAAAGAATGGACTATTTCGGTACCCAAGGACTAACACAATTTATATAGTAAAATCATTTTTGGACATATATCCATATACAGTCAGCACTGATTGTGGAAAATGTTGCATTTCATTTGGAAATGAAGGTCACAGAGTCTGGAGGAAGAGTGGAAAGGCACAGAATCCGAGTTACAGGAGGTCCAGTGTGAAGCTTCCACAGTCAGTGATGATTTGGGGAGCCATGTCTTCTGCTGGTGTTTGCCCACTGTGTTTTATCAAGTCCAAAGTCAACACAGCCATCTACCAGGAAATTCTAGAGCACTTCATGCTTCCCTCTGCTGACCAGCTTTATGGAGATGCTGATTTCATTTTCCAGCAGGACTTGGCACTGCCCACACTGCCAAAAGCACCAATACCTGGTTTAATAATCATGGTATCACTGTGCTTGATTGGCCAGCAAACTCGCCTGACCTAACCCCCATAGAGAATCTGTGGGGTATTGTCAAGAGGTAGAAGAGAGACACCAGACCCAACAATGCAGATGAGCTGAAGGTTGCTATGAAATCAACCTGGGCTTCCATAACACCTCAGCAGTGTCACAGGGTGGTCGCCTTCATGCCACATTGCATTGATGCAGTAATCCATGCTAAAGAAGCCCCCAACCAAATATTGAATTATTGAATGCATTCTACACATGGACACACTTTTCAGTAAGCCAACTTTTCTATAATAAAATTCCTTTTTTTTTTTTTTTTATTGGTCTTATGTAATATTCTAATTTTCGGAGATACAGAATTGTGGGTTTTCACTAGCTGTAAGCCATAATCATCTAAATTAAAAGAAAGAAAAGCTTGAAATATATCACTCTTTGTGTAACACATTTATATAAAATATAGGAATTTCACTTTTTGAATTGAATAACTGAAATAAATGAACTTTTTGATGATATTCTAATTTTATGAGAGGCACCTGTACTTTAAATATACAAAAAAAAAAACATAAAAACAATGCTTGCTATTTTAGTAAAATGGAATTTTAATGTGATTTTAAATGTTTATTTAATAAGAATTTGAAAAATCTTTAAAGACTGGCATTGTTTTGGCACTGTAAAAAAAAAAATCATATTTGTTTGGTATTGGTCTTCATTAAAAGAAACATATTATATTTATTCTATAGCTTTACAAACTAGTGCAGTCTTATGGGTAATAGTTCTAAACTAAAAAAAAAAAAAAAAAAAAAAAAAAAAGCAGAATGAATTTCTAGTATTGTAGGTAAAGAACTGGGAATCATGAAGAGAATAGTCTGCAGGTCACAGACTGGTGTTCATATACAAAGTGTCCAGCAGGTGTCAGTGTCCCTCTGGTGTGATGCTCGCACAGCTCCTGGAATGTGGCTGGCACAGTATAGAGAACACTCAGCTGTCGGGTTGCCTGCGAGGCTGTGTGCTGGGTCTGCCTTATCTCTTCTACAATAATTTGCCTTACATTGTACTCCAAGGGTTGTCACAATGAACACGTCCTTCTCTGCGAGCACACATATGGATTAATAAGGGATAAGATTCAAACTCTTCTGCATTTTGGGATGAAATGAGCAGAAAGTTCCATTACATTACAACTGAGCTGTCCAGGTGGGAGTTATGGACAGGTAAGTCAACTTTCTCTATGTAGGTTGCTCACATTGTTTTAATGTGTATATTATTTTACAGTAGCACTTGTCATTTTTTAAATAGTTTTCAGAAGTTGTCTCACACATGGGGTGAGCTATGGAAACTGGAGCTGCTTCCAATAGCAACCGCATTCCATGTCTTGGGAATATTTCCCATAGAGTGGACCAAACTGAAGCATCTGAACAATTGTCCAGAACACAGGAAACCATTGTCATTAGTCCCAGATCCCATTTGTATGTCATTTTTTTGTAATAGATTTAATAAATCACTCCCCAAAAAAATGCTCAGTTCTATTCTATTCTGGGGTGTTCATTTATATAATGTGTTTAATTTACATCAGTCCCTGCCTTCAAGGAGCTTACAATTTAAGGTCCCTATATCACAACTAGAGCCAATAATCCTAATGGCATGTCCTTTTTATGTGGCAGGAAGTACAAACAAGCACAGAGAGAACATGCAAACTCCATGCAGGTGCTGTCATAGTAGGGAAGCAAACCCAGGTCCCCAGTGCTGCAAGGCAGATATACAAACCACTAAGCCTCTGTGTTGCTTGCTCTGTGAGCTGTGAGGTTGTTCCATGTATTGCTCAGGCGTGCTTAGACTTTAATTTGATGTTTTTAGGAAAGAGGGAATCCCTATGCTGTGTTTGAGGTATTACCAGTGTTTCAGTATGCACTATTAAGGGCATCATTCTACTATTATTTACTGTACTATGCAGTGCTGTATTATTGGACTATCCCTGGCTATGCCTAGAATGTGAAGTTACTATCCCTGGATGAACCTAGAGAAATGTGTACTGTCACTTCTGTCTGTAATGATAGTTGAAGTTGGGCTTGAAAAACTGCTGTCAGTAAGCGGTGGAGAGATTATGGTACCTACTCTTTTGTGATGTATGATCTTGATGTGCAGTTGGATTAGTAGGATTCTATTTGTAGTGTGTGTATAATATGTATATTATACACTACAAGTGTCCCCATGGTTCTGAATCATCTTGCTGCATTCTAAATCCTAAAAAAATCTAAAATCTCCCATTCTGCACACATTACAAATCCAATATTTTTTTTTTCTTTTGCATTAGAATGCGATTGGGTCTATATCTGTTTAGTCAGCATGTAAATGAAGCTGCCACATATATTACAATCTCTGTACAGTTGTCAGCAACTGTGAAGTGACTCAGTCCTTCTCAAGCATTTTAACCTTTGATATAACTTTCTGGTCTCAGGGAACCCCTGCTAATAATTACTACTTCTATAGCCCACTGCACATTATTGTGATGGTCAGAAGTCGCAATACTCCCTATATTGGTGGTCACAGATAAGAATGCTCCTTATTTTGGTGTTCAGTGATAAGGTTGCTCTTCACATTGGTGCTCAGTGATAAACATGCTCTTTAAATTGGTGGTCAATTAAACAAATTCTCCTTACATTGGTGATCAGTGGAAGTATTGCTCCTTACATTGGTGGTCAGTGAGAAGATTGTTCATTATATCGGTGATCAGTGGGAAGAATACACCTTATATTGGTGGTCAGTTATAAGAATGCTCCTTACATTGGTGATCAGTGATAAGAATTCTTCTTACATTGGTGATCAGTGGGAAGAGTGTTCCTTATATTGGGGGTCAGTAGGAATAATGTTCCTTACATTGGTGATCAGTAATAAGAATGCTCCTTACATTGGTGATCAGTGATAAAAATGCTCCTTACATTGATGGTCAGTGGGAAGAATGCTCCTTACATTGGCGATCAGTGGGAAGAATGCTCCTTATATTGGTAATCAGTGGTAAGAATGCTCCTTACATTGGTGATCAGTGATAAGAATGCTCCTTACATTGGTGATCAGTGATAAGAATGCTCCTTACATTGGTGATCAGTGATAAGAATGCTCCTTACATTGGTGATCAGTGGGAAGAATGCTCCTTACATTGGCGATCAGTGGGAAGAATGCTCCTTATATTGGTAATCAGTGGTAAGAATGCTCCTTACATTGGTGATCAGTGATAAGAATGCTCCTTACATTGGTGATCAGTGATAAGAATGCTCCTTACATTGGTGATCAGTGATAAGAATGCTCCTTTCATTGGTGTTCAGTGGGAAGAATGCTCCTTACATTGGTGATCTGTATAAGAATGCTCCTACACTGGTGATCAATGGGAAGAATGCACCTTATATTGGGGCTCAGTAGGAATAATGCTCCTTACATTGGTGATCAGTGATAAGAATGCTCCTTACATTGATGGTCAGTGGGAAGAATGCTCCTTACATTGGTGATCAGTGATAAGAATGCTCCTAATGTTGGTGATCAGTGATAAGAATGCACCTTATATTGGTGGTCAGTGGATAGAATGCACCGTATTTTGGTGGTTAGTGGGAAGAATGATCCTTACATTGATGGTCAGTGGGAAGAATGCTCCTTATATTGGTGATCGTTAATAAGAATGCACCTTGTATTGATGGTCAGTGTGAAGAATGCTCCTTACATTGGTGATCAGTGAGAAAAATGCTCCTTATATTGGGGGTCAGTAGGAATAATGTTCCTTACATTGGTAATCAGTGATAAGAATGTGCCCTATATTGGTGGTCAGTAGGAAGAATGCACATTACTTTGGTGATCAATGGGAAGAATGCTCCTTACATTGGTTTTCAGTGATAAGAATGCTCCTTACATTGGTGATAAGTGGGAAGAATGCTCCTTACATTGGTGATAAGTGGGAAGAATGCTCCTGACATTGGTAGTCAGTGATAAAAATCCTCCTTACATTAGTAAACAGTGATAAGAATGCTCCTTATATTGGTGGTCAGTGGGAAGAATGCTCCTTACATTGGTGATAAGTGGGAAGAATGCTCATTAAATTGGTAATCAGTGATAAGAATGCTCCTTACATTGGTGATCAGTGGAAAGAATGCTCCTTACGTTGGTGATCAGTGATAAGATTGCTCCTTACATTGGTGATCAGAAGGAAGAATGCTCCTTACATTGGTGTTCAGTGATAAGATTGCTCCTTACATTGGTGATCAGTGGGAAGAATGTTCCTTACATTGGTGTTCAGTGATAAGATTGCTCCTTACATTGGTGATCAGTGGGAAGAATGTTCCTTACATTGGTGATCAGTGTGAAGAATGCTCCTTACATTGGTGATCAGTGGGAAGAATGTTCCTTACAATGGTGTTCAGTGATAAGATTGCTCCTTACATTGGTGATCAGTGGGAAGAATACATCCTAAATTGGTAGTCAGTGAAAAGAATGGGTTAATAAGGTGTTATGACAGCGCTATCATCTGTAAATATGCAATAAATAACGTTTCATCAATAGTGTAAATACGACCAAATAAATAAATAATATATAAAAACATAAAAAAAATGCAATTTCATAACAAGTAAAGTGTGGAAGTGCAAAATGAATAAAGTAGGAAGAATAGACCTTACAATGGTGGTGAGTATTAGGAATTCTCATTATACCAGTGGTGAGTTGGAGGAATGCTCCTTATGTTGGTCATCAGTGAGAAGAATGGACCTTATTGGTGGTCAGTGATACAAATGGTCCTTACATTGGTGGTCAGTGGACCTTATATTGGTGGTCAGTGATAAGAATGCTCCTTACATTGGTGGTCAGGGGACCTTATATTGGTGGTCAGTGATAAGAATGCTCCTTACATTGGTGGTCAGTGGACCTTATATTGGTGGTCAGTGATAAGAATGCTCCTTACATTGGTGGTCAGTGGACCTTATATTGGTGGTTAGTGATACAAATGCTCCTTACATTAGAAGTCAGCGGGAAGAATCACCCTTTTGCAGATAGCTTAAAAGATCATTGGTGTAAATGGGAACGTATTTAAGAGGTAGATCAAGGGACCCTATGGTGCCACAGACCTCTGCCTGAGAAAAACTGATCTAAGTAAACAATCTATTTAATGTCTATCCAGTCAGTGAGGCACTTGCATCTCATGGTGGTTTAGAATCTAAAGGAGTTTGTACAATAAGCTTGTAATGTGAATGGCTAGCTCAATAAATGTCTATGATAGCAAATTTACTGCTTTAAAAATAAATGTAATCACAGTTTTAAATAATCTGATGTCTGTGGGAAATTTGACAGGATTACCAAACTTGTTTCAGACTTATGTAGGAAACCTTGAAACACTGAACCTGTAGAAATGCACGTATCTGAATGTTTCCATGGGCTTTCCACAACCTCACGTTCAGCACTTATAAGGTTAGTGTGGTCAGCCCCTTGTTTTCTGCTTCCTACAAGCATTTGTAAAGTGATTGGAGAGGAAGGATCCCAAGGGCCGTTTGCATTTTGAATGAAATCTTATGGTGCAGTTGTGTAATTTTGCTTTTTTAGTCCCATTCTATGTATATCATTTATAGTTGCATTTTATGTGTTTTAGAAGCTGTTTTCTTTCTAGCAAAGAAGAATAGAAGTGTTAGGGCCCTTTCACACGGGCGTTCCGCATGTCCGTATATCATCCTATTTTTTTGCGGATGATATACTGACATAATGTATGTCAATGGCATTGCGGATGTCAGCGGATGACTATCCGCTGACATCCGATTTTCATCCTTTCAGTTCTGTTACGCTTTTTGGAACGGATTAGAACCCTATTTTTGTTCTGTGTAAAAAACGGAACGGATGCAAAATCGTATGTCAGCGGTGTCATCCGCTGACATCCGCAATACCCATAGACATACATTATGTCTGTATATCATCCGCAAACGGATGGGATGATATGCGGACATACGGAGCGGATGACACAAATGTCACCCGCTCCGTGAAAAAAAAAAGTGCCGGAGCGGATCGCAATGCGGTCCGCTCCGTGTGAAAGAGCCCTAATGGTAATACCTCACAAAAAGGCTGCAGTAGGTGACCTAGTGCTGGTGCTTGACTTGTGCTGATGAATGAATGGCTAAAGGAAAGGTTATCGATAAACTCACATACACTTACCTATTAAACAAATATGATATTGCGTTTTAAATTATTATTTGTGCTATTTATACTGCTAATGTCAGTACTCACATTTTTTGCTGCTTTTCAGTGTTGTAAAGTCTTTCTTTCTCCTTTCATTGTTAGGGTGGCTCCCAGAGGCGTAACTAGAACCTTCAGGGCCCCGGTGCAAGACACCATGGGGCCCTTCCTTTCAAGCCTGGGGCTCTTCCCACTGATCCTGGGGCCCTTTACTCTCGTTGCGGGGGCCTTGATTAAGGTCCCACAATGGGACCCTTTCACAATTTCTGCAGTGGGCCCCCTTTCTGCCATCTTGGGTCCTCCCCACAGTGGTGGAATGCCAGGGCACAGTCGCAAGTGTGACCTTTGCGATCCTGAAAGTTCATGCACTGGTGTCACTACTTTTTTTTTTTGGTACTTTAATTGTATTATTTTTATCATTTTATTTTTTATAATGTCACTGACTATGACTATGTCCATTCAGAAAAGGAAGGAGCCGGTAAATTACATATTTACCGCCCCCTTCCTGGTTCTCTATTGTGACACCTCCCCTGCAGCAGCCGGCAGGAGAGGGAAGGGAGTACAGTGGGGGGGGGCAGCACTGTGGGCGGGGACCAGGGGAGCACACAGGGGCCCAGAGACAGCAGAACACAAACAAACTGGATAGGAGGAGTGGGGGGGGGGCAGCATACAGAGGGACCAATCTCCTCCATTTTCCTCCTGCAGCTAGAGGAGAAAAAAGGAGGAGAGTGATTTATCTACATGCTGCCCCTGCTGCCCCTGCCGCCCCTCCTATCTAGGTGTACAGGGTAGCTGCACAGGCCCCCTGAAGTCGAAAGTGTGAACCTGTTCCTAGAATGCAATCCCTGCCCCTGCAGTGTATGACTGTAGTTAGTTCTAAGAGGGTGGGGGAAAGCGATAAGGATGATTTGACATGTAGTCCCAAACTACATGTCAAATTCTTGTCACGTGATCCCCTGTGTCTGCCAGTGGTGAGTGGTGACATCACCCTTAGGCTCCCATGTCCCAGTCATTGATGGCCCTCCCTTGAAGCTGCCACAGGGAAGCCGGATCACATGACCAGATCAAAGTCTGCTGGAAATAGATACAGTAAGTATACAGATCTTATTTTACACAGGTTAGTCTGCATATGTAGCAGGAGGGTGAAGGGGGACATTTTTAAGATTAGTAAGTGTTAGGCAGGAATTCTACTTTAAGAGATGCCAATCCATCTACTCTATGTAGCAACCTCCTAGGTAGGTGCCAGAGAGAGAGTATAGTTTTGATCCTTTCTGCTTACCAGCGGGATTGCAGGTAAATCTATATTGTTCTCTGCCTACCAGAGAGCAAGATCTGCTAGTGAAGTCTGCTCAATGTTCTCAGGTGCAACTCAGTCTGTCTTTCATATTGGTCAAATAGGGAGGCATATTGGACAGTGGGAGGAAACCTGACAAACTAATGCACGGGCCTTTGGTACAGCCCTGGTTATTTGTCAGAGAAAAATGCATTGGTGCATGCTGGGATACTGTATAAATGCCAGGAGCACATGTGCTCGGGGTCTTTCAGCTGGAGAGCGGAGTCCCGGAGGGAGGGGATAGCTGCCTCCTCCTCTGTAGCAATGGCAGATGGCCTCAGATGGTTGACCTGAGGGCCTAAAGAGCTAGAGAGGAACTGAACCCGGAGGTCCTGTAAAGCTAAATAGGAGGGGAGACACTGGAAGGATCTGATTCTGCAGTACAGTGATTGCAGATCTGTGTCAAGGGGCCTGACCTGCAGGGGGCCATTTCTGCAGCTAGAAGAGTCAGTGGATGGATATCAGTAAAGGTGATGTAGAGAGTATCCTAAAGATAAAGTAGATCACCAAGTCTATTGCTGGAGAAAGAGCAAGGATACTTAACCCTTTCCATACATGTGGCAGTATGGTTTAAGCAGCGAGACTGCTTCCACAAGCAACCTGGTGAGGCCAAGTGAGAGTTTTCCTTATCCAATGTATGTAGTTCCAGTCGAAGTATCCCACTATTCCCTTCTCCCATCCAAGTCCCACAATAAATACTAAAAACCAATACCCCTGGACTGTGTATTGAGAAATGAAAGAGAGGGGGGAAGAAAGCGCCAGTGGAGTGCAGTAAAACTGAAGTTTTATTAAAAAAAAAAAGGAAACAGGTAATGGTGACTCGGTGCTGGACTCACTTCTGTGCAGTCACTGTGGTGCCCTCCGTGGTATTGTCAGGAAGCTCGGTGCCTGCTCTAGGTCCTGGTGCGGTCCAATCGTCCGGGAGAAGTCCGGGGTCTCTCAGGCGACTTCCGGGTCGGATCGACTTAGGAGATGTAGAGCGCTGTGGAGGCTTCTTCCGGCTGCGTCTGACGTCACGGGAAGTCTGGGCTTTAGTGGGCGTGTGACACTTGACAAAGGAGTGCGCATGCCCGCCAGTGGCATGTTGCACATGCTCCGAAACATGTTGTGACGCCCGGATACGCCCACTAAAGCCCAGACTTCCCGTGACGTCAGACGCAGCCGGACGAAGCCTCCACAGCGCTCTACATCTCCTAAGTCGATCCGACCCGGAAGTCGCCTGAGAGACCCCGGACTTCTCCTGGACGATTGGACCGCACCAGGACCTAGAGCAGGCACCGAGCTTCCTGACAATACCACGGAGGGCACCACAGTGACTGCACAGAAGTGAGTCCAGCACCGAGTCACCATTACCTGTTTCCTTTTTTTTTAATAAAACTTCAGTTTTACTGCACTCCACTGGCGCTTTCTTCCCCCCTCTCTTTCATGGTTAACATTGAGCTGCTTCGCTCACCCGGAGAGCAGCCCTGAGTGCAGCCCACCCTGGAAACCCCCCCCCCCATCCACCTACAGAACAGTGGATTGTCCACACCCGGATTTCCCCTCCCCCCTCCCTCCTCATACCCGAGGTCAACCCAATATTCTCAGCTTCCAGGCACCTGAACCTTACTCCCCCCCAAGGCTGCTCCAGCTAACAGCTTGTTAAAGTACCAGTGCCTTGTCTGACCCCCGCCTGACTATTTGCCTTTACTAGCAGCCACAATAGAGAGTAGCACCCCCTGTGAGCGCTTTAAAACATACTTTCTCTTTCCTGTGTATTGAGAAATGAGCCATTGTGAGTAAGGATGAATGTCTTAACTGTACTCTAAATGACTGTATGCTGGTAATCAGAGGAGGCCCAAGCGGTCATTAGAAATGTCGCAAACATAAAATTTTCCGTTCGCGAACGGCGAACATGAACTTCCGCAAATGTTCGCGAACCGTGCGAACCGGGCGAACCGCCATAGACTTCAATAGGCAGGCGAATTTTAAAACCCACAGGGACTCTTTCTGGCCACAATAGTGATGGAAAAGTTTTTTCAAGGGGACTAGCACCTGGACTGTGGCATGCCGGAGGGGGATCCATGGCAAAACTCCCATGGAGAATTACGTGGTTGACGCAGAGTCGGGTTTTCCATAAAGGGCATAAATCACCTAACATTCCTAAATTGTTTGGAATAACGTGCTTTAAAACATTCAGCGTGTGAATACGATCAGGTATGATGTTGTATCGATCAGGTAGTGTAAGGGTTACGCCTGCTTCACAGTGACAGACCAAACTCTGACAGACCTAACTCCCCGTTTAACGCACCGCAAACAACCGCAAACAGTCCATTTGCAGTGGGCACAGTACAGTCTGTGGGCCTGACACTCACTGGCAGGCAACTGCAATTATATTACAGAGAAAAAATTAAATATATAAATATCACTACTTGTACTAAATTAATAGCCGATGTTGTAATCCACTGTTTTTTAGGAAATACAGGTAACACAAACCTGACAGAATAACACAAATAACACAAATTGCTGCTACTTAAATGAGTAAATATAATAAAAAATAAAATTCATCCAGAAAAAACAGGAACTGGCTTTTTCATTTGAATTTCAGTAGCGCAGGGATGGTGATAACCTCTTACCAAATAAATAGGATGATAACATATACCAAAATATATGAATTAGATGTGATAAATATAAGCATAAAATCATAAATACATAAAAGCATGAAACTCCCCGTTTAACGCACCGCAAACAACCACAAACAGTCCATTTGCACAACCGCAAACTCCCCATTTGCACAAGGTTTGATACCAAGCTAGCCATGTCCCATTCCTTGTCCTCACTGACGTCATTGAAGGTCTCTTCCTCCACCCAGCCACGTACAACACCATGGGTCCCCGAAAGGTGACAACAAGCCCCCTGGGACGCCTGCTGTAGTTGGTCTTCCACCTCCTCAAAGCCACCTTCCTCCTCTGACTCCTCTTCTTCAGACTCCTCTCTCTGCATTGCCGCAGGTCCAGCAATAGACTACGACAAGGTGTAATGTTCTGGTACCTCTGGTGCCCTTGTTCCACTTTCCACTTCAGTGTATCCGTCCCACCATTCTCTTCTGGTAGGTGCGCGTGCACCTTTGGGACCGGTGCTGTCATCGCTGGGCGCCGCGGGGGGGCTGTTTTGGCCGCCGGCGTTCTCACTCACATGTTCGTTCGGCCTGCCTTGAAGCTCATATGCTTACAAGTGTACCTCGCTGTCGGAACCTCGCTGCTGATCCCTGTATCCCGCTACCGGATCACTCGCTCATACCGAACCTCTCTACTACTGCTTGCTATTAGTGATAAGTACCCCGCAGGGGAATCCTCCATAACCTTCCTACTAAGCTTACACTATCTAGCTCTGCATATTAAGGACTGTAACTATCATCTGCACTGTTGTTTTAGATTGCTAGCTCTTGAGCCTACTAACATCTATCCTTGCACTGGGTTAGTCTCTCCTGTATGTCATCTGCTGTCCTACCACCTACTACCATACATGATTGCTAACCTATCTGCATCCTACCTGTTACCATCTATACTCTCATGAACATTTCTCTCAAGTGCTGTTCACCTATTTGTCACTGTTCATACCTGTCTCTTCAACTCATCACCACTATACTGCTATATACATCTATCACTCCAGGAACATCTTATTGAGTGTGTATATTTGTATGCTGAATCAGACAGACCACAGTGATGAGTCTTGGGAGTTGGAATTGGTATTTCAACATATCTCTACATGACTACTGAGTGGAGTTTTTCTGCAGCTGCAAATCCATCTTGTTTCAGAAAACGCAGGAGCGTTACAAAAGGCTGCTTCTGGTGGTGATGGTGACCACAACTCTTCCTCTTCATGCTCATCTATGGCCTGATCCAGCACTCTTCGCAGGGCACGCTCCAGAAAAAACACATATGGGATGAGGTCGATGATGTTGCCTTGGGTTTGACTGACCAGGTTTGTCACCATTCGCAAAAGGGCGCATGAGCCTACAGCCATTGTGCATGAGCGTTCAGTAACGCGGCCAAAAAATACCCAGCTACGCAGAGGCTGTCCTCTTTTTTTTTTTAATTAAAAAAATCAATTCTTACCAGTTTAATCTCTGTTTTGTCCAGTATCAGGGACCGGTGTATGGAATAGATTTTAGGAACCGGGAGATGGAAAAAGATGGTTGGACGGTCCTCTTACTTCCAATTTGGGGCACTGCGTGTGCGCCGTGCAATGTACTGTGCCACCCTATATGAGTGGTGTGTTAAGTAGTACTATTCTTATCAGTTTAATCCCTGTTACATCCCCTATCAGGTGACGTGTATCGAATAGATTTTAGACAACTGCAAAGAGTTGTCAATAGTTGACACACTCATGACATAAATTTTATTCCTCTATGCGTCAATCTTGCTGTAGTGATGACTGTGCTCATGCGCACGTTTGGGAGATTGCAGGCGATGGTGGTTTTTTAAAGTCTATGGTCGTGCTGAGGTAGTTCAGTGACAGTTAAGTGACCCAGAAAACAATGATTCTGCAGTGTGGGCCAATTGTTGGCCTAGTAGGCTTTAATGATCACCTTTAATGATCCAGTCGATTGCTTTGGTCTGTTCACAATGAAGCAACGACCTTATCATCTGGGGTGTGCCAACATTGCCAACACACACATAGAGGTGATTGCTTCATTGTGATACGCAAGCCCCTTCACCACAACAAAGTAACGATCACGAAGGGGAATTGACACATGTATGTGCTTTTTGTTTTGTTTTTGCAGCCACAGTGCAGCACCAGAGGCCAGAAAAATTAGGCATGTACACATGCCTGAAAAACCAGGTATTGTTGCAGCCGCTGCTGTAGCAGCGGCCGGAAAAATTGATGTTTTCAAGGCAGAAAGTGCACTAAAACATTGCGGCTTGAACCCTAGTTGGTGGCGGAGAAGTCACGCAAGTCATCCGGCATGCAGAGATTAAATACAGCAGCGTGTGGAACATTTTTAGCCCAAGGCATCTCATCAGGCCTTTTTTAGTCAAATGCATCCCCCACTGTCAGTCCCTTTGGGATCCATGCCTCATTCATCTTAATAAAGGTGAGGTAATCTAGACTTTTTTGACCTAGGCGACTTCTCTTCTCAGTGACAATACCTCCTGCTGTGCCCGGATGTCCTTTTTGACAGGACACTTGAAGCGGGGCAGGCCAGAAGTTCTATCGAAAATTGGGATAGCTCAGGCCACAGGTCAAGCCTGCACACCCAGTAGTCAAGGGGTTCATCGCTTCTCAGAGTGTCGATATCTGCAGTTAAGGTGAGGTAGCCTGCTACCTGTCGGTCGAGTCATTCTCTGAGGGTGGACCCTGAAGGGCTGTGGCGATGCGTAGGACTTAAAAAGCTCTGCATGTCCTCCATCAACAACACGTCTGTAAAACGTCCTGTCCTTGCCGGCGTGGTCGTGGTAGGAGGAGGATTACTTTCAACTCTTCCCCTGTTAGATTCCCATTGTGCTGTGACATCACCCTTATACGCTGTGTAAAGCATACTTTTTAACTTGTTTTGGAACTGCTGCATCCTTTCCGACTGCTGGTAATTTGGTAACATTTCAGCCACTTTCTGCTTACACCGGGGGTCTAGTAGCGTGGCCACCCAGTACAGGTCGTTCTCCTTCAGCCTTTTTATACGAGGGTCCCTCAACAGGCATGAAAGCATGAAAGACCCCATTTGCACAAGGTTGAATGCCGAGCTACTCATATCCCATTCCTCGTCCTCACTGATCTCATTGAAGGTCTGTTCTTCCCCCCAGCCATGTACAACACCACGGGTACCAGATAGGTGACAACGAGCACCCTGGAATGCCTGCTGTGGTTGGTGTTCCTCCTCCTCAAAGCCACATTCCTCCTCTGACTCCTCTTCCTCAGACTCCTCTTCCAGCGTTGCCTCAGGTCCAGCAAGCGATGATAAGGCTGTTTCTGGTGGTGATGGTGACCACAACTCTTCCTCTTCACGCTCATCTATGGCCTGATCCAGCACTCTTCGCAGGGCACGCTCCAGGAAGAAAACAAATGGGATGATGTCGCTGATGGTGCCTTCGGTGCGACTGACTAGGTTTGTCACCTCCTCAAAAGGACACATGAGCCTACAGACATTGCGCATGAGCGTCCAGTAATGTGGCAAAAAAATACCCAGCTCCGCAGAGGCTGTCCTAGCACCCCGGTCATACAAATACTCGTTGACGGTTTTTTCTTGTTGGAGCAGGCGGTCGAACACTAGGAGGTTTGAATTCCAACGTGTCGGGCTGTCGCAAATCAAGCGCCTCACTGGCATGTTGTTTCGCCGCTGAATAATGGAAGAGTGCACCATGGCCATGTAGGAACGCCTGAAATGGCCACACACCTTCTTGGCCTGCTTGAGGACGTCCTGCAACCCTGGGTACTTATGCACAAATTGTTGTACGAACAGATTCAACACATGACCCATGCACGGCACATGTGTCAACTTGCCCAAATTCAATGCCGCCAACAAATTGCTTCCGTTGTCACACACCACTTTGCCGATCTCCAGTTGGTGCGGGGTCAGCCACTGATCCACCTGTGCATTCAGAGTGGACAGGAATGCTGGTCCGGTGTGACTCTCTGCTTTCAGGCAAGTCAACCCCAAGACTGCGTGACACTGTCGTATCCGGGATGTGGAATAGCCCCTGGGGAGCTGGGGGGTGCAGTTGATGTGGAGCAAGACGCAGCAGCAGAAGAGGACTCAGCCGAGGAGGTTAGCGAAGAGGATGGAGTAGGAGGAGTAGAGGAGGTGGCAGCAGGCCTGCCTGCAAGTCGTGGCGGTGTCACAACTCCTCTGCAGAGCCACGCATTCCATGCTTGGCAGCCATCAGCAGGTTTTCCCAATGCGCAGTGTACGTGATATACCTGCACTGACCATGCTTTGCAGACCAGGTATCAGTGGTCAGATGGACCCTTGCCCCAACACTGTGTGCCAGACATGCCATGACTTCATTTTCCACAATAGAGTACAGGTTGGGGATTGCCTTTTGTGAAAAACTTTTTTGGCCGGGTACCTTCCACTGCGGTGTCCCAATAGCTACAAATTTTTTGAAGGCCTCAGACTCCACCAGCTTTTATGGTAAAAGCTGGCGGGCTAAGAGTTCCGGCAAGTCAGCTGTCAGACGCCGGGCAAGGGGGTGACTCTGTGACTTCTTACGCTCAAACATTTCTTTGACAGACACCTGACTGTGGGCAGATGAGCAGGAACTGCTGAAGGTGAGAGGCAGAGTGGCGGGTGGTTGAGAGGGGGCAAGGAGGACAGCAGTGGTTGACGTGGCTGAAGATGCTGGACCAGGAGGAGGATGGTGGCTTTGAGTTTGTGTGCTGCTTGTACTCATCATGTGTTGATCCCATAGGCGTTTGTGATTAGTGATGTCGCGAACCTAAAATTCGCGGTTCGCGAACGGCGAACGCGAACATCGGCAAATGTTCGCGAACCGGCGAACCGGGCGAACCGCCATAGACTTCAATAGGCAGGCGAATTTTAAAACACACAGGGACTCTTTCTGGCCACAATAGTGATGGAAAAGTTGTTTCAAGGGGACTAACACCTGGACTGTGGCATGCCGGAGAGGGATCACGCAAAAAAAAGTTCTTAAAAATTATAATTTTTTGATAGAGAGCCAATTATTGGAAAAATTAAAAAAAAATAAAAATAAAAAATTTCTTTGGATTTAGCATCTGGGGGGTCTAAAAAGTGTACCTGTGAAGTTTCAGCTCTGTAGCATGTCCAGAACCCCTAAAAAACAGCATTTTTCTTATATTTTCAGGAATATGGCTTCTCTGCGGCTGGCTTTTTCTCTTGCAGGCATTTATCGGGCATTTTTTTAGGCAGGCATGTCATTTTTTGTATTTAGTGTCTGGGGGGTCACAAAAGTGTACCTGTCAAGTTTCAGCTCTGTAGCATGTCCAGAACCCCTAAAAAACAGCATTTTTCTTATATTTTCAGGAATACGGCTTCTCTGCGGCTGGCTTTTTCTCTTGCAGGCATTTATCGGGCATTTTTATAGGCAGGCATGTCATTTTTTGTATTTAGTGTCTGGGGGGTCACAAAAGTGTACCTGTCAAGTTTCAGCTCTGTAGCATGTCCAGAACCCCTAAAAAACAGCATTTTTCTTATATTTTCAGGAATACGGCTTCTCTGCGGCTGGCTTTTTCTCTTGCAGGCATTTATCGGGCATTTTTTTAGGCAGGCATGTCATTTTTTGTATTTAGTGTCTGGGGGGTCTAAAAAGTGTACCTGTCAAGTTTCAGCTCTGTAGCATGTCCAGAACCCCTAAAAAACAGCATTTTTCTTATATTTTCAGGAATACGGCTTCTCTGCGGCTGGCTTTTTCTCTTGCAGGCATTTATCGGGCATTTTTTTAGGCAGGCATGTCATTTTTTGTATTTAGTGTCTGGGGGGTCACAAAAGTGTACCTGTCAAGTTTCAGCTCTGTAGCATGTCCAGAACCCCTAAAAAACAGCATTTTTCTTATATTTTCAGGAATACGGCTTCTCTGCGGCTGGCTTTTTCTCTTGCAGGCATTTATCGGGCATTTTTTTAGGCAGGCATGTCATTTTTTGTATTTAGTGTCTGGGGGGTCACAAAAGTGTACCTGTCAAGTTTCAGCTCTGTAGCATGTCCAGAACCCCTAAAAAACAGCATTTTTCTTATATTTTCAGGAATACGGCTTCTCTGCGGCTGGCTTTTTCTCTTGCAGGCATTTATCGGGCATTTTTTTAGGCAGGCATGTCATTTTTTGTATTTAGTGTCTGGGGGGTCACAAAAGTGTACCTGTCAAGTTTCAGCTCTGTAGCATGTCCAGAACCCCTAAAAAACAGCATTTTTCTTATATTTTCAGGAATACGGCTTCTCTGCGGCTGGCTTTTTCTCTTGCAGGCATTTATCGGGCATTTTTTTAGGCAGGCATGTCATTTTTTGTATTTAGTGTCTGGGGGGTCACAAAAGTGTACCTGTCAAGTTTCAGCTCTGTAGCATGTCCAGAACCCCTAAAAAACAGCATTTTTCTTATATTTTCAGGAATACGGCTTCTCTGCGGCTGGCTTTTTCTCTTGCAGGCATTTATCGGGCATTTTTTTAGGCAGGCATGTCATTTTTTGTATTTAGTGTCTGGGGGGTCACAAAAGTGTACCTGTCAAGTTTCAGCTCTGTAGCATGTCCAGAACCCCTAAAAAACAGCATTTTTCTTATATTTTCAGGAATACGGCTTCTCTGCGGCTGGCTTTTTCTCTTGCAGGCATTTATCGGGCATTTTTTTAGGCAGGCATGTCATTTTTTGTATTTAGTGTCTGGGGGGTCACAAAAGTGTACCTGTCAAGTTTCAGCTCTGTAGCATGTCCAGAACCCCTAAAAAACAGCATTTTTCTTATATTTTCAGGAATACGGCTTTTCTGCGGCTGTCTTTTTCTCTTGCAGGCATTTATCGGGCATTTTTTTAGGCAGGCATGTCATTTTTTGTATTTAGTGTCTGGGGGGTCACAAAAGTGTACCTGTCAAGTTTCAGATCTGTAGCATGTCCAGAACCCCTAAAAAACAGCATTTTTCTTATATTTTCAGGAATACGGCTTCTCTGCGGCTGTCTTTTTCTCTTGCAGGCATTTATCGGGCATTTTTTTAGGCAGGCATGTCATTTTTTGTATTTAGTGTCTGGGGGGTCTAAAAAGTGTACCTGTCAAGTTTCAGCTCTGTAGTATGTCCACAACCCAAAAAAAACAGCATTTTTCTTATGATTTTTAGTAGAAAACTAATGCAGTGTCTTTCCAGCTGTCTTTTTTTCTTTCTGGCAAGCTGAAATATGATATGCCAAGGCAAACATGCCTATCAGTTGAGCTATGACACAGACAACACTGCACACATGGGGAAATATGTAAAACAAAAAACAGGAAAAGGAAATTAGGTGACGGTAACAAAACATGATATTGTGATTGGCCAAATAAAAAGTCACCTCGCGATGAGGTCGCGCCAAAGTCGCGCTAAGTCGCGCCAAAGTCGCACTGGAAGCGACGCTACTTTAGTGGTAGCGGCAGTGTAAACCAGCACTAAAACATCCAGTGTGTGAATACGATCAGGTATGATGTTTTATCGGTCAAGTAGTGTAAGGGTTACGCCCGTTGCCCGCTTCACAGTGACAGACCAAACTCTGACAGACCAAACTCCCCGTTTAACAGTCAGTCAGTCCATTTGCACAACCGCAAACTCCCAATTTGCACAAGGTTGGATACCAAGCTAGCCATGTCCCGTTCCTTGTCCTCACTGACATCATTGAAGGTCTCTTCCTCCACCCAGCCACATACAACACCAAGGGTCCCCGAAAGGTGAGAACAAGCCCCCTGGGACGCCTGCTGTGGCTGGTATTCCACCTCCTCAAAGCCACCTTCCTCCTCTGACTTCTCTTCTTCAGACTCCTCTCTCTGCGTTGCCACAGGTCCAGCAATTGACAACGACAAGGCTGCTTCTGGTGGTGATGAGGACCACAACTCTTCCTCTTCATGCTCATCTACAGCCTGATCCAGTACTCTTCGCAGGGCACGCTCCAGAAAAAACGCATATGGGATGAGGTCGATGATGTTGCCTTGGGTTCGACTGACCACCAGGGTTGTCATCTCCGCAAAAGGACGCATGAGCCTACAGCCATTGTTCATGAGCATTCAGTAACGCGGCCAAAAAATACCCAGCTCCGCAGAAAGAATGAAAGAAAATGAATGTTTTTTTTTATGAAAAATTATCCTGCGGATCGCTTTTGGTCTGTACACAATGAAGCAACGACCTTATCATCTGGGGTGTGCCAACACAATCCTAGAGGTGATCGCTTCATTGTGATACGCAAGCCCCTTCACCACGACAAGGTAACGATCACGAAGGGGAATTGACACATGTATGTGCCTTTTTTTTTGTTTTTTGTTTTTTTGCAGCCACAGTGTAGCACCAGAGGCCAGAAAAATTAGGCATGTACACATGCATGAAAAAGTAGGTATTGTTGCAGCCGCTGCTGTAGCAGCGGCCTGAAAAATTGAGGTTTTAAGGCAGAAAGTGCACTAAAACATTGCTGCTTGAACCGTAGTTGGTGGCGGAGACGTCACGTAAGTCATCCGGCATGCAGAGAATGATTATATACAGCAGCGTGTGGACCATTTTTAGGCCAAGGCATCTCAGTCATCACCAGGCCTTTTTTAGTCAAATGCATCCCCCACTGTCAGTCCCTTCGGGATCCATGCCTCATTCATCTTAATAAACGTGAGGTAATCAAGACTTTTTTGACCTAGGCGACTTCTCTTCTCAGTGACAATACCTCCTGCTGCGCTGAAGGTCCTTTCTGACAGCACACTTGAAGCGGGGCAGGCCAGAAGTTCAATGGCAAACTGGGATAGCTCAGGCCACAGGTCAAGCCTGCACACCCAGTAGTCAAGGGGTTCATCGCTCCTCAGAGTGTCGATATCTGCAGTTAAGGCAAGGTAGTCTGCTACCTGTCGGTCGAGTCGTTCTCTGAGGGTGGACCCCGAAGGGCTGTGGCGATGCATAGGACTAAAAAAGCTCCGCATGTCCTCCATCAACCAGACGTCTGTAAAGCGTCCTGTCCTTGCCGGCGTGGTTGTGGTGGTAGGAGGAGGATTACTTTCACCTCTTCCCCTGTTGGATTCCCGTTGTGCTGTGACATCACCCTTATACGCTGTGTAGAGCATAGTTTTTAACTTATTTTGTAGCTGCTGCATCCTTTGCGACTGCCGGTAATTGGGTAACATGTCACAGACTTTCTGCTTATACCGGGGGTCTAGTAGCGTGGCCACCCAGTACAGGTCGTTCTCCTTCAGCCTTTTTATACGAGGGTCTCTCAACAGGCATGACAGCATGAAAGACCCCATTTGGACAAGGTTGGATGCCGAGCTACTCATGTCCAATTCCTCGTCCTCACTGATGTCATTGAAGGTGTGTTCTTCCCCCCAGCCACGTACAACACCACGGGTACCAGATAGGTGACAACGAGCACCCTGGGATGCCTGCTGTGGTTGGTGTTCCTCCTCCTCAAAGCCACATTCCTCCTCTGACTCCTCTTCCTCACACTCCTCTTCCAGTGTTGCCGCAGGTCCAGCAATCGATGGTAAGGCTGTTTCTGGTGGTGGTGATGGTGACCACAACTCTTCCTCTTCCTCTTCACGCTCATCTACGGCCTGATCCAGCACTCTTCGCAGGGCACGCTCCAGGAAAAAAACATATGGGATGATGTCGCTGATGGTGCCTTCAGTGCGACTCACTAGGTTTGTCACCTCCTCAAAAGGACGCATGAGCCTACAGGCATTGCGCATGAGCGTCCAGTAGCGTGGCAAAAAAATACCCAGCTCCGCAGAGGCTGTCCTAGCACCCCGGTCATACAAATACTCGTTGACCGCTTTTTCTTGTTGGAGCAGGCGGTCGAACATTAGCAGTGTTGAATTCCAACGTGTCGGGCTGTCGCAAATCAAGCGCCTCACTGGCATGTTGTTTCGCCGCTGAATATCTGCAAAGTGCGCCATGGCCGTGTAGGAACGCCTGAAATGGCCACACACCTTCCTGGCCTGCTTGAGGACGTCCTGTAAGCCTGGGTACTTCTGCACAAAACGTTGCACAATCAGATTCAACACATGTGCCATGCACGGCACATGTGTCAACTTGCCCAAATTCAATGCCGCCAACAAATTGCTCCCGTTGTCACACACCACTTTGCCGATCTCCAGTTGGTGCGGGGTCAGCCACTGATCCACCTGTGCATTCAGGGCGGACAGTAGTGCTGGTCCGGTGTGACTCTCTGCTTTCAGGCAAGTCAACCCCAAGACAGCGTGACACTGTCGTATCCGGCATGTGGAATAGCCCCTGGGGAGCTGGGGGGGTGCAGTTGGTGTGGAGCAAGACGCAACAGCAGAAGAGGACTCAGCCGAGGAGGTTAGCATAGAGGATGGAGTAGGAGGAGTAGAGGAGGTGGCAGCAGGCCTGCCTGCAAGTCGTGGCGGTGTCACCAACTCCTCTGCAGCAGAGCCACGCATTCCATGCTTGGCAGCCGCCAGCAGGTTTACCCAATGCGCAGTGTACGTTATATACCTGCCCTGACCGTGCTTTGCAGACCAGCTATCAGTGGTCAGATGGACCCTTGCCCCAACACTGTGTGCCAGACGTGACATGATTTCTTTTTCCACAATAGAGTACAGGTTGGGGATTGCCTTTTGTGAAAAATAATTTCGGCCGGGTACCTTCCACTGCGGTGTCCCAATAGCGACAAATTTTTTTAGGCCTCAGACTCCACCAGCTTGTATGGTAAAAGCTGGCGGGCTAAGAGTTCCGACAAGCCAGCTGTCAGACGCCGGGCAAGGGGGTGACTCTGCGAGATTGGCTTTTTGCGCTCAAACATTTCCTTCACAGACACCTGACTGTGGGCAGGTGACGAGCAGGAACTGCTGAAGGTGAGAGGCGGAGGGGCGGGTTGTTGATAGGGGGCATGGAGGACAGCAGTGGTTGACGTGGCTGAAGATGCTGGACCAGGAGGAGGATGGTGGCTTTCAGTTTGTGTGCTGCTTTTACTCATGTGTTGATCCCATAGGCGTTTGTGATGTGAGATCATGTGCCTTCGCAAAGCAGTTGTACCTAGGTGGGTGTTGGACTTCCCACGACTCAGTTTCTTTTGGCACAGGTTACAAATGGCATCGCTGATATCAGAGGCAGACACACAAAAAAAATGCCACACTGCTGAGCTTTGCAAGGACGGCATTCTGGTGGTGGCAACAGCTTGCGTTGATTGGCGTGCTGTCTGGCTGACCCCGGGTGCCGAATCTACATGCTGTCTGACTGCGCCACTAGCTCCTTGCGATGACCTCCTCCCCCTGCTTCCAACTCGTCTCCTCCTCCTCTCTGTCTCCCCATCTGAACTTTCCCCCTCTTCTTCTGCTCTTCGAGCAGGCACCCAGGTGACATCCACAGACACATCGTCATCATCAGCCGCTTCACTTGACAACTCAGCAAAGGCAGCAGCAGCAGGTACAACATCATCATCATCACAATGTACGTCCATGTGTATAATGCTGCCTGACTGAGACATATCCCCGTTATCTACATCCTCTGGCACTAATAGTTGCGCATCACTTATTTCTTCAAACTGATGTGAAAATAACTCCTCTGACGGATCAAGTGAAGCGGCTGTGGTGCTAGTGTTGGTGGTGGTGCCGGCGGGCTGGCGAGTGGTAAATTGAGAGGTGCCCGAAGCTGAGCTGGAGGAGGATGGTGCATTAAGGTTCCGAGCGGAAGCTGTAGACGATTGGGTGTCCTGTGTAAGCCAGTCAACTATGGCCTCAGAATTTTTTGAGTTCAGGGGCTGTGGTGGCCTCTGAACACTGGGCATTATTCTAGAGCCTAAGGAAATCACAGCACCACGACCACGACGGCCCTTGCGGGGTGGCCTGCCTCTGCCTGTCATTTTTTTTTTAATGTGTTGTTACTGTTGTACTATGAGTGCAAGCTGCTGTGCCACCTTATATATCAGTGGTAGGTGGGCAGTGGCACAGTACACTCTCTGTGGACCTGACAGCAGTCACTGGCACCCAGGCAACTGCAATTTAAAAAATATATATATTTTTTTTTACTTTGCAAGCTGCTGTGCCACCTTATATATCAGTGGTGGGTGGGCAGTGGCACAGTACACTCTCTGTGGACCTGACAGCAGTCACTGGCACCCAGACAACTGCAATTTAAAAAATATATATATATTTTTTTACTTTGCAAGCTGCTGTGCCACCTTATATATCAGTGGTGGGTGGGCAGTGGCACAGTACACTCTCTGTGGACCTGACAGCAGTCACTGGCACCCAGGCAACTGCAATTTAAAAAAATATATATATATTTTTTACTTTGCAAGCTGCTGTGCCACCTTATATATCAGTGGTGGGTGGGTGGGCAGTGGCACAGTACACTCTCTGTGGACCTGACAGCAGTCACTGGCACCCAGGCAACTGCAATTTAAAAAAATATATATATTTTTTTTACTTTGCAAGCTGCTGTGCCACCTTATATATCAGTGGTGGGTGGGCAGTGGCACAGTACACTCTCTGTGGACCTGACAGCAGTCACTGGCACCCAGGCAACTGCAATTTAAAAAAATATATATTTTTTTTTTACTTTGCAAGCTGCTGTGCCACCTTATATATCAGTGGTGGGTGGGCACACAGTGGCACTGCAGTGGGCACAGTACACTCTGTGGACCTGACAGTCACTGGCAGCCCAGGCAACTGCAATAATAAAAAATATTTTTTTTTTCAATTTATTGCAACAAGATGCTGTGCCAACGTATATATATCAGTGGTGGGCAGTGCACTGCAGTGGGTACAGTGCACTCTGTGGACCTGACACAGCACTCACTGCAATTATGACAGAGAAAAAAAAAATATTTTTTAAAATGCCAGGTACTGTGCCTGTGCCACCCGAAATGAGTGTGGTGTGCACACAGTACAGTCTGTGGTAGGTCTGTGGCCTCTCACACACAGCGGGCAGGCAACTGCAGTGTACAATAGATATATATATATATATATATATAAAGAAAAAAATCTATTACCTTACCAGCCCTTGAAAGGGCTTTTGGGGACACTATATATATATATATATGTATATATATAAAAATAAAAAAATCCTCAATTACCAGCCCTTAAAAGGGCTTTTGGGGACACTAGATAGATATAGATATATATATATATATGAAGAAACAACTCAATTACCAGCCCTTAAAAGGGCTTTTGGGGACGCTAGGTATATATATATATATATATATATATATAAAAAAAAAAAAACCACAAATACCAGCCCTTAGAAGGGCTTTTTGGGGTGCTGATATTACAGCAGTAGTGGACCAAGAACAAAGACCAGGAACACTGACTAACTGTCCCTAGCTTAACAGCAGCAGCAGCAGCAGCAGCTCTCTCCCTATTCTCACTACACACACTGCTTCAGAATGATCTAAGATGGATGCTGCCCTTGCTTATTTATAGGAGGTGGGAGGGTGTGGGAGGGAGGTACGCTGATTGGCTGGAAATGTGTCTGCTGACTGTAAAGTTCAGGGTCAAAGTTTGCCTCAATGATGTCTTATGGGGGGCGGACCGAACATCGCATATGTTCGCCGGCAGCGGCGAACGCGAACATGCTAAGTTCGCCGGGAACTGTTCGCCGGCGAACAGTTCTATACATCTCTATTTGTGATGTGAGATCATGTGCCTTCGCAAAGCAGTTGTACCTAGGTGGGTGTTGGACTTCCCACGACATGTTTCTTTTGGCACAGTTTGCAAATGGCATCGCTGTTATCAGATGCAGATACACAAAAAAAATGCCACACTGCTGAGCTTTGCAATGACGGCATTCTGGTGGTGGCAACAGCATGCGTTGATTGGCGTGCTGTCTGGCTGACCCCTGGTGCCGATACATGCTGCCTGACTGTGCCACTAGCTCCTTGCGACAACCTCCACCTGCTTCCAACTCGTCTCCTCCTCCTCTCTGTCTCCCCATCTGAACTTTCCCCCTGTTCTTTTTCTCTTCGAGCGGGCACCCACGTGACATCCACAGACACATTGTCATCATCAACCGCTTCACTTGTATTTGACAACTCAGCAAAGGAAGCAGCAGCGGGTACAACTTCATCATCATCACACCGTACGTCCATGTGTGTAATGCTGCCTGACTGAGACATATCCCTGTTATCTACCTCCTCTGGCAATAATGGTTGCGCATCACTAATTTCTTCCAACTGTCCAAATGTGTAAATAACTCCTCTGACAGATCAAGTGAAGCGGCTGTGGTGTTAGTGTTGGTGGTGGCGGCGGGCGGGCGAGTGGTAACTTGAGATTTGCCCAAAGCTGAGCTGGAGGAGGATGGTGCGTCAAGGTTCCGAGCGGAAGCTGTAGAAGATTGGGTGCCCTGTGTAAGCCAGTCAACTATGTCCTCAGAATTTTTCGAGTTCAGGGTACATGGCCTCTGAACACTGGGCATTATTCTAGGGCCAAAGGAAATCACAGCACCAGGACGACCCCTACGGTGTTTAGATTAGTGGTACTATGCGTGCAAGGTAGCAGCAGCAGCACTCTCCCTGCTCTAACTAACACTGCAGCTTCAGAATATTAGTGGTACTATGCATGCAAGGTACTGTGCCACCCTATATGAGTGGTGTGCACACAGTACAGTCTGTGGGCCTGTGGCCTCTCACACACGGACAGCAAACTGCAATATATATATATAGAAAAATAAAAGCAGACTGATGTACCAGCCCTAAAAAAGGCTTTTTGGGGTGCTGTCAAGAAGCTGTCCTTACAGCAGATGAGTCTTTGAGGACTGGAGTGGACACAGAACACTGGCCTAGCTATTAATTCAGCAGCAGCAGCACTCTCCCTGCTCTAACTAACACTGCAGCTGCAGAATGAATTTAAGATGGATGCTGTCCTTGCTTTTTGATAGGAGGTGGGAGGGTCTGGTAGGGAGGGTATGCTGATTGGCTGGAATGTGTCTGCTGACTGTGAGGTACAAGGTCAAAGTTTGCTCAATGATGACATATAGGGGGGCGGACCGAACATCGAATATGTTCGCCCGCCGCGGCGAACGCGAACAATCGATGTTCGCCGGCGAATAGTTCCGGACATCTCTAGACGTCATCATACAGCAAACCCTACAGGGACAGTGCTACATTTCCTAAAGAAGTGTTTTTATTGCTATCCCTGTCCCTATTAGTATTTTTACCTAGTCCTTGCCATTTCTCTAGTCCCCTGAAAAAGAAGGTGAGGGATACTCTTTTAAATGGAGACACCAGACTGGACACCACAATACCCATAGTTCAGATTGCAGGTTGTAAGCAATCTGATGCTGCATAAGTTGCAATCTTATGGTCAACACAGTAGAACATTTATTCATGTCTTACTGTTTGAACAGCAGTATGTATGCTAATTTTATGATCTCATTCATCTGCATAAACTTCTAAGAACTGTAACTGTACATCTGTTCTTTTCTAGCATGTGGTGCCATAAATCTTAAAAAAAAATTAGAAGTGAAAAGCACTTGTGTGTCAAGAAAATCCCAGGCCAGCATGCGAGATAATCACATTAAATGATTGTATTAAAAAATGATGAAACTGAATACAAATCCTAACCTGTTCTATGAACATTTTAAATGGAAACCTATTTCTGGAGCAGTTTAAGGTAACAGGCAAAATCAACCACTAAACTGCTTAAGGTATCTGAGAATATTGTATTGTTTGTAAACTGAAGCTTCATATACCTTTTCACTGTTATAGAAAATAAAAATGTAATTCTGTGACATTTTTCTTTTAGATTATTCTGAGCTTTCCAATAAGAAAGCCCAGTACTGTCCACCCACTTAATTGCTTCTGTCTGATGGAAATGTGGGTCCAAATAGGCTAGAAACAGGTAAGAGTGTGTCCCTCCCCTTATCCCCTCCCACTCGAGTGTTGATTGCCCTCTCTGCCCCTGGAGGAGGCTTCCAGAATAGAGTAGGTGGGCCAACCACTGAGCTATAAATATTTATCTGACCTCAGCCAATTTCTGGAGAGGGCACACAGAAAGTGATTAGGGAGAAGATAAATGTTTGAGAGGCTTGTTCAGAAGGGTCTTCTCCTGGGGCCACTGCCCCCTGGGAGGCATACCTTGTGTTGCTGTCTGCCTTACCTTGTAATGATAGGCTTACAAATTGTGCCTGCAGTTTGTAGTGTCATGGCTGATCGATTCTACTATGTCCATGTATTGCTAAAGCTAGCCTGTCCCTATTCACCAAAGGAACAAGAAAACTTCAAGTTGTCTGTGTTGTCACACAGCAACTAACTGCTCTCTGTCTCCTCTGTGTTGCATGACAAATGTTGGCATGCAAATTATATGAAGCACTTGATGGTGTGCTCTCTATTGATTGCTCTGTCTGTTTGTGTCTGCGTCAAATCTCATTTTTGTTTTGCTGTCAAGCACACAAGCTCTGGACTGGGGAACCCAGGGATTGCAGGTGTAGCCAATCGCTGGACTACAAAAACATTGAAGCAGAGACATTGTTTCCTTGCAGTTAGTTACTTTACTCTTCACTGATACATTGGGTGTTGCAACATATCATGTCCTCCAGCCAGCAGGGGAGGAGCTACACAGGAAAACCTATGGACTTTTTTCCAGGACGCTGGATATAATGGGAGTTGAAGTTCAGAATATCCATGACATTATAGGTCCCATAGACATGCAAACTGCCGTTCCCATAAGACCCTGAAGAGGAAGTGATGGAGAAAGATATATATTTAAAATGGATGAGGTGAGGGCTTTGGTCTCTTGGCGCCAGGAGAGTTGTGGTGATCACATCTGCTTGTGTGCACACAGAACAGCTGTAAGTCGAGCCAACGAGAACCAGAACTCAAGGATGGAAAGAAGCAGCAGCGAGAGAGACCATGAGAGACAGCGGTGACACCCTCACACCTTTAATCACTGGAGACATCTGCACGCACACGTAAAGGGACCCCCTTCTACTGCAGGAACATTGCATCTCTGCCGCAAGGATTGGTGAGAGGGCAGATCGCCCACATCTGTCATACTGTTAAGCTGAGATTAAATTGCTGACTGCAGGGCATTAAGGCATCTAGCACCCATACTTCAGCAATGCCGCACCTGTACCATGTCAAGATTCGGACAACACCATTCCCATAATGTGCCTACATTGCAAATGGACTGCACCTATACTGTATGCTGGATAATCAAAACTGTTGTCAGGTGTACCAACTCAATAAGGGGCCCCAACTGTAGCTGTCAGAAGAATATCATAAAGGACTACCCTTCCATACTAAGGCTTTTCACTAGTCCCTCCCCTTTATTCATCTAATGAGCATTTCCACACAATAATCCTAGGCCTAACACTGTCACCCTTAATACACTCGGGCAGTATAGCCTACTGAATGTTGCCTGTGATTACTGGTTATACAATACATTGAACTGTACAACTATTATTATTTGCCCAGTGTTATGCTTTTACCATTACAATTTGCATAATTCTACAGTATATTGAGATATACCTCTACCAATCTACTTGATGTCTGTTTCCTGATGTAGTTATAATATTGCATTTCTGGTGTAACTTGCAGTGAGTACAGCGTTATTACAGACTTTGTTTATTTAACCTAGTGTGTCAGAGGGGTTGAAGTACTTGTGAGTTTGTGGCAAAGATCAGAGAACCTATCCTTTTAAGTAGATCCTGCAGGGTAGAACTACAGAGGATATGTAATTCCTTCTTGGGAAATGTCAGTTCTCACATTACAGACAGAGGTTATGCATTTAAATTTACAGTACCATCCAGCATTCTTCATGTTTGAACAGAAACGGAAACTTCTGAAATTGACATGTGAAGATTTATTTAAACATAGGTTGTGTGTACAGGACAACAAATGACACCAATAAACTACATGATTAATGTAAATCTTATGCATGTGAACAAAACAAGGTGTGGGTAGGAAGGTTTATAAAGGGGGTAAAATCTTCCGGAGGTCAAGTGGTTAATTGAGGCTGCCCAACTCCGTTTACATTTATCTTCTTTCGGTCTTATTAGGATTGTTATAGGGATTCTGGGTTCCTCTATGCATTTTCTGGTAAACCTCTTCAGGAGGATAGGAGAGAAACAATCTGTACAGGCGTATGAAAAACAATTTATCACTATATATGTTTAATGCCAATATCTTATTTTGGTATATTACATATCATATTCATTTTGTATCAGTTAACAATACTCACAACGGAATAAAGAACTAAAATCTCACACATGGGCTAGATCTACACCATGGGCCTCCCTGGGGGTTCACTCAGGGGTAGACTGGAAAGAAAATAAATGTATTTGGGTCAATTAGGTGAATTGTTTAAAAATCTAAGGATCTCCATACATATGATGTTATGAGATAATATTTGGTCAGGTCCAATAGGAAAGGGGTATGGATAAAGCTTTTTCCACTCTCCCTAAATAAACTGGAAAAATACTATCCTTACTGGACATTGTTCTGTTCTTAAAAACACCAACTAATACAACTTCAGATTCCGGATAGACGATGATTGTACACATATATCTAATATGAAGAAAGAATATATATAGATGAGTCATCACATCCGATAAGTATGACTTTACCCTTATATGGGTCAATGCATAAAATGGCATTCATACCCTCATTTACTCCATCAAGTATCCCCTATTTACCTTCAACCACATGTCTCTAAACCAACTGCAATTACAATATGATAAGAAAAATCCCCTCACCCTTTATTCAAAGTCAGCGGGGGACAGCTTCACAGAGCAAAGGCGTAAAACATGGAATATCTCACCGCCCTTAATTCCTAATCACATCAATGCCCTTTCCAAATGTGAATATCTAGGAGTTATATATATAAAGTGCCTTTGCCGCTTAAGAGGCGGGGGGGGGGGGGGCAGTGTGAAGTTGAATCATATGCTGGATTTGAGTCTCCATTAATTAGATATCCACACTTATTAGAAATGTCACTCAATTGCCACAGTCAATACGAGGCCAAATGATGATGTCATAAACCCCTGATGGATTCTACACAATTTAGAAAAGAATATGTACACTGCAAGGCAATGGCACTTTTAGGACCTTTCATATAGGCTTCAGCTTGTATAAGAGCAGTGTGAACAGCAAGATTTTACAAAGCATTTGCTTTTAGGCCTCTTTAAAATAGTGGTGGGGGTGGCAAAAATGCGCAATTGAGCTGTGTTTTTGTCCCTCAACGTCCACCCCGTTAAGCTGCAATAGGCACGGATGTTTACATGCTGTGGTCACGATGTGATTTGTGTCGGTGGCAGAGTTGACCGGACACGTAGCGATCAGTGGGCGGCAAGCCCAACAAACACTACAGATTCAAGTCAATGGGGAAATGCAGCAAACGTCTTGCAACCATGCGCAATGCATGCGGTTTCAGCGTGTTTGTTGGGCGAAATTGAATTAAAACAGGCAGCGAGAAGTGCAGCCTGAATGCAGATCGGTCTTCAGAAGCAAGGGAGATTTAGATGCATGTTTAATTCTACCCCAAAAGTGTCCTTTAGTTCCAGTGTGTAATTGCTGAACACAGATCCAAATGTCAGTGCTGACTGCCACTTTTAAACAAGTTGCTAGCAGACTTCAGCACTACGTGAAGCTTGTTGAAAGCCTGCAGAAGCCTGCTTGCAGCTTGACAGTGATGACTCACATTAGGATCTGTATGTAACATTTCCAAACAGGAGCTGAAGTGTGCTTTAAAGATTTTGAGAAAGCTTATAGAAGCTTGCCAAAAGCTTTGCAAAATCTTGCTGAAAATATCATTAAAACTTGATGTTCACTCTGCTGTTATACAAGCTGAAGCTAGTGGGAAAAAGACCATATTGTGGACTTGTTAGACTCCTTTGACTCCCTGGTAGACGTGTGCAATTAGTTTCGGTCCGAATACAAATTCAGCTGAATTTTTGGTTATTTCGAGATTTGGGTGTATCCGAATTTCCAAATGAAATAGTAACGAATAGTAACGAATTTTGTTGAAATCTGCTAAAACTCGTTTATTCATTTTCTTACGAATTCCAACTTTTCAGAATGATTAGAATTCGGATTGGTCGAAAAATGATCGACCGATCCGAATTCTGTGTGAAGAAATAGCTGAAGAAGCCAGCCGCTTAGTCAACCATGAGTCATCATCTGTCAGCGGGCTTCGCCACTGACAGATGAATGTAGAGATAAGGAATGCTGTTAAATAAAAATAAAGAATGCTGGGAATTGCCCCGCAATAGAAAAATGTTGAAAAAAACAGCATAGGTCCCCCCCCAGACCCTTATTCGAGCATGCAGCTTGGCAAGGCAGGAAAGGGGGGGGGGGGTTGAGCGAGCCCCCCCCATCCTGAACCATACCAGGCCACATGCCCTCATTATGGGGGGTGGGTGCTTTGGGGCAGGGGGGGGGCTCTGCGCCCCCTCTCCAATGCACCATGTCCCCATGTTAATGGAGACAAGGGCCTCTTCCCAACAATTCTGGGCTGTGGCAATCGGGGTCTGCGGGTGAGGAGTTTATCGAAATCTGGAAAACAGAAAGGAATTGTATCCCACCGGGTGATGTAACTGTGTTGCCCGGCCCCTTGCCTATAAAACTAATAGAACTGTCAAATCTGTAGAGGGGGCATACGATGGGTAGCTTCTTAGGGGGTGAAGTGTTTTTTGCAATTTTTCTTTTTCTCGGGTCAGTGGACATCGTGATGGACGATACATTTACATAGAGGGACAATTTTTTTAAAGGACTTGTCAAAAACTGTTTCATGTGGTTTTTACTTTTTGACACTTTTTTGGTGAATGGATACAGGTACAATGGGATAAACCTGAGTCACTGAATCTGGGTTTAGGGTTATTAGAGGCCAGGGCTGGATGACTCATCCTAGCAACTTTCTGGTGCCCCCCCCACCCCGGTATCTGGAAAGTTGGAGAACATTCTGGAACTAGTGGGTGGAGGTGTGAGGAGGAGCTACCTTAAATATTTATGGGCTCTCAGCCAATCCCCAGGAGTGGGCATGGCAGGGAACTGGGATAACTCCTAAATAGACATGGACCATGCCAGCAGGGGAGTCAAGTGGAAGCTGGAGAAGCAGCACCGAGGAGAGGCTGTCGGTGGCCCTTAAGGGACCCCTACCGGGGGGGGTTGCTCCTCAGGCTGGAGCTTGGGAGGCAGTTGGAGGGATTAATGCTGGAAATGCAGCAGAAGAGAGCAAGGAGAGACCAGCACCATGCAGGGACAGACAAAGGGAGAGACTGCCAATTGTAGCAGATCTCTCTTGGAGACAGCATTGTACCAAGTCTTTATCCAACCTTGCCCTAGAGAAATCACTATGTGTATGTTTCAGTTGGGCAGGATTGGGGCAGAGAGCCTGTCAGGAGGACTGAGTATGGCTGGTGGCAGCCAGGTGGGCTGGCATTCTGCAACCATGTAAAACTGGGATCAGTGGCCACAGGAAGGCAGAAGGAAGTGTGTTTGCTGTTCACTTCATTTGTGCTACTGTGTCAAAAGGGTTTGTCAGTCCCTGTCTGTAATTGGTCTTTGCTGAACTAGCTAAAACTGTTAGTGCATCAGCAGGAACTGTACATAAAGGAACCAAGTGTGTGCAGGAGGGAGGAAGAAGAGGATTCTTTGTAAATAGCGAGGAAGTTGTCCCTTGTCCTGTGTTCTGGATGTTTTGGGCAAGATTGACATCCCACAATTCCCTACCCCATCCCAGTTACCATTCCCTAAAAAAGAAAAAAAAAAACAAGCCATGGAGTAGTTTGAAGTCTACACAATTTTTGTTCATTCTTGCTGTAAGATGTGCTACAGAAAAACTGATATTTACGAAGAAAAAAAATGGAATTTAAAATTTCCTGAAAAAGAAAACTGTGGTGCTGGCTTCCTTTACAAAAAATAAAGTTATCAAACACTTATCATATCCTTAGGCGTCTGTTATGTATTTTGGGTGACCTTTGGGGTTTGTATGCCATTTTGTCCTTTAAAAACAGAAGCAAGAGGGATTTAAACAACAGCAATTTAAAACTCTCTTTTCGTTATATAAATGCCAGTGCTAAAAAAAATCACTGCTCCTTGTCGCGTGGTATTTCCTTGCTTTAGTACATGTTCCCCAGGGTAGTACCCACTCCCCATACTGTTTTTTTTTTTTTTTTTACACTCCCTTGCCTATTAGCCCAGAAAATTGACTTTTTGAATTATACAGATCTGGCTCCCATTAAGTTCAGTAGGGTTCTGTTATGGCATCCAAGCCCCTACAGAACCAGCCTATCATGACTTATTAACATATCATACAAGAAACCCAACTTCTGAACCTCTAATCATTTGCTAGATCAGGAAGTGTTCAAGTAGTTTACAACTGAGAACGAGAATCTGCTAGCACAGTATTGCTAGAGTTAATTATGGCAAACACAGCTGTTTGCCAACCCCCTCACAAACAAAGCATACTGGTAGGATTTTACAGTGATAGAATTTCTGGAACAAAGATTTTTAAAAAATGGTAAGCTGCAATTATTATTAATATTATTATTATGACAACAATATTAATATTATTATTATTATTATTATTATTATTTTGTGATATATAAATGAAAACGTAACAAATATAAACTAAGTGTTATTGCCAATTTGGCTGCAAAAGTAGAAATACAGTAAATAATCTTTAATACACCATCTATGTATTTAGTGAGAATAAAAAAAAAAATGATGCCCTTAATAATTATCTGTAGCTTTTCTATTTTAGGTTTCTTATTTTTAGATATGTAGAGGAAAACCCAGACGCAGGTTCTAACCTTGCTCCTCTCTATCCAAAATATATATATATATTTTTTTATAGACTTCTGTTTTAGAAGAATCCTGTTTTGAGAGTATTATCCAGGTGGCCATCGCCCAAGACATAGATAAAGCCAATAAAGATGGAACACTTGATCTTCAGGTACTTCATTAACATGATAGCCAGGCCACTAGCATTTATTATTGTATCTATAAGATATATAGATCAATCTAAAATGTGAAAAAAATAATAATAAAGGACCCTAAACCATTGGGCCCCTTTTACACTATGCAATTCAGTAAAGTATGTGCATTAATGCAAAGCGTTAAGGCACATTCCCTGGAATTCATAAAGACCGGCACAGACAGATTTTGTTAAAGTATCTCGCATGCATTCTAAATGAGGTGCAACATTCACCAAATTCATGTACCTGTCTAGAACTTGTATTTGAATTTTGCCCACACTGCACCACATTTAGAAGTCACTTGGGACACTTTAGCAAAACCTGGATGTGTTAGTGTACGCCAAAAGGGAGTTGGTCTTAATTATCGTAACTGTTGGTACTTTATTTTAAATTTGTCACATTCATTGTGCCATGACATAAAAGTGGTGCATTTAAGAACTACCTGAATATGGGGCACAAGTCAGAAACAAAAAGTGTCACAGATGCTCCATGAATTATGCACAATACATTACCTGGAGGGATTAACACCAGAAAAGGTATGCAGCAGCTTTGTTGATTTCCCTCCTTTGTGTTAAGGTTGCACATTCATTTTGCATGGGCTGGGCACACATTTTTAACCACTTCAGCGTCGGAAGGTTTTACCCCCTTAATGACCAGGTCATTTTTTACGATTCGGCACTGCATTACTTTAACAAAAAAATTGCACGGTCGTGCAACGATGTACCCAAATACAATTGATGTCCTTTTTTCCCACAAATAGAGCTTTCTTTTGGTGGTATTTGATCACCTACAGGATAGATTTTTGTATGTTTTATTTATTTTTTTTTTTTATTAGTAATGGCAGCGATCAGCATTTTTTAGCGGGACTGCGACATTGCGGCGGAAAGATCGGGCCCCTAACTGACCTTTTTAACACTTTTTGGGGACCAGTGACATTAACACAGTAATCAGTGCTAAATATTATGCACTGTTACTGTATAAATGACACTGACAGGGAAGGGGTTAACACTGGGGGTGATCAAAGGGGTTAATGTATGCCTAACAATGCTTACTCACTGTGTGGGGGAGGGGTTCTGTGACAGGCACAGAGAGATCAAAGTTTCAGCTTAGCTGAAACTCCTGATCTCTCTCTGCCTGTGTGACAGAAGACTCGCCTGCTTTGTTTACATAAGCAGACGGGTCTTCTGTCAGTTTCTCTGATGGTCGCGGGTGGCCAGCGGCAATCGCTGCCGCTCCTCCTGTGGCCCGCGGCCTGCGGCCCGCGGCCCGCCTCCCGTTGTGTCTAAAAACACACCTCGTTCACAAGACCTCGTGCACAAAATCACGTAGTACTACATCATTTTGCACAGCCGAGCCGCCCTACCGCAATAATACTATGGTGGCCAGTCGACAAGAGGTTAATGCACAGAAAAATGGATATGAAATAATTTTTAACACCATGCACCACAATGCACAGTGGCTCACAAGTGGTGGGTGTGTTGGGATTCTGTTTAAAATAAATTCTCCTCTGCTAGTTGTGACGGACGCGGGTATCAGATCCCTGCCCTCCTTACTAACTCGTGACACAGGACGAGCCAATCTTACACCGCGCTATCACTTACGTAACAATGCCAATCTCAGCTACACCCTGCACAAAGACTTCCCAGCTCACGGGACCACAGTCTAGGTGCCAACAGGCTGAGAGCGATTGTCACTGGGCAAATTAGGCAATTAACCCTTTAACTGCCACCATCCCCTTGGACCGAGCAGGAGGAACTCGTAATTTTAGAAGTACCAGTTATGATTTTAGAATAATCGTCTGTAATGCCTCGTATACACGTAACGATTATCGGCCGACCGATCGTCTGACTTTTGTCCAGAGTGGTGTTTTGTTGGTTGGAATGTGCCTAGACTGCACACAAATTTTCTCGGCCAACAAAAATCTACTTCAGAAGTGATGTCATGTGCTGGTTTACTTTCCATGTGTTTTTTCTTCTCTGAGCATACCCAGTCTTGCTCATCAGATTTTTGTCTGCCGAAATCTGTACTGACTGACGGAAAATCGGCCGTTGTGTTGACGGACAAAAAATTTTTTATAGCCTGCACACCAGATTATTTTCGGCCGAAAAATCGGAGTCGGTTGTCGGAAGCATCATACTAACAAGCCGAAAATCGGCAGATCGGACGTTGGCCGAAAATTCCCGGCCAATAATCGATGCGTGTGTACGGGGCTTAACACACACTGTCACCACAGACAGGTATGTTCATAGGATTAATCCTATACAGTAGCACTCTTCAAGAGACAGGTTCTTGTTTAGCTTGCATTAAGAGCTTAGGGACAAGGTTAACACTTAGAGTTTATCTGGAGGTCTTCCCTGGTGTCAGCTAGCAGGTCTAGAAGTGGATCAGCCTCCTCAGGCTCCGGCCTGCTGCAGACCTGCATGACATGAGCTGTGCGCCCATGATGGACTTTGATCATGTTCGCACAAAGGCCTTCTGCTGTCTACTGCTGTCTACTACCTTCTCCCAACCTGACCAAGTAGGTGACATCATTCAGACGCTGGGTGATGGTATACAGGCCTTCCCATGCTGCTTGGAGTTTGTTCTGCCGCAGGGGAAGCAGAACATACACCTGCTGACCAACGTTATATGTCCGCTCCTCAGCATTACGGTGATACTAATGTTTCTGCCTGGTCTGGGCCTGTTTCATGTTTTCCTTTTACAATTCCCACCAACGTCTCCATTTTGTCTCTGAATTTTAGGACGTAATCTACAACAGAGACCTCTGAGTCAGCAGATTTGCCCTCCCAAGTCTCATGGATTAGATCCAGGGGCCCTCTTACACTCCGTCCATACAGAAGTTCAAACAGCGAAAAGTCTGTGGACTACTGGGGAACCTCCCTGCAATCAAACAGCAGATATTGTTCCCAGTCCTTTCTGTGGGATTCCACAAAGGTGCACAACATTTGTTTTAGGGTACCATTGAAACGCTCACACTAGCCGTTTGTTTGTGGATGATAAGGACTGGTCATGATATGCATCATCCATATTTTCTAACAGAGAGCTTGCATTAAGTTGGACACAAACTGGGAGCATTGATCGCTAATGAGCTCAGCCATAAATCCCACTCTTGTGAAGATCCCCAGCAGGGCATCAGCGACCTTGTCTGTTCGGAGGGAGGAGAGAGCCACAGTCTCTGGATAATGTGTGGCATAGTCGACAACTGTCAGGTTATAACATTTGCCTGAACTGCTAGGGATGGCTAGAAGCCTAACAATATCCACTGCCACCCTCTTAAAAGGTTCGTCAATCACAGGCAAAGGTTGTAGCGGAGTCCTGTTTACATCTCCTACCTTGCAACACAATAGATTGATGCTGCTCAGGTGAAAGCTGTCCCCACCCTCAACAATCAGGTGCACGTTCAGTCCGCGAGCTGAGGAGTATACAGGCACAAAAGAAGTATCGACCACACTCTAACATTAGAAGGTGAAAAGTAGATTTTTATTGAGTTAAAACATCTCTTGACAGTGGTACAAACATCATGGAAAAGACAGGCATAGGAAAGAAGCAGTTTCAAGAATTAAATTTGCTTACTCATAACTAAAATCACATTCCCACATGTGTTACTTAAATAGGACAAGAAGCAGCAGAATATCCCATTAACTAATTGATTTCAATCAGGAAATTCTTCCATAAAAAGAAGTAAGCTGCTGCATCCTTCAGAAATACACACAATTAAACAAGAAAAATAACATAGGAGAACATATTCAACATTCATAACCACAAATATATAAACAAAATATTTCTGTTTGAATTGGGCAATGAATGTATAAACTGAGGTAGAGAATGGGGACACATTTATGCAAACAAACAACATGTGTGTTGCACAAAAAATGCAAAAAATAATAATACATGCCAAAACTATATAAAACATATACAGAATACAAATATATATATATCCCAATATCCCATTCCTCCATCTAGACACATATATTATCCTAGTCGAAACCTTGCAGCATACCAGTGTTAATGAATAATCTCACCAACCTTATTACCCCATATTTATAATAATAAATGGGTCTCCCGGAACATCACCCATCCAACAAAGGACACGTCATTAGTGACCCATTCAAGAAGCACTCAAACATACTGAGGAATCTAAAAAAATATAAATATAAAAACAGACTTCAACTAACAGAGCAAGAAGCAAAGAAGCTTCTGTTTATACATTTATTGCCCAATTCATTTAGAAATATTTATGTATTTGTGGTTTTGAATGTTGAGTATGTTCTCATATGTTGTTTTTATTGTTTAATTGTGTATATTTCTGAAGGATGCAGCAGATTACTTCCTTTTATGGAAGAATTTCCTGATTGAATTCAATTAGTTAATGGGATATTCAGCTGCTTCTTGTCCTATTAAAGTAACACATTTGGGGATGTGATTTTAGTTATGAGTAAGGCCCCTTTCACACATACGGTCCGTTCAGTTCATCAGTTCAGTCACGTCAAATGTATCAGTTTTTCATCCCTTTTTCATCCGTTTTTCGTCAGTTGTCATCAGTTTTTCATCCGTTTTTCGTCAGTTGTTATCCGTTTTTCATCAGTTGTCATCAGTTTTTCATCCGTTTTTCGTCAGTTGTTATCCGTTTTTCATCCGTTTTTCATCAGTTGTTATCCGTTTTTCATCCGTTTTTCATCCGTTGACATCAGTTTTTCATCCGTTGTCATCCGTTGTCATCAGTTGACATCCGTTTTTCATCCGTTGTCATCCGTTTTTCGTCCGATCCGTTTTTTTGACGGATGAAAAATAGGGCATTCATCCGTTCAAAAAAACGGACATTGACGGAAGTGGATGAAAACGGATGTTAACTGATGATCATCAGTTGTCATCCGTTTTTACATAGAGATGCATTGATGTCCGTTTTTCATCCGTCAACGGATGGATGAAAAACGGACAAACGGACAGCATGTGTGAAAGGGGCCTTAGAGAATTTAGTTTGTGAAACGCATTAACGGCTTCTTCCCTATGCCTGTCTTGTCCATGATGTTTGTACCACTGTCAAGAGATGTTTTAACTCAATAAAAATCTACTTTTCACCTTCTAATGTCGGAGTGCGGTCGATACTTCTTTTGGGCCTGGATATATCTCCTACCTTGCCAACTTGCTGGCAGGTAGCACAGGACCAACAGGAGTCAGCTATGTCAGTGAGCATGGTAGGCCAATAAAAGTTATGTATCAATCGTCCCCGGGTCTTAGTAATCCGCAAGTGCCCTGCTAGGGGAAACTCATGAGCCACTTTTAGCAACTGTCTCCTGAAATGACTGGGTACAACAAGCTACCTTCTACCTATGTAAGTCTCATTCCCTTCCACAGGCAAACCCTTTCTGTACTTTTGTTTGTCATTCTCTGCAGGGGGGCAATCAGACCCTGAGCTGTTCTAGCTTTTGGTCTGTCTGCAGTGCTATCTCAAAGGCGGAACAACAAGTCCCAGCAAGCAGTCCTGTGGCAAACAAAGACAGCTGCTGAGGCTCAAGAGAGCCTTTGCAGCACTGCGAGTTACCCCCAATTATGGCAATGTATCATCATCATCAACATCACATTTAACATTTACAGCTGTAGCATTATTGAAACATACACCTGTTAACTGTACATACCAGGGGGTCTCCTCTCCTTGGAAGAAGGAGGATCTTATATTTCCACTCCACCCTCCCCAGGTTGCCAAGATATTATACCCACATCTGTACACAGTACCATGGGGGGTCCAGAGGGTTCTGTGGGGGTGTCCTCAGTAGGGGCATAATATCAGACAAGGGTCCCTAAATTGGCACCCAACAACACAGCAGTGGGGATCCCCTCAGAGACTCCCACTTCTCTCATGCCACTTCCTGCACCCCAATCAATGAACACTTATGCACGGGGTATACTGGAACGGGTCCCCCCCTAACTCTGGTGAGGGTAAGAAACGTCTCTGTTTATGTTTCAATGTGACTTCAGCTCCGGTGTTAGTTACCAGTTACAGTCCGGTGCCTACGATGACTGGCTGCAAGAAGGCATTGGTTCCCCTTAAGTTTCCCACTGAAGAACAGCACAGCAAAAGAGTTGCTGGCCAGTTGGCCAGATGAAGTCATCTTCTTCTGCTCAGGATACTGTGTCCTGAGATGGCCAAGTTTTCTACAGGTATAATATCTGTGGTTGTCAGTCAGGAATGGCTTGGCACCAGGAACTGCAGGTGCTGGCTGCTGAGGAACTTGGTTTGCAGGCGGAGGAAGGGTTGCCTTTGGTGATTTCCATCTAGCCATTCAGGGGAGTCTTGCAATGGTCAGATACCCAAGAGCTGATATAGGTATCTAACAGTTCTGCTGCTGCTTTGGCAGAGGCTGGCTTCCGCTCCAACACAAACTGTCTGACGTCTGCAGGACAGATGTGCAAAGTTGATCTTCAATCATAAGATCTTGCAGGAACTTAAAATAATCAGCTTTCAAGCCTTTGGTCCACTGCCGCAATGTGGTGTGTAAGCGACTTACTACATCGATATACAAGTCCCTAGGTCCCTTTTGCAAGGACCTAAATCGCTTCCGGTACACTTCCGGGGGTTAACTGATACTTTTGGATGTTTGCAGCCTTTATGGGCTCATAATCACCATCCTGCTCCTCTGGCGGGGGCCTTGCCTCTTAGCCCTGGCGTCATGTACCGGGCCCATTGTGCTTGGGGCAGATAGTACTAACAGCAAGTTTTTCCAAATGACAGTAGATACACATCAATGTCACTGTGCCTTTCCATGACTGGAAATTTGGCTGCCTGACTCACTGGCAGAGAGGCATGCTCTAGGGATCCGAGGTTCTGAGCCTCTCACTGCTGCTGGAGCCTAGTCATCTCCAGTTTGTGCTTGCAATCAGCCTCCTTCTGCACAGCCTCTCTCTCAGCCTGTCGCTCAAAAAACTGCAGGTACACTACATGATCTGTCTCTGTGATGCGTTATTGTGCATTCTGCACCTGCGGAGTGTCTTTGCTGGTTGCAGGCCCTCTAGGGCTGGCCTGCTCATGCTGTGGCTTAGAGGTGACATTCAGTGATACTTCAATGTCAGTCTCTGCTTGCCCATCCTGCGAGATTGTTTCTGAACCACTAGGCTCTGAAGTATCAGAAACCCCTTCAGTTTCAGGTTCCCCCGAGTTCTGGTCTGCCCGGATATCATACTCCTGTAGGGCATGGATTATGCCTTCAGGATATTTGCCACGACATCCATTCTTCTTATGGACACTCAGCAGTCAGATCATTTTTGCTCATCTTTTTATATTCTGATAACCCAGGCATGTTTGGAAGTAGAAAAGATAGAACAGAAAACAGAGACAGAAAGGAGCTGTAGGAAGTAGCTGTTGCTGTATGTCTCTTTAAAAAACTAAATATTTGCACCGACTTGTCTCTAAGGAATGTTTCCACTAAGGTTACAATCATTGAGTGCAGAGATAATTCCTAACAATGCACTGAATGCTCTGATGCAAAACTATCCCACTTACGCTGCCAGCCAACATGTGATGGATGCGGGTATCAGATGCCTGCCCTCCTCACTAACTTGTGACAAAGGACCAGCCAATCTCACACCTCGCTGTCACTTACGTAACAATGCCACTCTAAGCCACACCCTGCACAAAGATTTTCAAGCTTGCGGGACCACAATCTAGGTTCCAGCAGCCTGACAACGATTGTCACTGGGCTAATTAAGCAATTAACCCTTTAACTGCCACCACCCCCTTAGACCGAGCAGGAGGAACTCGTAGTTTTAGCAAAACCACTTATGTTTTAGAATAATCGTCTCTAACACACAGTGTCCCCACAGACAGGTATGTTCATAGGATTTATTCTATACAGTAGCACTATTCAAGAGACAGTTTCTTTTTCTAGCTTGCATTAAGAGCTTAGGGACAATGTTAACACTTTTCAAAATATGGTTTTAATAATAAAAAGGTCAAAGTTGGTGCAAATAAAATATTTACAGAAAAAAATGTGTTTCAAGGAAATAAAGACATAATTCAGCAACAGAGAAATAAGGTAAAATTAAGGACAAAGGATACTTGCAATCAATGTCCTGGGTGTTATCAGAGTTCAGACGATGAGCCAGGTGTTATCGGTTCTCAAGCTTGACAAATGTTTCTGATTTGATGGTGAAGGAGAACTCACAACTGTAGTAAATTCACAGCTGCAATGTGTAACTGTTCTGCAAGGCTGTCATGGTTGACCTATGGTTACTGAACAACATGACCACTAGCTACAGCTTTTCATGTGTCCAGTATGTGATATTATTACACCTACCCCCTCAGGTGGTTGCATGGAAGGAAACCGCCATTTCCCTTCTGACGCAACGGACCCCAGCGGGCTCGGCTTGTCACGACAACCCATCCAGTTGATGTGCAGTACGTGATATCATTACACTAGTGCTTTCCAGTCTACAGGAAACATGAGCTTTCTTGACTGTATAGTTATAGGTCTGACTCAGCAGGAGGTAAGCTGGACCTCTGCAAAGAGACCACAGCTTTCACAGAGAGAGAAAGGGACCTTTTCTGTCACCAACTGGAAAGTCAGTCTGTGCTTACTCTCTAAGGCCCCATTCACACCTGATTTTCTGCTCCAAGCTTGTAGCTCTAAAAAGCTCAACAGGCCAAATCTCATTCATTTTAAAAGCCCCTGTTCACATCTGAGCGTTGAGCAAAATGCCTGTTGCTCAAAAAAGTACAAAGCTTAGTTTTGGCAGATTACAGGTGTTTTTGGCCCCGTAGACTTTAATGGAAACGCCTGACTTGAGCATTTCACAAGCATTTTACTAGCGTTTTCTGCTCAAATATCAGCTCTCCACCCCTAGTTTCCTCTCCCTCTCCTTCCCCTAGTGCTTTTATTGGCTAAACAAAAACATCTAGCAGTAAAACCCTTGCAATACATTTCTAAAATTCTTTAAAAATTCTTGTGAAAAGCTGCAAAAACGCTTAAAAAAATGCCTGAAATATGCCTGTAAGACCCTGTTCACATATTTGTGTCTTGAAATGAGGGTAGAATCGCCGCAATTCTGTCCACGATCCTGAATCATTGCAAATTGTGGGACGCCCATTTGATTCCTGTGACTTGCAATGGCATCCCAAATGCAGTGCGATTTTGCCGTGATTGTTGCCCGACAAACAAAATTGCTGGACCCAAAAAAAATCCTTGTACGTTGTTCTATTGTCTGTGAAAATCACTGCAAAATCGCATCGCGTTTTGGATGCCATTGCAAGTCAATGGGAATAGCACGGGGTCCCGCGATTTGCAATGATTCCACATGATTCTGCCCACGATCTGAGACTCCAATATGTGAACGGAGCCTAAATTGTTACGCTCAGGTGTGAATGGAGCCTAAAGGAAACAAACTCTACACACTATTTGTTTTGATGTACCTGGAATGCATTAAGCTGATTTTAACTGAAAGTGCAATTTGGTTTTAAAAGAGACCTTTAATCTAAAACTTCCTCCCTTGCAACCTTCCCCCCTCCACTATGAATTCAATGACATCATAGAAGAAGATGGTAGCACGTGGCTTGGTGTCTAACAGTGGAGCAGCAAAATAAAATAAAAAAAACTGTGGAAAAATGAAGGTCCTCTTTAAAGCTGAACCCTGAGAAATAAAATAATATACCCTTGCAGTAGGGCTACCCCTCACTGCAACGTTTAAATGCTTGTTTAGTCTAGGGGTAAAGGCATAATGCTGGTCCTGCATTGTAAGTGAAGGCTTTAAAGAGCAGCAATGGGAAACAAGTTAACGGGACTAGTCACACTGTTGGTGGAAGCCCACAAGTGCAAGGAATAGGGTAAGGTAATTATTACTGCTTATTCCTCTACTCCAAGATCTAACAAGTATTTAAACCCTGCACTGTAGGGAAGCCCCACTGCAAGGTTAATTTTTCTTTGTTGCCCAGAGTAGGACTTGACAGCAGTCCATTTGCTATATTGCTGTTAGATTTATATGAAATGGTATATTCTGTCAAGAGTTTGCAGCAATACTTGAAAATGTTTTTATATTTTATTATTATCTAGGTTCGTCTGTTGTGTAAGCCAACCCTGGCAAAAATAGCCTTTCTTCTACATATCATGAAATGTTTTGATGTTTCTGCCCCATTTCTTTAACTCTCCCTTCTAAAAATAGTGGTTGATAAATTGCAGCATATGCTTATGGTAACTATATCTTGGAAAGAAAGTCACTTCCAGCTTCTTGCTGGCAGGAGATTAATTGCACAGGTGAATTCTGCAGCTCAACCTGTAATTTGTTTTCCCATGTAAAATGCACAGGAAAGCCAGTTTTTCTCCCAATATGCTCCTGCTGATACCTGAAGATGTTTAATTTCAATACATGTGCCAGGTGCATAAATGTCATTATTATGCTATTAACCTTTCAGCTGTCCTTCCATGCTGCTAATGTGTACAGAAGCTCTAAATTTGTTTGCAAAACCTATCTTGGACAAGCACAAATACATAAAACACCCTACAGAGGTAAAATAAAAGGATAACATAGAAGACACAAAGGAGTATTTAAAGGAAGCTATTGTATATTTAAGAAAGCATGTATTAAAAGCGCTATTGCTAGAAATTATTAAAAAAAACATTTTGACCTAGTGTCAAACACCCCTGACTGCACATGAGCCCTCACAAAGCCCAACCAAACAGCAAAGCCAGCAAAGGCTGACCTGACTTTTCTTTAAAGTCAACCTTGCACCTAAAATGTAAAAAATTGTAATGTTAATTGTAGAAATTTACATTCACTGAGGTTTATTTAAAATGTTAATAGTGGGTCAAACATTTTTTGAGATTGTATCAGTATGTTTTCTATAGTTCATATGTAGATTGATCTACTCTTTGTTTTTCTTATTTTAGTTTTCCTTGTAAATGTTTAATCTGAAATCTTAATAATTATTTAAAAAAAAAAAAAAATGTAAAAACATGGGATAAAATACCTACCTTTCCTCCGGCATCCGCCTGTGGCACCTGGGCAAGGGTGATATCATCATCCTTTCAGCCAGATTGAGTAGTCCAATTTTCACTGAAAAAATGCTTCCAGCCCAGTAATGCAGCATCCTCTACTTACACTTATAGTACTCACCATTGTCCAAAATCTAAAAAAAAAAAAAAAACATTATGGGGCTATGCTATCTGGAGTAGCGAAAACTGTTTGGATGGGGCATTTCCCCTGGATCCTGTCTGCTTTTCGAACCTAATCTGTGGAAAACACACTTTGACTGTGGTAAGTCAGGGTTTTGCCCTTATCAAAGTCAGGGTGTGCTGCCCTGGGGGGTCATCTCAGGAGCTCTGGCTGCTAGTGCTTTGTTAGACTTCATTTAGGGTCTGGTGCTGGCTGTGACACTTTTGGTTGCATGCCAGTTCAGGAATGGGCATGGCTCCATTTTAAAATTGGTGGTTTCTGGCAGACTTTGGTTGGGTGCCTCTACAACACCTGTACAACCTCTTTTGTGAGGTTCACACTGTGCATGCGGACACTATTTGAAAAGCATACATGGACTGGCGTAGCCTCTCCCGCCACCCTCCTCAGCAGTTAGCACACCCACACATCTGATCCTTTGGGGCAGTACATGGTATACCCTGTTGTGAGCACCCCTTATGGGATTTTCTCACTTGTATACTTAGGGGTTGATTTACTAAAACTGGAGAGTACAAAATCTGGTGCAGTTGTGTGTGGTAGCCAATCAGCATCTAATTTCAGCTTGTTCAATTAAGCTTTAAAAAAAAAAAAAAAGGAAGTTGATTGGTTTCTATGCAGAGCTGCACCAAATTTAACACTCTCCAGTTTTAGTAAATCAGTCCCTTACTATAGAAAGTCACAAGCACAAAGGCAGTGGTCCTGTGGGCCTTGCCAGCATATTGTCCACGTACAATTCCAGGGGGCTTTTAGTGTGCTTTAAAAAGGACATGACGTGGATCACTGTTCCTTGCCTATGTCACAACACAATTTTCCTTCTCCTCTTCAGGGCTCAGTCTTTTCTAGATATTGTCTGGGGAAGAAGTTTCAGCTACTTTGACTGAGTTTGTGGGCAAAAATACAGCCAGGATAGCTGCTTCAGAAAGCCAGAGCCACAAATGTGCTTCCAGGACTTCTACTCAAGGGTCTATCTCTAAATGTCCTTAAAGGTTGCAGTTACTTCTGCACAGTCAGCCAAGGGTAGAGGATTGCCCCCTATCTTTATCTAAAGACACAAGAAGTTGCAGTCTGCAGACACTACTCCAAAACTTAACTATACCATCTTAGTCCTTATTGATGCACATGCCTAGATTTGGAGCTGTCTGCATTAATCACATATAACTTGACTAGCCTAGGTTCTCCAAAGAGCCCTTTTACTGTTAAGACTTTTCCAGTGCATCCCCTGTTGCATCTGGTCCTGTAGAGTGATTGGTGTAACCCAGAAAAGGTCTTTGCTCCTCCTAAGTGTTTTTGATCCACATAACTGTATAGAGGAGGGGACCCTGAAGAAGTGTTTTTTCCCAGTTGTGGACCCAGTTATTTCATGCCTTAACAAGAATCTGTTGAGGACATTTCCATGAAAAATTACCCAGTGGATAAAAGGATAGAAGCCCTTTTTAAGGCCCTATTCTCCCACTTAGGTCCTGCCATGTAGCTTGTCATTGCAACCATGTCACTTTGCCAGATCATAGCTTTCTGGTCCAAGTGTATGTCCTGGAGTCCTGGATCCATCTTGTTATATCCTTTTGGAGATTATGCCTATGGCCCTACTCTATTGTGTGGATGTTACGTATGCAAAATAGAAAATGTGAGAAAGTGCGCTAATAATTATAAAACAAGCTGCAACCAAAGATCCAATATTCTGGAATGTAAATGTAAATGAAAAAAGTCTGGTGTGCTAAAGGTGAATTACCATACAACAAAGTTGGTAATAAAAAACATATACCTAATTGCATATCAATATACATATAGACTGCAACAAAAAGTATATATCATGGTGATTCACCTTTAGCGCACCAGACTTTTTTCATTTACGTATGCAAAATAACCTTTTGCTTAATTGTTAGTTTGCAGAGCACCTCCTGCATATGCTCTTTGGCTAGTCCATGGACAACTTCATTATGATTACTGGGAGGAAGAGCACGCTTTTGTTCCAGAAAAAAGACGGCAAAACCTCTGTCTAAGAGACCTTCTACTCCAGAGGTTAAAAACAGTTCCCTTTGTTTCTCTCAGACCTTCAGGTGCAATGAAAAGCTTTGAACTCAGTTCCACCATAAATCTTAGACCCCCAAGTCCATGATCAAGTCCTTTACACATTGAGGGGCACAACCACTTGTCAGAGTGGTGGGATGTTTGTTGGCCTTCACTGCTTCATCTGACATTTCAGATGTTTGGGTCCAGATTGTATCCAGGTCATACACACTTTTCCAAAATCCCTGCAAAGATTTGTGGGCATTATTTGTTGCTCTAGCGCAGCTCCTCAAACAGTCATAGCCATTGTCCCAGAAAAGTTTAGGTTTCAGGGTTTTTATTCCAACCTTTTAACCACCCCCGAAGTAAAATTGAGCATCTGCCTCATGCTGGATCTAAAAGTTGTCAACACTTTCCTCTGGTACAAAAATTCTGTATAGAATTTGCTCAATCATTTTTTCCCACCGTCTCTAGAGACGTTGTGGCCCCTGTGGAAATTGAGGATGCCTATGTGCATGTCCCCATCCTCCCAAAAAGCCCTTTTTAGGGCTGGTACATCACATCAGTCTGCTTTTTATTTTTTTATTTATATATATATTTATATATATATATATATATACAGTATATATATATATATATATATATTGCAGTTGCCTGCCCGTGTGTGAGAGACCACAGGCCCACAGGCCCACAGACTGTACTGTGTACTGTGTGCAAACCACTCATATAGGGTGGCACAGTACCTTGCACGCATAGTATCACTAATATTCTGAAGCTGCAGTGCTAGTTAGAGCAGGGAGAGTGCTGCTACTGCTGAATTAATAGCTAGGCCAGTGTTCTGTGTCCACTCCAGTCCTGAAAGACTCATCTGCTGTAAGGACAGCATTCTGACAGCACCCCTTTCGGGGACCCTTGGTGTTGTACGTGGCTGGGTGGAGGAAGAGACCTTTAATGATGTCAGTGAGGACAAGGAATGGGACATGGCTAGCTTGGTATCCAACCTTGTGCAAATGGGGAGTTTGCAGTTGTGCAAATGGACTGTTTGCGGTTGTTTGTGGTGCGTTAAATGGGGAGTTTGGTCTGTCAGAGTTTGGTCTGTCACTGTAAAGGGGGCATAACCCTTACACTACCTGATCGATACAACATCATACCTGATCGTATACACACACTGGATGTTTTAAAGCACGTTATTCCAAACAATTTAGGAATATTAGGTGATTTATGCCCTTTATGGTTTAAAACCCGACTCTGCGTCAACTACGTAATTTTCCATTGGAGTTTTGCCATGGATCCCCCTCCGGCATGCCACAGTCCAGGTGTTAGTCCCCTTGAAACAACTTTTCCATCACTGTTGTGTCCAGAAAGAGTCCCTGTGGGTTTTAGAATTTGCCTGCCTATTGAAGTCTATGGCGGTTTGCCTGTTTGCGAACATTTGCGGAAATTCGTGTTCGTCGTTCACAAACGGAAAATTTTATGTTTGCGACATCTCTACGTATCAACGCTACCTATGTTGCTGTGGGCACACATTACCAATTTGTTGCCCTTTCTTTTAGCCTTTCCACTGCATCTTGAGTCTTCCCCAGGGTGCTTACCCCATTCTTGCTCTGCTTCACTCTCAGGGCATCCCCATAATGGAATATCTGGATGGCCTTCTTCTTGAACTTGATTTATGCTCTGTTAACCAATGTCCAATGGACTGTGCAGATCTTACAGGAATTTAGGTGGATCCTTTGTCTCCAGAAATCAGCACTGGAACCCTTTCATCCCTTGGAGTATCTGGGTTTGATCTTATCCACCCCCTGAACAAGCTTTAGCCAACAGCCCCTCCGTTTTGGCATGAGGGGCTTGGGCAGATCAGTGAAGAGGACTCCTAAATACCCTTTTAGTACAAGGGTCTTGAATATTAGGCAAAGCTTGGCTCTCAATCAGGGACTCAGGGTTACTCGGTTGTCCCTTCTATGCTTTACATAGTTTGTGAGGTTATAAAAAAGACATCAGTCCATACAGTTCAACCTATGATGTGTGTGTATGTTTGCTGTTAACCGTACATTGTATACCCCTGTATGTTGTGGTCTTTAAGGTGCCCATCTAATAGTTTTTTGAAACTATCGATGCTCCCTGCTGATACGACTGCTTGTGGAAGTGAATTCCACATCCTTACTGCTCTGATAGTGAAGAACCCCTTACGTATTTTAAGGTTAAACCGGTTTTCCTCTAGTTTTAGTGAGTGGCCACGTGTCTTATTGCATTCCCTTTCTCTAAAAAGTTTGTTCCTTATGCTAGGGTCGCCAGTACAGTATTTGTACATTGATATCACATCCCTCCTCAAGCGTCTCTTCTCCAGAGAGAGAATAAATTCAGTGCTTGTAGTCTTTCTTCATAGCCGATGCCCTCCATTCCCCTAATTATTTTTGCCGCCCTTCTCTGGACTCTCTCCAGTTCCAGCACATCCTTCCTGAGGACCGGTGCCCAGAACTGGACAGCATACTCCAGATGTGGCCGGACCAGAGTCTTGTAGAGTGGGAGAATAGTCTCTTTATTTCTGGAGTGAATCCCCTTTTTTATACATGCCAGTATATTGTTGGCTTTGCTTGCAGCGGCTTGGGATTGCATGCCACTGCCAAGCCTGTTGTCCACTAGTACTCCCTGGTCCTTTTCCATCTTGGATTTACCTAGAGGTTCCCCCCCTAGTGAGTAGCTTGCTTTTGTGTTTCTGACACCCAAGTGCATTACTTTACATTTTTCAACATTAAACCTCATCTGCCATGTAGTTGCCCACCCCATTATTTTGTTCAGGTCCGCTTGTAAGGTTTCCACATCCTGCATAGAAGATATTGGCATGCTTAGTTTAGTATCATCCGCAAATACTGAGATTGTACTAGATATCCCCTCCTCTAGATCATTTATGAATACATTAAACAGGCTGGACCCCTTGTCTGCGAGGTCAGTCAACTAACATCAGTGCCCTTATGTGGACACATGCCAATGATTTTGGCTAAATATGAACATGTGATCATTTAATGTAAGGGCACTGACATCGTGAGCATCACACCCCTTGGTTTACGTGTGCCACAGGGAGAGGGAACTACTCAGCCCACAGCTGATTGGAATGGAGAAAAGCATGACTTCGAAATTCAGATAGAGATGAGTTCAAAGGATGCCCTAACTTATCTCTAAAAGTAACCAATTAGCTTTTAATTTAAGTTTGTTTCATTAAGCTTTTTAATGAAAGCTAGAAGCTGATTGTTTTCTATTCACAGCTGCTCCAAATTCTAGATTTTCCAGTCTTATCTCCCTCATAGTATGTTACTCTTGACTTTTACTGTAAAAGTGTAATTGAGTCCTTCTCTCTCTCAAACCTCCCTATTGGTCATTTCACATTAAAGAACTAATTGGAAGGTTCTTGCAGTGTTTTTTTCTTAATAAAATGCTAGGTAATTTCACTCTAAGATATAAACAACAAACCAAATCAGCCTTGAGTGAACTCATCTCTTGCAGGATTTCCCCTTACAGTAAAGTCTTTGAACAAATAATGGCAATTAAGTCAATAGAACCGCGACGTGTTTCAGTAATAGTGTTCTGCAAACATTTCCACCAAACAGATTGTTGCCCTTCATGCACCTTGCTGTAGGAGCCTGCTAAATGGACTGAAGAAAGCTTCATCAAACTCCTGAACCCTTCCTGCTAGATAATCATCTAATCAACACAAGATAAATACCTGTTGAAAATCAATGATGCTGTAACTGAGAGCAAGGGCAGATGCATATTAACAAGGAATAAATCACATGAGGATGTATAAGTTAAAGGGACCTGGTACTTTGTAAAACTATGACAGCTGTTTGCCTGGTATTGCAGATGCAGAGGTCACACACAAAACTGTCAGAAAACATTTGATAAATGAGAGGCTGCCTGATTTGTACTAATTGTATGTCAGATTCTGTCAGAAGTCTGTGTGTAGGTCCACTATACTAAACATTTCTGACAGAGACTGACAGATTTCTGATCATAACAATAGTTATGGAGCCCAGAGCCTGGTCGGGGTTTATGAAATGAGGAGAAGTGGCTTGAAAGAGAATCCCCCTTGTGTGCCCTAGGATATAGGACACTCTACAGAGCATCAGCAGGCACCCTATGATGGCAGGCTAAGTGTTCCAGCCTGCTTCATCAGGCATTATGAGGAAGCATTGTAGAACAGTGGATTCCACCCTTTCTTGTCAGATATGACATGTCACATCCCCTGACGGCGTCAGTGATGATAAAACACATAGGGAGGAGTCGTAAAGTGTGACCTCATCGCGTTCCGGGATGCGGTGACCATTTTGACCATTTGGTTTCTCTTTGCATTGATGCCTATTTGAAACTTTTATCAAGTGTGTGCAACACTTTTTAAATAATACATTTTTTTTGAACATCCTACACTATGATATGCTCTTTCATTTCTTCATACCTCTGTGAGAGCAAAATGGATATCGTGGACAGCGGAGGAGTGTCTTATTAAGGAGAACCTGGGTATTCAGCTCCAGTTAAACTATTCCAAGATCACTTTGAAAAGGCTTGTTTGACCTTCCTTGGTGGGGTTCGACACTTAGGGGTAAGAGGCAGTGTAAATGGGTCATGGTGACGGCTTCTTTCTGGATACTCCTTCTATTTTTTCCTATAAATCGCCACTTTCAAAGTATTATTTTATAATTGTTCTTATATGGACTGATTATGACTGTGTAAATCAGACTTTGTAATCTGATTTTTGGTTCCAAGAGCTGCACCAACGTTACTTTATTTTTTTTATGTTGTTATTTAAGTATACATGTGCTAGCAGCTATTGCAATTTGTGTTTCTTTTTTAACCTAGAACAGCCTTTTCTATATAATATGACCTGTCACATAAATGGAGAAAGGATGAAGGGAAGTTTCACTTTCACCTCCAGCAGGGCTGACAGTAGGTCTGAACAGTGAATGTTATTTGAACAGTTCTGCAAGTTCCGTTCTGCTTACTTCCTCCACAGTCCCCAACAGTAAAGTGCCCCAGGCACTGAACAGTAATTCCCAGCCACCGTCTTCTCACAATTCCTCCTGCCAGCCTCAATAGCCCTGTCCCACCACTGTGCTTCTTTGCAGAGCCCCTCAGCCCCCCTACAGTGCCATGATATCCTAGCTTGTAAGAGCTTGTTTAGAGCTTGTTCCTGCTGCCCTCTCTGGGCAAAGAGAGGTTCACCCACGGGAACCTGGAGCCTTGTCGTAGGTCCAGGGTGGGTAAGAGACGGCGAGACCCTAACCAAACTACGGCAGTTCGTGGGGTCTGAAGTGGTTACGGTGACTGGTAGAGTGCTTGGAGCCCTCGGGAAGCACTAGGAGCATCCGTCAACGGAGGTGCTCGGTTGGGGTGCTGGTTGATCCGTTACACAGTGCTTTCCCTGTTGCATATGGTCCTGTAGAGTGATTGGTGTAACCCAGAAAAGGTCTTTGCTCCTCCTAAGTGTTTTGATCCACATAACTGTATAGAGGAGGGGTCCCGGAAGAAGTGTTTTTTCCCAGTTGTGGACCCAGTTATTTCATGCCTTAACAAGAATCTGTTGAGGACATCCCCATGTATAATGACCCAGTGGATAAAAAGCTAGAAGCCCCTTTTAAGGCCCTATTCTCCCACTTAGGTCCTGCCATGTAGCTTGCCATTGCAACCATGTCAGTGTGCCAGATCATAGCTTTCTGGTCCAAGTGTATGTCCTGGAGTCCTGGATCGATCTTGTCAAATCCCTTTGGAGATTATGCCTATGGCCCTACACTATTGTGTGGATGTTACATATGCAAAATAACCTTTAGCTCAATTGTTAGTTTGCAGAGCACCTCTTGCATATGCTCTTTGGCTAGTCCATGGACAACTTCATTATGAGGAGGAAGAGCACCCCTTTGTTCCAGAAAAAGACGGCAAAACCTCTGTCTAAGAGACCTTCTACTCCTGAGGTTAAAAACAGTTCCCTTTGTTTCTCTCAGACCTCCAGGTGCAATGAAAAGCTTTGAACTCAGTTCCACCATAAGTCTTAGACCCCCAAGTCCCACAAGTCCATGATCAAGTCCTTTACACCTTGAGGGGCATAGCCACTTGTCAGAGCGGTGGGATGTTTGTTGGCCTTCGCTGCTATATAGTTACAGGACATTTCAGATGTTTGGGTCCAGATTGTTTTCAGGTCATACACACTTGCCAAAATCCCTGCAAAGATTTGTGGGCATTATTTGTTGCTCTAGCGCAGCTCCTCAAACAGTCATAGCCATTGTCCCAGAAAAATTCAGATTTTAGGGTTTTTATTCCAACCTTTTAACCATCCCCAAAGTAAAATTGAGCATCTGCCTCATGATAGATCTAAAATTTGTCAACACTTTCCTCCGGTACAAAAATTCTGTATGGAATTCACTCAGTCAGTCATTTTTTCCCACCATCTGTAGAGACTTTATGGCCCCTGTGGAAATTGAGGATGCCTATTTGCATGTCCTTATCCTCCTGGCGTATCAACGCTACCTATGTTTTGCTGTGGGCACACATTACCAATTTGTTGCCCTTTCTTTTAGCCTTTCCACTGCATCTTAAATCTTCACCAGGGTGCTTACCCCATTCTTGCTCTGCTTCACTCTCAGGTCATCCCCATAATGAAATATCTGGATGGCTTTCTTCTTCCAGCAAAAAAAAATAAAAAAACATGGGTTATAACCCTCCCTTACTCTATGCCTATAGTTCTACTTTAACACTTAATTTAATATTATGAACTATGATTGCTGGGTTCTGCACCATAAACACATGCTGGGGGCCCATTTTTCATTTCAAAATGCATTAAATATTTTCAGTTTTTGAAAGGTCTAAACTGCAGACAGGTCAGTTAGGCACCCTCTTTTACTACAAGGTTGTGCTGTTGACATAGATGTATACAGCTTAGCATTGTCCTGCTGAAATATGCAAGGCCTTCCCCGAAAAAGACATCATCTGGATGAGAGCATAGCCTGCTCTAAAATCTAGATATACAGTATCTTTCAGCATTGATGGTGCCTTTCCAAATGTGCATTCCATATGCACTAATGTACCCCCATACCATCAGAGATGCAGGCTTTTGAACTGATAACAAGCCGGAAGGTCCCTCTCCTCTTTAGTCAGGAGGACACGGTGCCCATGGTTACCAAAAAGAATGTCACATTTTGGTTAGCCTGACAACAGAACAGTTTTCCACTTTGCAAAACACCATTTTAAATGAGCTTTGGCCCAGATAAATCGTTTTTTACAGGTTGGTGAACCTTTGCCTAGCTTTACTCCTGAAACATTTTGATTCTCTAAGATGCTCTTTTTTTTTTACCCAATCATGTAACTGACCTGTTGCCAATTAGCCTAATTAGTTGCAAAATGTTCTTCCAGCTCTTCTTTGTTAGTGCCACTTTCTTTGCCATCTTTTTGTTGCCCTGTCCCAACTTTTTGGAGATTTTTAAATCATTGTATTCTGTTTTTGTGTAGATTTAATGCAGCGTCCTAACTTTTTTGGAATTGAGGTTGTAATCTGCTATACAGCAGAATCCAAACTGAGAGATGGAGGAATTGTATTTAGAGCCTACCATGCAGATGCAGGTGTCTTGTATGCATATGTGATAATAAGAAACATGGTGACAGTAGATGAGATGAGAGAGATGACCTCACCAGTTTGTTTATGCTCCTTCACTGTTCAGTCATAGACTGGGGGCTGTATTGCTTAAAGTGTTAGTTCACCTTCACAGAAAAAAATGTAAAGATGAACTAACATCAGACATCCTCCCCAGTTGCCACTGTACTTACTTTGGGGGATGCCACGCTGTCAGCACCCCCGCAGCTGTTCCAGTGGTCCCTCTTCTCTGTGCAGCGCATCTGGGATTGACTGGATTGATTCTGTTCAGGCAGCAATGTCACAGTGTATCAACCCTCCCAGAAACATTGCACAGAGAAGAAAAAGAGTGGGGGTTTAAAATCCCCAGACCTCTGGAGTTATGATGGTGCTGACAGCTTGGCAACCTCTGAGGTAAGTACAGCTGGAACCGGGGGTGAGGAGGTGTTAGTTCACCTTTACATTTTTTCTGCAAAGGTGAACTAACAATGATGTCATCATTGCAGTGTTAGAGGCGTCAATCAAATCTTCACAATCTTACACTGACAGTGTTGTGTGTGGTGAATGCCTGAATCTTCCCACTGCCCACTGTGTCCCACCCAACTACTACATCATAGGTGGATGCCTTCAGAGATGCAGAGACAAGCTAGTGATATAGAGTAGTGACAGAGTCATTTTACCTGCAGTAAAGCAAAATTTGGTCACTAAGCTGGGTGTGGTGTCTGCCTAAATCTAAAACCTCAGGGCTGGGGGGGACAACTAGAAAACTTTCAGTAAAACATCTTATATACACTATATGGACAAAGGTATATTGAGTCCCCCTCTATATTATTCTGTTGTGGGTACTGTCAATGCTGTACCGTTTACATACAGAGATTTCTAACTTTTGTGGCAACAGTTTGGTGAAGGGCCTTTCTGTTACAGCATGACCATGTTCCTGTGTACACAGCCAGGTCCATATGGACATGTTTTTTTTGAGTTTGGTGTAGAGAAACTGAAATGGCCTGTATAGACCTCAAAGCTACTTTTTTTTTCTTTTTCCTTTGCTTTATAGAAAAAAAACAATAATAAAAAAATGTGTCATACAAAGTGATTTTAAATGATCACCTTGTAAAACAACCCATTCCGTTTACAATAGAAATTAAAAGGCAAAACATTTTTGTATAAATAAAAAATACATTATAACTACATTTTTTCCCTTAGTTATAAGTGATCTTATTCCCTCTGTTCTCAGCTGCAGAAAAGCTGGAGTGAGGAGAAGCAGAAGCATACTGAGCTTCCCAGTGAATGACTTTGCATCGGGGCATGTCAGGACAAGTCTGATCATTGGAGGAGAGCACACTGAGCTCCCAGAATAGCTAGAGAACGGACCAGGTTGTGTTCTCCTGCTTAGTTTGGTCACTTTCTAATAGGAAAGCAAAGGGACTGGGAGGAACACCAGGGATTTCACACAAAGGAAGCAATACAAAGTACATGGTATAGCAGGCACATATCAGGAATATGAACTGTTACGATAACAAAAAGCTTTAAGGCTTAATGTGAAAAACTCTCATCAGGAACATAGCATAAATTTAAAAAGAAAAGGAAGACGAAAAATGGGGAAGTATCAAGTGCTCCCTACCCTACCTCAAAGGCCATCTAAAGAAAGAAAGATATCTCAAAACTCTTGTGTATTATGCAATGTATTCCAAGCGGCCCAGGTTGGAATATGCTTATTCAACCTGTCGTATTCTATTCATTCCAAGTCCATAAGTGAATCCATTTCCAGTACCCATTTTGCCAACCTAGGCACCACTGGGTACTTCCAATGACTAGGAACTATAACTCTAGCAGCTGTCAGGAAGTGGCAAAGAACATCATATTTTGCAGTTTTAAATGAACTTTGCAGTAAAGAAAACAAGGAAATCCGAGGAATATTGGGGACAGAAATCCCTGTCATTTTACAATAGATTTGTAGGACAGAGGCCCAGAACCTCTTGATCAAGGGGTACTCGGCCCATATATGGTGCATAATACCCTCCTAGCTTCCATACCGCCAGCACAAGCTGGATTGGGAGGGGTAGTAAGTAGAGCATCTGGGCACAAGTGCCATTGTGTCAAAATTGTAAAAATGTTCTTTGGTGCAGAGAGACGGCTGAATGCTATCTTGCTTACTGTGAACAACTTTGGTATGAATTGGAATGCCAGTTGCAAACCATATCTTCTCAAGCCAACACCAGTACCTGACCTCACAAATGCTCTTTTGGCACAAATACACACTCCAAAATATTGTAGAAAGATTTGTTAGAAGAGTGGAGACTGTTATAGATGTAAAGATAAACTAATAAAAACCCCAAAAAACTGAGAAACTACATAAATTGAATCAGAATTTGTCCGCATTGGGGGAGATTTACTAAATCTGTTGCACACAGAAACTGGTGCAGCCAAGTTGTAGTAGCCAATCAGCTTCTAACTTCACCTTGTTTAATTAAGCTTTGACAATAAAACCCTAGAAGATGATTGGTTACGATTCATTGCTGCACCAGATTCTGTGTGCGCCAGTTTTAGTAAATCTCCCCCATTGTATCTGTACAGCTATAACCAAATTGGTAACACAGTAGGTTGATTGGTAACCCTGTATGGCTAGGTTATCAGTTTTGGGAGGATAAACGTAAAGTCGTTGTTAAGGCAAAAGGTTTTTTTATCTTATTCTTAATGCATTCTATGCATTAAGATAAAAAGCCTTCTGTGTGCAGCAGACCCCTTAATACTTATCTGAGGTCCATCTAGATCAAGCGATGTTGCAGGAGTATCTCAACTGCACGGGACTCCCCTCCTCATTGGCTGAGACAGCAGCGGAGCGCCATTGGCTCCCACTGCTGTCAATCAAAGTCATTCAGCCTATTTGGAGAGAAATGGGGCAAGGCCGGGCCGCGACTCCACGTCTGAATGAACACACAGAGCTGCGGCTCACTCAGGTGCCCCTATAGCAAGCTGTTTGCTGTGGGGGCACTCAAGAGAAAGGAGGGGCCGGGAGCACCAAAGAGGGACCCGAGAAGAGGAGGATTGGGGTTGATCTGTGCAAAACCATTACACAGAGCAGGTAAGTATAACATGTTTGTTATTTTTAACTAAAAAAAAAAATTGACTTTATAATCATTTTAAAGTGGGAAAATGGTCTCTTTCAGCTGCTGCCCTATCATGGTTTGTGATTCTTTCACATTTGATAATGTGATACTGAGCCTAGGTGTTAGTTACACTAACGTTTGTGTTTGTAGATTGGAGATTTAAATCATGAGATTTATTATGAAAGTGAACACATCCTTTAATTTAGTGGTCCTTTAATATGTCGATAAAGATCAATTGTATATGCCAGCTACAGACATCCTATAAAATGATTGCTATATATCCTATTGAGTGAGACATTCTCTCCCACTTTTCTTTAACAAAGAAACTAACAGAGCAATAATCCAATTTCACTAGAAAAAAAGTTTGGGAAACAGTCTATTATCCTTTTCTCATGGGGGAAATCACTCAAGCAAAGATACGCAGTATCATCAAGCAAAAAGGCAATAAAGCCATATTAAATGTAATTATCTGTTATCAGTCATCTGTTACTCCTGCTTCAACATTCTATACTACATTGAACAACACATTTATTTTGCTTTTAGAAGCTGCCTTCACTGATGTATGACATGAGCAGATATCATACAGACAGGCGAGCATCTCTAGTTAAAGGAATTAAAGAAAAGTCAGTCTGCCTGTACAATAATTGTTGAGAATGACATAGAGCCTCTGATGCTAATACTTATTTGCTCTAATCGTCCTGGACCAGACATTGTTACCTGCAATAAGAATTCTTAAGTTGAAGATAATCTTGCCTTGCTTAAATTGAATCTGCTATGTGTGAAGCAAAAGTCACAGAATGCTAATGGATGTAGAAGTCTTCAACTCCGCAGAAGAAAGCTGTGCGCACAACAGGAAGAAGCTCTTGACACTGCTGTATGCTTGAAGACTGCATGCAATTACTCAGAACGGCTGCCCCTGCCTGAAGCTTAGTATACAGCAATCTTTAATATCAGTAATATTTAAGATAATTATTTTATTACTTATTATTTTCTTTATTATTATTATTTTATATACATGCTATTTTACCAAAAGTATTGAAACGCCTGCCTTTACACGCACATGAACTTTAATGCATCCCAATCTTAGTCCATAGAGTTCATTATTGATTTGGCCCACCCTTTGCAGCTATAACATCTTCAGCTCTTCTGGGAAGGCTGTCCACAAGGTTTAGGAGAGTGTCTATGGAAAGGTTTGACCATTCTTCCAGAAGCGCATTTGTGAGGTCAGGCACTGATGTTTGAGAGAAGTCCTGCCTCGCACTCTGCACTCTAATTTATCCCATAGGTGTTCTGTAAGGTTGAGGTCAGGACTCTGTGCAGGTCAGTCAAGTTCCAAACTCGCTCATCCATGTCCATTATTATTGTTATTCTTTTAGAAAATAGAGAGGAATTTACAGGCTCTGAGAATGAGCCATGGTTTATGGTTCCTACAACACTTGGATGGATATGACCATCTTGGTATTGGATCAGGACTTGCATACAGTATGTCTTTAACCACTTGCCGACTGCTCACTAGAGCTGTACTGCGGCAAAGTGGCTCTTGTAGGTCTGACGACGTAGACCTACGTCGGCAGACCCTCCCCCTCCTAGGCGGCGTGCGCGGGCCGCCGGAGGCTCGCTCCTGCTGTATTCAGTCACAGCGGGAGTCGGGCCAGAGGAGGAGCAGTGGCGATCGCCGCTGCTCTTCCCCGATCGTCGGGGAATCGAGTGTGGAGATCCGCCCGCTTGTGTAAACACAAGCGGGCGGATCTCCGAAGTGACAGGCAGGGTCAGATTGCAGGGTTCAGCATAGCTGAACCCTCGATCTGTCCTTGTGTCACACAGTCACCTCCCCCCACACATGTCAGTAAGCACCAGGCATACATTAACCCCTCCCTCTCCAATAAAATTAACCCCTTCACTACCAGTGTCATTTTTACAGTAACAGTGCATATTTATAGCACTGATTACTGCAGTAATGTCACTGGTACCCCCAAAAGTGTCAAAAATGTCAGTCAAGGGTCCAATCTGTCCGCCGCAGTGTCGCAGTCCCGCAAAAAAAATCGCAGATCGCCGCCATTACAAAACACCAAAAATGACATAAATCTTTCCATTAGTTAGTAAACGCAATAACTTTTGCGCAAACCAATCAAAATACACTTATTGCGATTTTTTTTACCAAACATAGGTAGCAGAAAACAAATTGGCCAAAAATTTAAAACATTTTTGATTTTTACATTTTTTTGGGGGGGAATTTCATATAAAAAAATGTGAAAAATGTTATTTTTTCAAAATTTACGCTCTTTTTTTGTTTATAGCGCAAAAAGTAAAAATCGCACAGGTGATCAAATACCACCAAAAGCTCTGTTTGTGGGAAAAAAAGGACGTCAATTTAATTTGGGTACGGAGTCGCACGACCGCGAAATTGTCAGTTAAAGTCGCACAGTGCCGAATTGCAAAAAGTGGCCCAGACGTAAGACAGCAAAATCCTCCGGTGGTAAAGTGGTTAATAGACAGGCACATGTGTAAAAAACTGAATCTGTTTTTTGTGTATTTGTGAGGTCAGGCACTAATGTTGGAGAAAAGGCCTGGCTCGCAATCTGCGCTCTAATTTATCCCAAAGGTGTTCTGTAAGGTTGGAGGTCAGGACTCTGTACAGGCCAGGCAAGCTCCTCCACCCCAAACTCGCTTATCTATGTCTTTATGGACCTTGTTTTGTGCACTGTTCTAAATCATTTGGTGGAGATGGGATTATGGTGTGGGGTTGTTTTTCAGGGGTTTCGTTTGGCCCCTTAGTTCCAGTGAAGGGAACTCTTAGGCCCCCGTTCACACTGGGGCGACGCTACTTCGCCGGTCGACCTCACAGGTCGCGGCGCGCTGCTCGCACCGCGACCTCGGAGCGGCCGGCACGGACTTCATAACATTGAAGTCTATGCAGGTCGCTCCGGGTCGCCCCAAAGAAGCTCCGGACCCTTTTTCTAAGTCTGAGCCACTTGTGTCGCTCCTATTAGAATGGGTCCATAGCTTCTGTATGACAGGCAACCTACGGCGACCTGTCAGGAGACCAGGTCGCCTGACAGGTCGCCCCAGTGTGAACCGGGGCTTAAGGCAAACTCTTAAGATGCTCAGCATACCAAGACTTTTTGGACAACTTTATGCTCCCATCTTTGTGGGAACAGTTTGTGTATATATTTATATAAATATTATTATTATTCTTTTAGGAAAAAAAAGAAGAATTCACAGGCTCTGAGAATGAGCCATGGTTTATAATCCTAACAACACTAAAAGTGTATCTAAATCTAAAAGAAAGGAGAGGACAAAGGTCAAAGCATTGCCTACAGCTGATATTTTCCCCAGTGCTTAGTTATAAAGCCTTTTTCTGCGCTTTGTCCGTGTATGGATATGGCCATTTTGGTATTGGATCAGGACTTGCATACAGTATGTCTCTAATAGACAGGCACATGTGGAAAAAACCTGTATTAGACTACTCTTCCGCTGAGTAGGTCAATTCTGAAAAAGTTTCTACGCTGCCACAAAGTTTCCCATATATTGCTGTGTAAGCCTTGCTTTCAAATAAAGTAGTGGAGTAAAAAAGATATCTCTGTGTTGTCAGATACTGGGCTGATTTTCTATTACAAAGAATGGATTAAGCAATGTTAACTGGTAAAAACTGTGCATATAAGTGATATTCTTACAAGAAAATAGAGAGAACAGTGTTGACTGAAAATAAATATGTTATTTTACAATAATATCCCACTTTTCCATTGGATTTTCCTTCTTTTATAAAGTCTTTTTATGACCATGCAAGTTGGGGGAAGGGGGTAAGAGTGGGTGTTTGCCAGAAGGGCAAGAATAAATGGACAGCAATAAAAAGTTCTAACCCTTCCATTCTTTACTAATTTTTAGTTTAATGGCTATATGCCCAGTGGAAGTTATTTCAAATCCATATATTGTGACCAAAGCTGAGGGGGGATCTCCCTAATAGGAAAATGGCAATGAAAAACAACCAGAGGCTATACATTTTGCCTGCTCTATCCAAAACAAAATACAATTTTTAGGTGGCGCTTGGCTTTATTCATTAGTGCAGATCAGCCACCATTAGCTTGGTAATGATTTGATATTGAATGATTGTACCTTTTCTCAATTAAACGCACACACAATTATATACATCATATATATAATCATATACAAACATGCAGTTTCCTAAAAAGAAAAATATAGACTGTGAACTGTGACACCAGGCTAATCACTGCACAAAAACCGGACAACAGTATAGAAAGATACAAAATTATCACCCCAGCTTCAGTGAAATTTTTCTTCTTTGATGGGGGTCTCATGGTTGTCTGGCAGGATCATTTATGTCATACACCTTGCTAAAACAGAAGAAAAATGTATCTGAGCACCACAAACTCAAAACACTATTTCATTATTTTTTTCATATCGAAAGCAAAGTCCCCCATTCATCCATGTGTCCATGCTTTATTTTTTTTTTTTGAGAAATCACTTTGAAAAACACCTCCAGCATTTCTAGCTGCAGCCACCAGTGTTGGGGGTAACGAGTTACAAAGTAACTGATTACAGTAACTACATTACTTTTTTTGGTAACTAAGTAATGTAACTAGTTACAATACTAATATTGGTAACTACACTACTTTACTAGGCTATAGGAAGTAACTACACTACTTTAATAGGCTATAGGAACGCGCTTTCCTGCGTTAGCCAAGCCGTGCGATACAATCGTTATTTAGAAGAATAGAGAGGGATGAAGTTTATGACTTTTTGTTGCACTTTATGTTTTATTCTGTTTTTTTCAGGTTTTGTTCTCATGTTTCCCAAAGCCTGTGTTTATACAATAAACTCTATGCAGAAAGAGTGTCATGTATCTTCTTCTACACGGTCAATTAAGAAAGAGTAAAGTAAAGTAATAAGTAGTGAAGTTACTTTTCAAATGCAGTAACTAGTAAAGTAATCTCATTACAATTTACAGAAGTAACTAGTTACAGTTTTTTGAGTAACTGCCCCAACACTGGCAGCCACCTTGAGGAAGAACATATGATTCTTGTAGAATTAACTTCCTGCCTTTAGCTCAGGCACGCGGGCAGGAAGGGGAGCTTAGCTGAGGAAACCCTCCCCCCTCCAGATGAAAGAAAAAAAATGGCCATGAAGACACCTGGAATCTTTGACATCATTTTGGCCTGGGTCATACACCAAAGAGCAACTGAAGAAATTAGAAAAAAAGGAGGTTAAAACAAGTAAATCTAATATACATTCCTATCTATTTACTAATGCTGACAGCATAAGGGTTACAAAAGTGTTAAGGTTGATTGAGATAGTTTAGTTCTGCTTTAACCTCTAATCACACATATGTGTGGAACTTTAGAATATTATTCCAGAACTGCATACTTATGTTCAACTTGCAAAGGTAACTAGAACAAACTAAATCCAATCCTTGTTTTTTCCAAACACTTTCCGAAGTAAAAAAAAAAAAAAAAAAACTACCATTATCAAGAAATGAAAAAATCATGAGCCATTTGAAAAAAGTAAAAAAAAAAAAAAAAAAAGTAATAGAATAGCCATACACTAATCAAATAGGCAAAATGACTTTCCAATCACTTCCTATTCAAAAGAGTTCCATGGCCACAGCATGCACTTTTATTTTTTTATCAGCATTGTAATAACAATACAAACAATAGTTATTTTTGACAATACAGTGCAAGCTTGTTTAAAAAATCTCTTTTCATGTTGTATTCTGCCTGTCTGCTCGCCATCTTTTTCTACAACTTCCTAGATTCTCTGCATACTTTGCTGTTTACTTTCAATTTGTAAGGACTACACATCCCATGGTACTTCGCTAACTGCGAGCAGATATCCCTGTACTGACTCCACCTCCTAAAACTTCTCCTCTCAACACCTCCATGGTCCAGAAGACAGGCTCTGTGAAATTTGTAACACAGTAGAGCCAACTCACGGGGGTAGTGAATATGTCACAGAATCCAAGGAAGTAAATGTGTGGGGATCTTCACAAAGTAAGTTTACAAACTTCAAGATTGTTCTGATTAATAGGTGTAGGCTAGAAATAACTGAAATATAATGTGTAATATATGAATTTGTATTTTGACCATAGATATTTTTTAATACATCACATTTGTTTTATTCTAGTTATTAGGTATTTTGAAATCTAGGAACAATATCCTTTTGTTATTGTAATGCATATTATAATAACAATGCAGGCAAATGCTTTACTGGAAAGCCTTGAAAAAATGATTGTCTTTTTGTTTTAATGAAGACTTGTTTCCATACAATGCTCTCAATCAAGACAGTCTATTTCAAAAAGCTAATGATTGTATTTTAAATTGAGCCTTGTTCTAGAAAATAAGCAGTAAAAGGTTCGCTTAGAACCTGAAATGTAACACTGACGCAGATTCTGAAGACACAGTCTTTTTACTAGTTATGTTTTTCATAGTCTTCCCAGGGATTTGCTAATTCTTAATTGTTAGAAGACACATATAAAAGAACATACCAACAGGAAGTGACATGATGAGCAAGCATGGTGCCATCTGACTAACCCGTATTCATCACAAACTCACATTAAGGCCTCATTAACATACATATTTTAGTTGCCCAGAGTTGTTTTTTTATTGGGATCTTTTCCCTATACAGATAGTGTTCAGTGGAAGGAGATTTCCTCTTTCATCATGACTATGTGCCCCCCTTAAAGTGCACCTTGCATGAAATATGGAAGGTCTACTTTCTTGCTAGCCCCTCCACCACCCAAGCAAAATGATCTCCAAATAACAATTTTCAAATGTAGCACCCTCTAGTGTGCTAGATTAGGTTGTACAAATTTTTTTTTTTTAGTGTAGGTAAATTTAGGCTGGGCAGGCAGCCAAGCCTGTGTTTTGAATATGGGTCAGGGTGAGTGATCCAGGGAGGCTGGATGACTCATTAGGCAGCACCTCTGGTACCTCCCTCTACTTGTAAAACCTTGGAGAAGCTTCCAGAAGAATGGAAGAGGAGCTGCCTGGAGTATTGATGAGGTCCCCAACAATCCCTGGCTGAATGGGCTAGCAGAGGGAGGGCACTTCTTAAATAATCAGGATCAGGCCAGCAAGGGCAGTGTGGAGTTCAGGTTGAAGATGGAAAGGAAGTGCTGAGGAGGCTGTCAGAAGCCCTTGAGGCCCTCGCCTGGGGGGATGACCTCGGGCCTGGGGCTTGGGTGCTGGAGGGATCCTCTGAAAACACAAGGGGGAGTCCTGTCCAGAGCCATGGGAGCAAAAATGAGGACAGCAGGAGCCAGCGAGCACACCCAGAATATCTCCAGGGAGAGGACAGCCGGGTGGCAGTCTGAGGAGACTGTGGAAAGTAGCCAGAATAACTAGTGAAAGGGACAGCTGCAGCCGGGTGGGCTGGCAGTGCCTGAAAAGGTGGTGCTGGGATAAAACACAAGGGGGAGTCCTGTCCAGAGCCATGGGAGCAAAAATGAGGACAGCAGGAGCCAGCGAGCACACCCAGAATATCTCCAGGGAGAGGACAGCCGGGTGGCAGTCTGAGGAGACTGTGGAAAGTAGCCAGAATAACTAGTGAAAGGGACAGCTGCAGCCGGGTGGGCTGGCAGTGCCTGAAAAGGTGGTGCTGGGATCAATAGCCACAGGAATTTAGCTGGACACTGGGACTTTTTCTACACACCAAAGTGGCCTGTAGTCTCTGCCTGTAAAGGGCATTTGCTTTATCTGACTGTTGCCTTTGTCAGATAAACTAACAGTGTGCCAACTGGATCTGTGATTTTTTGTGCTGCAAGCAAGTGATGTGCTGGAGGAAGAGGAGTGTACATAGAGAGTGTATATAGTACCCAGGAGGTGGTGATGAGGCACCATGATATCATGAATGCCTCCCAGAAGTGTTCGAAGCTGGGATCAAGGTGAGTAAAGACCCGTACACACGCAACGATTATCGGCCGACCGAGCGTCCGTCTTTTGTCCAGAGTTGTGTTTTGTTGGTTAGAATGTGCCTAGACTGCACACGAATTTTCTCACCCAACAAAACTCTACTTCAGAAGTGATGTCATGTGTTGGTTTGCTTTCTTTGTGTTCTTTCTTCACTGAGCATTCCCAGACTTGCTCATCAGATTTTTCCCTGTCGAAATCTGTACTGACTGCACGAAAATCGAGCGTTATGTTGACGGCCAACAAAAATGTTATAGTCTGCCCACCAGATTTTTTTTGGCCGAAAAGTCGGAGTTGGTTGTCAGAAGCATGATACTAACAAGCCGAAAATCGGCAGATCGGTCGTCGGACGAAAATTCCCTGCCAATTTTCGACGCATGTGTACGGGGCTTAATTTTTTTTCTATTTTTTTCTGTGTTTGCTTTAAATTATAACTGTGACCAGGCTATGGGCATTAAAACATTTACACATTCTTAACTATCTGTACACTTTGTACTCCTCACCTGGCTTTTGCCACACACGCTTGACACCATCTGAACCCCCGTGAGATGGCTCTGCAGTGTTACACATATCACAGAGCCTGCCTTCTGGACCATGGAGGTGTTGAGAGGAGAAGTTTATCTTGGTCTCATCAGACCACAGGACATGGTTCCAGTAATCCAAGTCCTTAGTCTGCTTGTCTTCAGCAAACTGTTTGTAACCTCTGCAGCAATGCTGGCAGCATTCATACGTTCCCAAAAAACAACCTCTGGATATGACACTGAGTACATGCACTCAACTTCTTTGTTTGACTATGGCGAGGCCTGTTCTGAGTGCAACCTGTTCTGTTAAACTACCGTATGGTCTTGGCCACCATGCTGGAGCTCAGTTTCAGGGTCTTGGCAATTTTCTTACAGCCTAGGCCATCTTTATGTAGAGAAACAATTCTTTTTTTCAGATCCCCAGAGAGTTCTTTGCCATGAGGTGCCATGTTGAACTTCCAGTGACCAGTATGAGAGAGTGAGAGCGAAAAGCACAGGGTGCCAGTGGCGGACCTGCCAATTCTGGTGTTCAATGGCAAATGCCAATTGAGCTCCACGGTGCCAGGCAGGCAGTGAGCACAGGGCTCACTTGAGGATGTTGGACCCTCAGGCCACCCTCATGAAGTCTGTTTCTGTTTGTTTGGTCAGAGACATTCACACCACTGGCGTGCTTGTAGGGCGCCGGCAGTGCTCATCCTGTTTCTTCTTGCACAAAAGAGCAGATACTGGTCCTGCTGATGGGTTAAGGAACTTCTACAGCTCTGTCAAGCTCTCCTAGATTAACAACCCCCCCTGCTACTTAACTGAACAGATCAATATAGCAGGAGTTTAATTGACTTGATTCTATACTCTGATCAAAAAGTGTTCCTTTAATATTTTATATATATATATATATATATATATATATATATATATATATATATATATATATATATATATATATATATATCCCTGTTGCAGTTATCCCCTCACTTCCTGTCTGGTAAAGGGTTATCAGGGGTTATACGCTTTCCCAATTATACCCAAAATTAAAAAAAAATAGTTTGGACATAAAAACACTTTAAAGTTCTTTGATCAGAGAAAAGTCCATATATAAGCTAGCTATTTTAGTCTTTTTGTTGCTGTCCTTGGAAACGACTCATTCTTTTATAACCTAGTTGTGATGTAGTTTGAGATTTAGAAATTAGATCTATTCTTATTGTGATGCATATTTTAATAACAATACAGATAATTGTGTTACCGAAAAGATTTAGAGGAACAAGTTTCTTTGTATTCTAGTGAAGACTTTTTTTTTTTTTCTGGATAATGTATCCAGCCAGCAAGATGGTCTATTTCAATAGCTAATGAGCTATTTTAAACTATATGGATCATTTAGAAAATAGGATATTGGTATGCTTACATTTAATCTACGTTTAGAAATGGAAACTGATACAGAGGAAAATGTCTTCTTTTCTGGTTGTATGCTCCATGTTGCCCTTCTGTTAAGATTTATAAACCCCTGGTAGTACGGGCTCTTGAGATTGCTTTTATCTCAGCTAGCATTATGCATGCTGACAATCCCATCCTTGCCCTTTGGAGCTTCTTGGCACTATTATGCGTAAACCAACCGTAAACCTAGGCAATTTAAACTGAGCATTTTAAGGAAAATGTAGAGCTTTCCTTCTTTAAAACCTCACGGTAAAATAATTAGTAGATCCAGAGATATGTGCAGCTAAATCTGAATTTATAAGAAAATCTCCCATTTAACTTTGAGTAAAAAACAGTGGTCGCCAACCATTTGGAACTTACAGACCACTAAACTCACAATTTTGAATCACGCGGACCAACAACAGGATTTTTTTGAAAAAGGTATAAACATTTACAGAACAATGATCATAAAAGTCCCATTTTATTAATTACGCAAAGCAATAGCAAAGAAATACAAAATGCTTGGTTGCTTTTTCTCACTCATTGTGGGTTTATTTTATTTAAATCTAAAACCAAACAAGAAATGACAGTTAAAAGTAAAACTCAAGCTCTTCAATGCCATTAAATATCACACTGTGCACAGTTAAAATTATTAAAAAAATCACTGGCTACTTAGCTTAAAAGAGTATAGTGAGGAATAAACACCAGTATAGCGTTGACAGATGACAGTTCGCGTTAACAAAACGAAGCAATGAAAATAACAATAAATGTTATCAGTGTGATTGTCGTAGCTTGTGGAACGTGAATTTAATGCAACATAATAAGGCAAAAATTGTCAGGGATCCTGTGTTGGTGACACGAAGACAACTCAGAACATAACAGTATAACAAACATGAAAATTACAAATAATGTCCAAATTTCTCCATGGACCACCAACATTTTCTCGCAGACAACTGATGGTCCGTAGACCACTGGTTGGCGTCCGCAGGTATAAACCTTCTTTTCACTTTCTCCCCCATTTTAAAACAGAACTGTAAACTGGCTGGGCAATGCAGCTTGTGATAAAATGTACACAGATACCATCATCTCCGCTTCATCTTCAGGTCCTGCATCTTCTCTCTTTGGCCAATGGTGCATACACTTGTCCACAAAAAAACAAAATTGCTAGGTAAAATGGGAAATATTTTTTTTATTTTCTAAGTCCCCACCAAATGCTGGTCAAATAAAGGATATCTATGGTCACAGCATGCACTTTCATTCTACAACATCAGCATTGTAATAACAATACCAACAATAGTTATTTTTGACAATCCAATATAAGCCTACTTGATAAATCTAAACCCAGGACCCTGCATTCACTATATCTGGTCTCCCACGGTACACAGAACATGGAAATTAAATAGTTTTAGTAAATATAAACTGTTAAATACCTTTTATCATCAGCAGTTACACCAGTCTCGTGACTTCTGTCAGTGTCTGGTTGAAGCGTGTAGTTTTCATTGTGCTCTGACTGCCCTATAAGGTAGCAGGACCCCTGACCCTCTGCCTGGAGGGTGCTGATTGCCCCTGCGCTGATCACATGCACTCTCCCAAGACAAAAGAATATGTCTAGCAGTACACACCAAACTGAGCATGTGCAGCTTGTCCCATAGTCTTTGTTCTATCAGAAGATGGTTTAGGGACTGTGGAAGAAGGGGAAGAACAGAGAAGACAGGATCAAACAGTCTTTTTGCACAATGAAGTGGCTTAACCCCTTAGGTTCCACAGTGAGTATAACAAGCATGCTTTTCTGCATATAAAGACTGATGTTACTGTTGTTGGTTTAGTAACACTTTAAAGTTGTGAGCGCTGCCTGTCTGCTGGCCGTCACTTTCTATAAACTTCCCGGATTCCCTGCATGCTTTGCAGCTTCTTTGGAGTTCAGAAAGCAGGCTCTGTGAATTCTGTGACATATTTGTGACGGAATTCAAGGAAGTTAATGTGTGGAGATATTCACAAAGTAAGTTTACATACTTCAAGATCATTCAGATTAACAGGAGTAGGCTATAAATAATTGAAATACAATGTGGAAATTAATATATGGTTTTACATTTTGACCATAGATACACTTTAAGTTGAGGTTGTGACACTTTCTGGCAGCGTTGAAGCTTGTCCTATCTCTCGTCCACCTTACAGTCTCATTGGTCCATCACTATAATGGGTTTAGCCAATTAGGTAAACAACAGGCTTTTTCAAAACAAGACATAAGAAATTGAAAATGATCCAAAAGCTTAATGCGTGTGCTGAATATGTAAATGCAAAATAACCATAAGCAATATTTCACATTTATCTTAATAAAAAAAATGTAAACACTGAAGGCAGAAAGAGATGGGAAAACGTTGATGGTGCCATAAAGTGCCTAAGCTTTTTTGCACAGAATGGCCTGCCATCTGTGCATATCTGCAAGAACCTGGAGGGCTTTTGAAGGAATGTTTAGATGCATAGTTCAACTTTTTTCAGTGATTGTTCATGGATCCCTTGGTTCCTTCAGAGGTTGTTAGGGACTCCAGGCACAATTTCTCTTTCTCAATAAAAATGAAACTGATGATCTTTTTAACTGTCCCCAAGATGGGCAGCTGTCCCATTCATTACCAGTGTAATGGGGTCCTTCTCCTATTGACCACTTATCTTAGAGTCTACACTTACCACCAAGGTAAGAAGTTATTTTTTACCTAATCACCAATGTAAGGGGCCACTACACTGATTACCTATGTAAGTGGGTATTTCTTCATTTACCACTAAGGTAAGAGGTTTGATTCTTCACTGATGACCAATGAAAGGGGCCACTACACTGATCAACAATGTACGAATGCATTTATCCACTTACCACCAACTTAAGAAGTAATATCTCCACTGAACTATAATGTAAAGGTGTGCTACAATTTTTGCTGTTTGTTTTTTGGCTTATTTGCTCCGTGCCTCTGATGTACACAGTTGTCAGGGTTACCTGATCTGAGGCTGAGGTGCTGAGAGGGCTCCTCTTGCGGCTCAGTGCGGCACACCCCTGGAGATGGTACAGAGGGTGTAGCGCCCCAAGTGGCACGGGTTACCAGCTGCAGGTAGGTAGAACCAGAAGCAATCCGAGGGTGAACTGGAACAGGCTGGAACCACAGCAGGGTAGGAGTCTTCAAGGGCTCTGGAGCAGACGGGCTACCTTGTGCCTCTGCCAATAGTCTCTGGTAGCGGGAACCGTAGTACAAGCCGAGGTCATGCACAGGAGACAACCAGAATAGCCGAGGTCTTGAAGCAAGCCGGGGTCATACAAGGTAGGTAACAGAAGCACGGTCAGTGGAAGAAGCCAAGGGTCAAACCAGGAGCAGGAGATCAAATGGAATCAGGAACAAGCCGAGGTTACAACAGGAAGTCCAAACAGGAAACAGGAAGCACAGGAACACAGGAAGCTGAGAGATAATCCAGCAATGAGTCTGATCCTATGGCCACCTTTTATAGGCCAGCAGAGGGCAGTGTCAATTGAGGCAGGAACGACCATTGCTATTACTGGCAATGTTGCCAGTTCTCCTACGGCCATTTCCCTGATGGGCCAGCAGAGGGCTTTGTTGATTGAGCCAGGAGCGTCCATTGATATTACTGGAAATGTTGCCAGTTCTCCTACGGCCATTTCCCTGACAACAGTGATCCACTGAAACTGGTCAGGTGGCATTTTCTAATCATATATGCACACTCCTCTTCTGTTGCCTCATGTACTCCTAGAGTGGTGGTTTTGGCATTTCATCTACTCTTTGATTGTTCCAAATGAATGTGCCCATGATGATCTGGTTTTCCTCTGTGGATCTTAATTTGAGATGGGATCTCTGTGGATGATTTCAATAACAGGTACCTGCTATGTTATAGGGAAAGATAGTAAAGGAGGTTTCCTGTAGCCTTAACCAATGTCCTGTTCTAGGATAACAATGCTGTACAGTACACTACAGTGTGTGAGTGTTGTCTAGGACAGAAAGTGCTAATGTCAGGTTCACTAGATAGAAATCAAAGAAAAAGCAGAAAAAGAAAATGTATTCCATCTCCACACCATTAGACTAGTAAGCTGCAATGTATTACAAGGTACATTTTTGTTTTTGTTTTAGGTACACTTTAGGTTAGGTCTGGCAAGCATGTGACATTAGGCTCTGCCCCACAGGTTTCTCTAGTGATTCAAAGGAACACTTTCCTCTGCCTTACATACAGTAAGGTGACTTTAGTACTGTAAATACCAGTAATTCACCCCTACAACTTTTAGCTAGTTTGGTTGGAGTGGTGGTGGGGAGTGTGTGGGGAGAATCTAAACAAAATAGTGAGCCTGCAGTCCTAGTTTGAGCATCATATGATTACAGACTGTTGTCTAAGCAATCTTCAGCTTGGGTAACTACAGACAGCAGTTCTCAGAATCATAAAGCAGTTGGTCAATGGTTTTGTATTGCAATGCGTCGCTTTAAAGTTGAACTGGGTGTGGCCAGTTTTATGATGAGATTTCTTGCTTGACTGGGTTGCACCAATATGTTTAGACCAGTGATATTTCTTTAAAGCTTCTGTAGCCGACTACTTTGCTTTCAGGGACTAAACATTACGTAACAGCAATGTTTTACCCGTTGTCTTAGTGGGTGATTAGTTTTATTGACCCTGGAGATGATTTGTGAATTCTGCAAACACCAACACAGGGGCCAGCTATATTTGTCATCCTGATTCAATTGTGCGCTTTGAAACAGCCAGTACATTTATCCTCTAAATGATGCAAAAAGAACTTGCCTTGCTACCACCTGCTATTTCCTCTTAGCTTTTACTGACACAGATTATTGATTTGATGGATGCTACTTGTTAACTTTGTATCTTCCTAGAGAGTTACATTACGGATATCACAGAAGAGGGTTTTAGATCCAAGATTTTCTTAAAGGAGAGTCACCATAAACACTATAAAAACAGATTTAATAAAAGATGCAGCACAAATATTTTATTTCCCTAGTCTATTTGAAACTAAGCTGGTTCCAGGGAAATGCAATGTACATTTATATGATATATCTATGCAGTACATATCCATTTAAAGACTGCTAGAGTTATTTTAAACTATTCTGTATGTAGTTACCTGTAATTTACCTTTATATATTATTTACATCAGCCTTTGCACACCAGCTAGAATTTTAAATCAGAATCCCATGGGGATATTTGCTTTGGCTGTTGATTTTGGAAAGAAGGAGTAGTCAAGGATGACTGACAAATGCTAAAATCTGCAGTCTCTATTATGTGTATAGCTAGTTGTCCTATAACATGCTGCTGTGTTTGGTCATTGTCTATATAAATTCCAATAAATACATAAACTCTAAGTCCTTTTATAAATCAATTGCTAAATTATGAAAGACATATCAGTAATATCCCAATTTAAGAAAATCAATACTGTATAGTTAAATTGATGCTATAAATTAAAAGCAATCCCACTGTTTGCCAATAGATTACTAGACCCTGGTGGATCATAATCCTGTCCAAGAGTTTATAAACTGTGGACAAACTATTGATTTATAGTGCCAATTCCATTATACACTATTGTTTTGTTTGCAGGAATATAACTGATAGATCCTTTATATTACAAAGGCCTATAACTTGGATAATATTGATTGGTTTAAAAAAAAAAAAAACCTTATAATGTGTTCATGGTGTTAATTTAATTTAATTTACAGTGCCTTTAAAACCTATTTATACCCCTTTAAATTTTCCACATTTTGTTGTGTTACAACCAAAAATGTAAATGTATTTTGTTGGGATTGTATGTGATAGACCAACACAAATTGGCACATAATTGTAAAGTGGAAGGAAAATGATAAATGGTTTTCAAAATGCTTTACAACTAAGTATCTGAAAAGTGTGGTGTGCATTTGTATTCAGCCCCACTGAATCAGTACTTTGTAGAAACACCTTTGACTGCAATTACAGCTGCATGTACTTTTGGGTATGTCTCTACCAGCTTTGCACATCTAGAGAGTGAAATGCATGCCCATTCTGCTCTGTCAGATTGGACGGAGAGCAACTGTGAGCAGCAATATTCAAGTCTAGCCACAGATTCTCAATTGGATTTAGGTCTGGACTTTGACTGGGCCATTCTAACACATGAATATACTTTAATCTAAACCATTCCATTGTAGCTCATGCTGTATGTTTTGGGTCGTTGGCCTGCTGGAAGGTGAACCTAGTCTCAAGTCTTTTCCTTCAGGTTTTCCTCTAAGATTGCCCTGTATTTGGCTCCAATCATCTTCCCATCAACTCTGACCAGCATTTCTGTCCCTGCTGAAGAAAAGCATCCCCACAACATAATGCTGCCACCACCATGTTTCACAGTGGGACGGTGTGTTTAGGGTGATGTGCAATGTTAGTTTTCTGCCACACATAGCGTTTTGCTTTCAGGCCAAAAAGTTCAATTTTGGTCTCATCTGACCAGAGTACCTTCTTCCACATGTTTGCTGTGTCCCCCACATGGCTTTCTGCAAACTGAAAATGGGACTTCTTATGGCTTTCTTATAACAATGGCTTTCTTCTTGCCACTCTTCCATAAAGCCAGATTTGTTGAGTGCCTGACGAATAGTTTTCCTGTGGACAGATTCTCCCACCCCTTCTCTGCAGATCCTCCAGAGTTACCATGGGCCTCTTGGCTGCTTCTCTGATTAATGCTCTCCTTACCCGGCCTGTCCTTTTATGCGAATGGTCATGTCTTGGTAGGTTTGCAGTTGTGCCATACACTTTCCATTTTCGAATGATGGATTGAACAATGCTTTATGAGATGCCATAGCGACTCCCCTATTTTGCAAATAGGATGATCCATTAAACCAAAAGTAGTTATGCTTCATAGCAAATAACAATAGGGACAGCACAAATTGACTTTGTGCTGGTAACAGTGTGGTATCCCTATTGAGGAAGGGCTCCACAGCACTATAGCCATGTGATAACTAGAATACAAGGGGCAATGGGTACCAAGAAAGATTTTTCTTTCTTATTGAGCATATGATCTTGATAACCTTGATCAATCAATGCAGATAACTCCTTGTTATATTTCAAAGTAGGGTTACAAGGGAGAGGGACATAAGTATCTTGATTGCTCAATAACCTATTCATTTCAGTATCATATGCAGTCCTATCCAGGATGACAATGCCCCCCCTTTGTCAGCGGGTCTGACAATAATATCTTTCCTCTTAGTGAGAGATTCCATCCCTTGTCTAAACCTATACTCATTACCATCTTTTCTCAAATTCATCGTCTCTATATCCTTAAGTACCAAGTCCTTAAAGACACTGATGGAAGGAGCCAAGGGGCCAGGGGGATTAAAAAGAGAGGCATTTGCCAGACCTGAATGTCTAATCCCATCCGCCACCAATCTATGATCTCTAATAGGATTAGACATCATATAGCATTTAATGTGAATCTTACGAATATACTTATGCACGTCCATAGATAATCCAAACCTATTGATAGGCTTGGTAGATGCATAGTTAAGGCCATGGTTAAGTACAATTTTTTCATTGTCTGATAAAGTGGCTGAACTTAAATTGAAAATTCCAGCGTCTCTTATGTCCTTTTTCTTTTTTTGTCGGCTCCTCCTCCCGTCTCTGGAACCTCTCTTGGATCTAGATTTTGTGCAATGTTGTTTCTGTCCCTGTGAAAATCTGGGGTTCTTCCCTGTTGATTGGAACGTTATCTCTGTTGGTTAGGATTATGTCCCTGGCCTATCCAGCCCTGTTGCCTCCATGGGTTTTGACCTCCCCCAATTGGTGTATCATAAGGATGATTGGTGATGTATCTATCATCCCGATCATAAGAATCATTCCAATTATCTCTAAAAAGGGGTTCAAACCTATTATAAGAAGCATCCCTATTCCTCGAGAAGTTGTTGGAACCAGAATAACCAGAATAATGAGAACTCTGAATATAATTGGTTCCCCCATGTGTCCTCGAGGTGTTGGATGGTCCAAAAAAAGTTTTTCCTCCTCTACCTCTTTGGGGAGGTTTATGATATTGATTTCTATATTGTCCAGATTCCCAATTAGTTCTGGACAGTGTAGAAATTTGTCTTAAGGGGGCTGCAGAAGGGGCAGGGTGCGCAGTTGTCATACTGACTGGATCAGCATTGCTGGACACCGGCTCCTCCCTTTTTTCTGCCACATAAAGACCATATTGGCTTTATAATTCTCTAGGTCTCTCTGATATTTCTTTTTCTTTTTAAAATTTTGGTCATTTTCTTCTTTCTCAAGAATCTTTTTAAGAGCATTCGATCTGTTAATAAACTCAGTGGTACCCGATTGAGATGATAAAGTACCTTTCAGTACATTCATCTCATCATCTAATCTGGTCAGTTTGTTTCTTTTCCGCGAGATAAGAAACATGAGCATAATAAGACCTGCATCGTTGAAATACTTAAACCAAGAGGCCAGATCCTTCTCGTCCTCCTGTGGGTTAACTTCCCACCTTAAACTGCGTGGGACCATGTTGACCTCTAGATATTTTTCTAGAAGGGCAATTTCCCAATTAGTAAGGATCGCTGCGATCATAATGTTTTTTAGACGGAGGAAAGCGCCTCCTATGTCAGTGGTAACAGGTTCATCTAGGCCATCAAAGGCTTCACTAACATTCTTGCCATAACTCGCTCTAAAAGCAAAAATGTCCATTATAAGATTCTTAATGGAAGTTCCAGCAGCGAAAAATGCGTAATCAATACAAAACTGGAAAAAGGAAGAATTAATTTGCGCTTAGAACACACTATAATAGTACAGTTAAAGGCAGCCAACCATAATGTAAGATTATACACTCAAAATAAAATATAAGTATTATGATAATGAAAAGTCCATAGCCCAGCATTAAGTAAATAAAATAGTCCATATAGAAGTGAAGAGAAAGTGCGTCCAACACCAGTGAATGGAGGTATATACGATGTAAAAGGTCACCTTGTGGGTATTTTAAACTGCTTACCAAAGACACATGACCCTCAGATTATAGAGTGGTCATGTCAGGCATTGGTGGCAAGTATGATACCAGACAAGTTGTAAACGGGCAACTCCCAACTTAAAAAGGAAGTAAACCCTCCTCTGCAAGTTGTACCTATAGGTAAGTCTATGATAAGGCTTACCTATAGGTAGTGTAAATATCTCCTAAATATGTACCGTTTAGGAGATATTTACCTTAAATGCAGCCAGTGACATCACTGGCACATGCGCTCTGAAGGAACGGCCGCTGGTGCCGTTCCTTCAGAGCCCTGTGCCATGACCATCGCGGGTCCAGCCAATCAGATGGCCGGATGCCGCGAACCCGGAAGAAGGGTGACAGAACATGTCACCCATGGGAGAGGTGTGCGGTCGGCGCTTCGGGGCTTCGTTCTAAGGAAAGTATATCTCCAACAAATATTCCCATACACTTGGGCTGAAAATAGCATATCTTACCTAGGAATACAGCTAACTAAATCAACTAAATCATTGTTCCAACACAACTACATAGCTAAATTGCAACAAGCCCTTAACGAGCAAACAAAATTCAAATTCTCATGGATGGGCAGGCTGACAGTATTTAAAATGCTACACCTTCCCTAACTCTCTATACTTTTTCAGAACGTTACAGATCCCACCCCTGACCACTTATTTTAAATCCCTACAGTATATCTTATCTAAATTAATTTGGCATTGAATTAATCTTGTTGTGCCCATGCAAAACAAATTAATCAGTTAAGACCAGGCCTTTCTCTGACATTTGTTGTTTGCAAGTAATATCAGTATTTTTTGCTTGAAAATTACTTAGAACCCCCAAACATCATATATTAATTGTTTTTAGCAGCGGTCTTTGCATAATGGTCTTTTAAACACAATTCTTTTGGAAAAGGAAAAAACTTTAATGAATTAAAGAAAAAATAAGTTAAGTTAGCTGAATTTTTTTGTGTAAGGTGAAAGATGATGTTACGAAAAAGGTAAACATTTTTACAGGTTACCTGTTTAGAGTTACAGAGGAGGTTCTGCACTAGAATTACTGCTCTTGTTCTAATGATCGCGGCAATACCTCACATGTGTGGTTTGAACACAGTTTACATATGTGGGCAAAACTTTTGTATGCATTCGCTTCTGTACGTGAGCATGGAGGGATGGGACACTTTACATTTTTGTTTTCTTATTTATCTTACTTTTTATCTGTTATTTATACACTGTCCCTTTATTTTTATTTTTTGCTCACTTTTATACCTATTACAAGGAATGTATACATCCCTTGTAATAGCAATAAGCATGACAGGTCCTGTTTATTGGGAGATCTGGGGTAAAAAAGACCCCAGATCTCTCATTTACCCCTAAAAGCAAAAGAAAAGAAAACATTTTTGGCACTTTGACTTAAAAAAAAAATCATGTCTTTAAACCAGAGAACCAGAAGTGACGACATAGGTCGCTCCAGTCCTCCAACAGCATAGAGCCAAGTGGGGGCTATCTTGTCACCAGATCGATTCTGGGACTACCGACCATGAGCTCAGAAACTATGGGGAAGCAGTGGGAGGGGGGGGGGCACCTCTTCCGCTGCCTATAAATGTGATCTCGCAGTGAATCCACCGTTGGGGTCACTTTTATCTGAAAGCTGGCCATCTAGGGGAAAAAAATTAGTGGATTTAAGCATCTGTTGGGGGAACACGCTATGTAGACTTTTCTGACTATTACCTAGCTACAGTGCCCATGCAACTTAGGGAATGGTTTCAACCTACTCCCTATATACTATGGGGAATTATAGAATCCTCTTATTTATATGAACACTCTTTATTCACCTTGTTAACTAGTGTATCCCTAGGAGCTTGAATTCCTTTATTTATATCTCCGAACATGCTAGCATTGGTACGAGCCTGGAAAACATTAGTCCAGCAGGCTCATTAATACTGAAATACATCTACTCTTAAAATATATTTCTCAGCCTTACACCATAATATAGACTCTTTGGTAGTATCATTCTCTTCCTGGCAAGCAAAAAGGCATACTCTATGTTAATGACCTCTTTGAAAAAACAACTCCTAAGTCCTTCGCAACTCTACAAAAAACGTTTTACCCAACAAAGATCTATTTCCTTACACCCACACAAAACATTGCGTGCCATCACTTCCATCTTGCCCTTACAAGATACCTCAACAAGTGTGGGCTTTTTTTTTTTTTTTTAATGATACCACACCACCCCAGAAAAGGATATCACTCGTCTACACCATCCTACAACAAAAAAGCAGCTTTATTAAATTAGCCCCCTTACAAGGGTTGAAATCTGTTTTAGGATGTACATATACTGACAAACAATGGATTACAACTTGTAACTCAGCTTACAAAGTTATGTGCGGTTCTACATTGTGGAAGCTTTCAATTAAACTAACACATCGCTGATATATGACCCCAGACAAAATCTCTCGATTCGGTGCCAGCCTGAAAAATCAGTGCTGGAGGAACAGTGGCCAAAAAGGTGACGTATTCCATATTTTTGGGGGATGCACTAAATTGACATCATATTGGATATCAATCTTTAAACTCTTATCAGACTTGGATCAAGTACTAACCCCCGTCACCTATTCTGGCGGTATTATCCCTTGAGTTAGAGTTGCTTCCACACAAATTACACTATGCCAGGCATCACTAAATGGCGGCCCGCGGTCCAGGTCCGGCCCCAATCACTCTCCCACCCGGACCGCAGCAGTCGCACCATTTAGGAGCCTGTTCTTTTCTCAGCCGTCGCTCTTTCATCTTTGCAGAGCCGACAGCGGGAGGCAGGACAGTTCTGGAGGGAGGGCGGAAGCTGCCTGGGGCAAACAAAGCAGTGATTGGTTGCTAAGATAAAGGGCAGTCCAAGCAACCAATCAGCTTGCAGCTTTCGTCCTCCATTCAGAGCTACTGTGCCTCCCATCTGTGTAAGGTAGGGAAAATGTTATGTGGGAAGGGAGAAAGGCACTGAGAAGTGAGGTTGGAGTAAGAGGAAGCAGGGAATGCGGCAGAACAAGCTGGAGTGTGTAAATATGTCACTATTCACAGCATAAAAAAACGGAGTGGGGGTAATGTAGGAGCAGTGACCACTGTGAAGGAGGAAGTAAGCAGTGATCACTGCTGCTGATTGATGGGAGAACACTGTCTTAAGCCTACATCTGGGTGCCTGCTATGTCTGCTGTGTGTGGTTGAAGGCTGCAAGAGGCATTGAAAAGGATCAGAATGCTAATCATCAGCTTGCTATAGTGCTTTTTTTTTTATCTTATCTCAATCTTAAATGCAGTCATTGTTTGCTGCCCCTTATTTTATGTTAAGGGGCACAGCAAAATGTCCATCAGCATGCCTGTTAACATAAAATGTACCCATCAGAGTGCCCCTTAACATAAAATAAGGGGCATGCTGATGGGCACATATGTTAAGGGGGTACTCTGATGGGACACCTGATGTAAGGTGGCACTTTGATGAGGACACCTGATGTAAGGGGGTAAAATGATGGGAATACCTGATGTAAGGTGGCACTGAGATGGAGACACCTGATGTAAGGGGGCACTATGATGGGCACACCTGATGTAAAGGAGCACTCCGATTGACAAAGCTGATTTGATTGGGACAAATGATGTAGGGGGCACTCTGATGATGGCACCTAATGTAAGTGGGCACTCTGACGAGAATACCTGATGTAAGGGGGCACTCTGATGGGGACACCTGATATAAGGGGGTCCCCTCATGGTGGCAACTGTTTTTATGGGGGGACCCAATGTAGTGAATCACTCTGGTAGGGGCACCTGATGTAAGGGGGAACACTATTGGGGACATTTACATTGGAGTATTACCAGAGTGTGTGGAGAAAACCTGTAAGAAAAGCACCAAAAAAAGAAAAGTAGAAGCGTACAATCTCATGACACAGACTTTAAGGCTCGGTTTCCACTGCTGCGGCTTCAGAGTCACGCTACTTCTAGCGCGACTCTGTAGTGTTACTTGTTCGCGGCTTTCAGTGAGACTTGTCTCTCATTATAGAAGGAAGTTGCACTGAAGTCGGCCCAAAAGTAGTGCACAAACTACTTTTCAAGTCGCCGCAACTCAAGTCGCGGCAGTGAGAACGGGCCAAATAGAAATGAATGACTTTTGACTTGCTGTGCGACTTGACATGTGTCAAGTCGCACAACAAGTCGCAACAGTGGAAACCGAGCCTAAATTCGGTCCTCGGCCAGAAGAAAATTTTAGTGACCGGACTTTCTTGAATTTTAATTCACTACCCCTGCACTATACCATCACCCATATCCTTCTAGCAGCCAGACTCATTATCAACAAAAGATGTAGATATCTCAATCCTCCTACACTACTAGAAGTGAAAGATTTGACTCAATTACATTGCTCCTATAAACAAACAATAGCTAATGGATGCTGCCTTCTGAGGACGCTTCCTGGGTGGAATGGCACTTGTTGGAACATACTGGCACTGGAAGAATAAGATAACCAGCACTTTTAAAGACTTATTGTTCATGCACAGTTTTTGCACTGATTGCACTGTAACTTTTTAAAAGTATTATGTATTGTGATTTAAATATTATGTTTCTGCACAAATAATGAACAGAGATGTATATTAAGCACTTTATGATTAGACAGCTTGGGTACACAAATAAAATACTTGAGAGGAATATACACCTTACATCTCATCAGCAGTCTTGTAAACACATTCCACACACTACATAGCGCCGGGATCACAATATTTTTATAGATGCTGGTTCATTACTTCCTTGACGTCAATGGAAACTTGCCTTATTTACTGTTGTTGAAAATAATTATTAATGTTTGCTTATGTTTATGTAAGGTTCTTTATTTCCTTTCCTCTCAGTGACTGCCAAACTGAGTGTTCGGAAGAGTTTATATTTTTTGTTTCCTTTTTTGTGTGATCATTAATGCTTCTATATTGCTGCAACTTGAATGAAAAAGTAATGCAACGTATATAGTTGTTTTTTATATAGTTTCTGGTTCTATAGCCACCACTTTTCAAGGTGGATGAGAGTTCCAAATGGTTTGGGGAGCATACAGAAGTTGCAAGGGGGTGGTGGTGGGAGATATATTTGTTGGTAGCAGACACATAGACATCCTTGTGAGTTGTTCAACCTCTAGTTTCAGGTAGAAAGTTTATTAAAAGCTTCCTGTTGGATACTAAATGGCAAACAGCAAAAAGATAGACTGTCACTGTACACTTAAAATACTAGTTGAGAAAGTAGAAGAAATTGCAAGGAACGCAAAGAGAAGGAAAACCAAAGAGATAGAGAAAAAAAAAGATACACGCTCTCTTTACTCTGATTACTCTGGCAATCTGTAACATTTGATTCTAGGTGTGCCCAAGGACCCTACTAACACCTTTCTTTTAATGCACAGAAAAACATAATATGCCCAAAAATTATGTATAAAATGCAGTTCAAGACTTCAGTTAACCTCTGAAGTCACCTGGCAAATTCTCTATTTAAAATGTTATACAAACTTATCTATATGTGACTGCTACAGATGTGTTACTTACCAAAAATCACAGACAGAGAGAACTGTAATTTACAATGCAAAACAAACTTTTAATTTTAAGGGACATGAAACCCTCCTAAAATCATTCATGAACAATATGCCCAACCTGCATCCCTCTACGCAAGACTATTAAGTATACACCTATATACACCTACTTTCGAGTAAGATGAATTTGATACATTTATCTTACTCTGAATTATGTATATGTAGGTGTATACTTAATAATCTTGAGTATAGGGATGCAGGTTGGGCATATTGTTCATGAATGATTTTAAAGTGGAACTACACTACATCTGAGCACCACAAACCAAAAACATGACTTAATTCATTTTTAATATTCAAAGCAAACTCCCCTTTTTATCAATGCTTTATTTTGCTGAGAAATCACTTTGAAAAACACCCCCCTAGCATTTCTGGCAGTGGCCACCTTAAGTGAGGGCAGATGATTTATGTAACATTTGCTTCCTGGAACCATCTGCCCTTAGCTCAGCCATGCAGGCAGGAAGATGTGCTTAGTTGAAAAAACCCCTCCTCCCCACCTAAGGGCTCCTGGGATGTATAACATAATTTGCCTAGGCAAGAAACCAGGAAGTAACTTAAGAAATGCAAAAGAAAAAAAAGTTTAAAACAAGTAAGTATGATATACTTTCCTATCTATTTACTAATGCTGGCAGCATAGGGGTTAAACATAGTCAATGTTGATTGAGAGGGTAAAGTTCCACCAAGAGGGAAACTCCCACTGTGTCATAGCAGGTGTCCACAAATCTATATATATGATTAATGTCCAACTGTGTTGGTATGTCAATTCAAAAAAAGCCTGGATGTCACACTACTTCCTCAAACTCAATCTATCCAAAAACTGAGCTCATAATATTTACTCCCCCACATGCATCTTCCCCTGATTTATCTGTCAAAATGAACTATCAATCCTTCCCCGCTCGCCAAGGTTCTAGGTTTAATCCTGGACCCTGAACTAACATTTCCAAGATATACCCCTTCCTAACCAATGACACCACAGAAATTCTAATCCACTCCTTGGCCATCTACCGCCTTAACTACTGCAACTCCCTCTTCATTGGCTTACCCTTACATAGGCTATCCACTATTCAGTCCATCGTGAATGCTGTTGCCAGGCTCATCAACCTTACAAGTGTCTGCTACCTCCCTCTGCCAATCACCTAATGAATTAAATTCAAGATACTAACAACAACTTACAAACCCTCCACAACTCTGCCCCCAGCTACATCACTAACCTAGTCTCAAAATACCAACCAAATTGTTGTCTTTGTTCCTCCCAAGACCTCCTGCTCTCTAGTTCCCTTGTCACCTCATCCCATGCTCACCTCCAGGACTTCTCCAGAGCCTCTGCTATTCTCTGGAACTTCCTACCCCAATCTGGACGACTATTTCCTACTCTGTCCACTTTCAGATGTTCCCTGAAAACTAATTTCTTCAGGGAGGACTATGCGACCCCACCTAACAACTGTACAACTATTTTCTCCATCAGCCCATCCCCCACAGCTATTAACTTTTGTATCTCTTCACCCTCCCTCATAGATTATAATCTCTAATGAGCAGGACTCTTTGACTCCAAATGTATTAAACTTTATTGTAATTGTACTGCCTTTATGTCGCAAAGCGCTATTTAAACTGTTGGCGCTATATAAATCCTGTATGATAATAACACTATTCTTTAACCACTTGCCGACCGCCGCAAGTACATATACTGCGGCGGACAGCCCCAGCCAGGCAAAGTGACGTACCGGTACGTCACTAGCCTGTCACTCGCTTGTGAGCCAATAGCGGGCGAGCGCGCGCCCGCTGAGGCGCACGCCCGCCCCGGCTCGTTCCCTAACAAGTCAGTGCGTGTGACCGGTGGACCCGATGTCCGCCGGTCACTCGCGATTGTTCGCCGGAAGGGAGAAAGGCAGACGGCTAATGTAAACAAGCCGCTGGTCATTCTCCCCTGTGTAAAAATGGAGATCAGACAGTTCTACTATGTAGGACCGTTGATCTCTGTTTTTACACTAGTAGCCATGTCCCATCACAGTTAGAAACACGCCCCTAGGACACACTTAACCCCTCCCTCTCCAATACAGTTAACTCCTTCCCTGCCAGTGTAATTTTTACAGTAACAGTGCATATGTATAGCACTGATTACTGCAGTAATGTCACTGGTAACCCCAAAAGTGTCAAATCTTTCCCTTTGTTAGTAAACGTGATAACTTTTGCGCAAACCAATCAAAATACGCTTTTTTTTTACCAAACATATGTAGCATAAAACAAATTGCCCGAAAATGTTAAAAAATTTTGATTTTTACATTTTTTTGGGGGAATTTCATATAAAAAAAAATGTGAAAAATATTGTTATTTTTGCAAAATTGACGCTCTTTTTTTGTTTATAGCGCATGATCAAAAAATTGCACAGGTGATCAAATACCACCAAAAGAAAGCTCTGTTTGTGGGAAAAAAGGGACGTCAAATTCGTTTAGGTACAGCGTCGCACGACCGCGCAATTTTTTGTTAAAGTTACGCAGTGCCGAATCGCAAAATACCCCCTGGTCAGGAAGGAGGTAAAATCTTCTGGGGCTTAAGTGGTAAAATTAAGCATGGCTAATCTTATCATCCACTTGATACAAACACAAATGTCCCTTTGATTTCTGGAGATGGGCTCACTAGCACTGTCATTATCTTGGGTTCACTAAATTAAGCCTCGATAACTAGAGTACTCTCTTCAGGTGTGAATTATACCCACTATTCACGAACTCTGCTAGGGCCTCACTCACAATTGTATAATCTACATTTCTCTATGATATTCAGTCTTTTATTGGTTCTATAGAATGCATAGCATAATTAATGTTTCCCTTAATTAATGCTGCTCCAACTAATTAAAAACTGTTTTGTAAATTCTACAGAAATACCCAATCATTTCTCTAATGAACAGAAAGGGAAATTGTTCAAGCATGCAACATTTGGCGGTGACTGCTAACCAAGTGTTAACCTAACTGTTCACATGTAGTTAATGCATACTGTGAATTTTATGCCCAGATTTGATCCACAAAAACATAATTTGGCCTTATTAAACATTAGAATTGATGTCTCGGTTTTATGTAAAGAAGCTCTCCATGCCCTTGTAAAATATATTTTTCGACATATTTCTCTCTTCTATACTGCAACTCTGTTTAACCTATAATTTACAAGTTGTATGACCTATTCCAGCATTACCTTCTGTGAAGGAATAAGACCACAGTTCCTGGCAAATACATAAGTTCAAATGAAATAACCTTTAGTACACATAAATGTAATTTACAGTAAATTTGCACATTTTTTTAATAATTAATATGTTACGATCAGAAATAAATTAACATGTTGAAAATATAGTTGTTTTTTTTTTTTTTCAAATGGGTAAATTGTAAATCATTGCACATCATTATTTTGTATTCCTCTTTTTTAACTGGCAGATTGAGCTTTAGCTCATCTTCTTTACCCTTCCATGCATAATGATCATTACAGTAGCCATTTAAAAGCTGTTGTCTTGTATGTGCATGCGCTCTGATTGTAAAGTTAGATATCATTCAGTGGACGCTAGTGTGTCATCCCATAATCTGTCACCCACTGGTCAGCCATTATATATGCATTTTATGTTGTGCCCGTTAACATAAAATGTGCCCATCAGCATACCCCTTAGTTATTGTTAAGGGGCACTCTGATGGGCATTTTATATGGTAAAGGGGCATGCTGATAGGCACATTTTATGTTATGGGGTACTCTAATGGGCACAACAAAATGTGCCTATTAGCATGCCCCTTAACGTAAAATGTGCCCATTAGCATGCCTCTTAACATAAAATGTGCCCCATATCACAATATATATACACAGTGTATTTACTCTTTTTAACCACATAGCCACCCCCCGCCGCAGTTTTACTGCGGCAGGCGGCCGCTCCTGGGCAAAGTGACATAGTACTACCTCGCTTGCTCAGGAGACTCTAGAGGGTGAGCGCACGCCGCCGGCGGCACGCTCCTGCCCCCACTCGTCAGCCGGAGACCCGGCCACTTGCGATCTCCCACAGCTGAGAGAGAAAGACAGACGGCTGATGTAAACACAGCCGTCTGTCATTCTCCCTTAGATTATCACAGGGGCTATGTGATCCTGCTATAGGATCGCATGTCTCTGTGATGATCTCACAAGCCACGACCCCCCCCGGACAGTTAGAATCCCTTCCCTGCCAGTGTCATTTTTACAGTAACAGTGCACATTTATAGCACTGATTACTGTAGTCATGTCACTGGTACCCCCAAAAGTGTAAAAAATGTCCGATCTGTCCGCCGCAATGTCACAGTCCCGCAAAAAGAAAAATCGCAGATCGCCGTCATTACTAGTTTAAAAAAAAAACAATAAAAATTACATAAATCTTTCCCGTAGTTAGTAAACGCAATAACTTTTGCGATTTTTTTTACCAAAAATATGTAGCCGAAAACAAATTGGCCTAAAATATAAAAAAAATTTAGATTTTTACTTTTTTTTTTTTGTGAAAAATATTGTTATTTTTTTTCAAAATTGTCGCTCTTTTTTTGTTTATAGTGCAAAAAATAAAATTCGCACAGGTGAACAAATACCACCAAAAGAAAGCTCTGTTTATGGGAAATAAAGGACGTCAATTTCGTTTGAGTAAAGCGCCACACGACCACGCAATTGTCCGTTAAAATCACGCAGTGGCGAATCGCAAAATAGGGCCTGGTCTTTGAGCAGCCAAATCCTCCGGGGCTAAAGTGGTTAATATAAGTATTTAGATCAGCTTTACTGTGACCCATTCAGGGCACAGTAACCAGTTTGTTGGCTAGCGAATAGTCTCACATAGTACAGAGAACCACACAGTTAGAGGTTCAATGTATGCCATTAAGGTATACCTGGCAGGTAAGTGGGTCAACACACAGGCACTAGGAAGATAAGTAAAAGCAGGTGGGGGTGGCAGATTATCCAGCTAACCTATTACATTGCTCTGCATATGCTAAATAACAGATTTGTTTTAAATATTAAAGTGACTGTAAAGTCTCTCTTTTTTTTTTTTTTTAGCTGAAAATAACAAACATGTTATAAATACCTGCTCTGTGTAATGGTTTTGCACAGAGCAGCCCCGATCCTCCACTTCTTGGGTCCCTCTTCAGTGCTCCTGGCCCCTCCCTCCTCTTGAGTGCCCCGCAGCAAGCAGCTTGCTATCTGGGCACCTGAGCGGAGCCACAGCTCCCTGTGTCCATTCAGACATGAAGCTGCGGCCTGGCCCCACCCATTTCTCTCCTAATAGGCTGAATAACTTTGATTGACAGCAGCTGGAGCCAATGGCGCTATGCTGCTGTCTCAGCCAATGTTGAGGAGAGTCTCGGGCAGCCGAGGCACTCCTGCAACATTGCTGGATCTAGAGGGACCTCAGGTAAGTATTAGAGGGGCTGGGGGGGGGGGACTTCGGCACACAAAAGGCTTTTTATCCTAAGGCATAGAATGCATTAAGATAAAAAAAAAACTTCTGATTTTACAACCACTTTAAGATTCTTGTATCAATTTATTCATGTCTGGGTCTCTTTAAAGCATGATAGATATTTAACAGTCAACAACAATGATCTTTCTGCACTGTGGTGAAGGCATTCTATGAACACCATGAGATTAATTTATCAAAGGCAAATAGATTGTTCACTTTGCATAGGAAATTGCACTTTGCAAGGGAATATGCATGGGGTGAGGCTCTAATTTGATCATCTAATCATGTGTAAAAATACTGTTTTGTTTGTTTTTTTAATTTTCCTTGTACATAATTGGGTATTCTTAGGAAAGTAAAATTTCACCACATTCCCTAGGGGTCTGGGGAAAATTTCCTTGCAAATTGAGCAGCCTATTTACCTTTAGTAAATCAACCCCTATATGTTTTACAGTATATGCTACATAAAACTAGTGATTAATAAATCTACTAAGGGCCAAAGTTATGGACTGACTGCACTGGTCCTGATGCAGCTTTCTCAGGTTTTATCATTCTGTTCTACGTAAACTGACATACAGCACTGCACACAGCAGAACTGCTTCACATTTACTGTTGTAGGAACAGTACATACAGTAAGTCATGCATAAATCTGAATTGGGCACGGTTCATTTCATCAGCTCTATTGCCAATTGTAGCTACAAATGGATAAGACGTGAACACTGCTAAACCTTATTTCACATGGATTACTTTCAATGCGGAGAAAAAGCCTATTTCTTCAGTTTATATGGACTGGATGAAAATAAGATCAGCGTCTTGGATATGGTTTAACCTCAGTGCTCCCAATTTTTCTCAGAATGAATTTTATCTATCTTTTATTTTGACTGTGATACTTCCTAGAATAAATATAAATAATATTAATAAAAATACAGAATTGTCAGAGCTGTGAACAAACTTTTAACTACCGTGTATTGACGTTTCTTTCCTCTAATGTAGGGAATAAGTGATTTTTTTAAAGAATGCATGTCCTGTATTGAAGCAGAACCAAAGCCTGCAATACTTATATCTGTATTAAAGATCTGATACCCATACAGTTTGATTTATGTAGAAAGGCCTGTCCCCTGTCACCAAGCTGTAGAGAAGAACCTTTGCATTCCTTGTGGAAGCAGTGATCTCTTTGCAGAGGTCTAACACATCAGAGTCAGACCCCTATAGCTCTGCAGTCAGCAAAGCTCATGCTTCCAAGGCATCTGATCTCATCAATTTGTGTCAAACTCAGAAATTCACCAACAAAGTGTCCACCGCCTTAGTGCTCCACTCCCCTGAGCTAGACCACTCACCCCCACTTTTTGCCCTCCACTCTCATGGATAGGGCTAATCACGCTTTGGAATATTTACCACTGCACAGGATATGGGGAATAATGGATCCTTAGTGATTCACAGGCTGCCGCTCCACATAAACCATAAAAGAAAGAGGAGAGCCGACTAGTGCAATAACGTATAAACTCATTTATTCAATTTAAAATCCACTAATATGCATGTACATGAGATAATAATATACAAAGCACATCATAGTAATGAGTGGGGATCAGGGTGCTCACTTGCTCCGGAAGCGTGATGTAACAGCGTTCAAGTCCAGGACTCTCCGGTGAGACACCGCCGCTTACCTGATCAATCACCCGGCAGGGGGTATGGCCACGTACTGACGCGCTTCATCACTTTCTGACTTTTTCAAAGTGACGAATTCCCCTTGGAAAAAGTCAGGAAGTGACAAAACGTGTCAAGGCATGGCCATACGACGTTCCGGGTGATTGATCGGGTGAGCGGCGGTGTCTCACCGGAGAGTCCTGGACCTGAACACTGTTACATCACGCATCCGGAGCAAATGAGCACCCCGATCCCCACTCATTACTACAATGTGCTTTGTATATTATTATCCCATGTACGTGCATATTAGTGGATTTTAAATGGAATAAATTAGTTTATACATTATTGCACTAGTCGGCTCTCCTCTTTCTTTTATGGTTTATGTGGAGCGGCAGCCTGTGAATCACTAAGGATCCATTATTCCCCATATCCTGTGCAGTGGTGAATATTCCAAAGCGTGATTAGCCCTATCCATGAGAGTGGAGGGCAAAAAGTGGGGGTGAGTGTTCTGGCTGAGGGGAGTGGAGCACTAAGGCGGTGGACACTTTGTTGGTGTGTTTCTGTTCAGCTTACACTGGAATCTCACTGGATAATCACAATATCACTATTCTCCTACTATTGGACATTTATTTATTCATTCATTTATTGATTCATTTATTTATGTGTGCTTCACTGGAACTTTGTCACTGAATTTTTTCACTTGAATATGTTTCATTGAATATTCTTTGGACTGGACTTGCAGATTCACAGTGATTATTTGAACACATGTATATATATTTGTTTATTTGGATCACATATATTGTGTGCACATTTTTGAGTTGAGCACTGCTGGGTGGGATCATATTATTTCACTTTTTTGGTAAGTGTGAATGAATGCTTAATATTTCATGCAATATTTTTTCCTTTAGTTTTATCTGGTCATCCTACAGGGACAGACTTGTCCCACTCACTTACATACAGCACATTGTTTATGGAGGAGCAGTGTTGTCACTCTAGGCTGTTCTGATGTGGAATTCAAATGCCTGCCCCTCCTCACCATTTCCATTCCATAGAGGGGTATTGCTTTGTTGTCAGGGCCATCTTACCGAATGGGCACGTAGGGCAGTTGCCCGGGGGCCCCACCTGCCCAGCAACCCAGCCAAGCATTATTCCCGATTCCCATGTGCATCCTGCCACCTAACTTAGCAGGTGGCAAAGCACCTGTCGGCCCTGCGCTGCTGTCAGGCCACTTGGGCCGTGGAGGGGGAGCCCACAACTGCAGGAATGCCTGTCCACCTCCATGGGAACAGGCACACACAGGACAGTGGAGTCTGACTCCTGTCCGTGTGTGTGTGTTCACCTGACCCAGCTGCCGAACTTGGAAGCTGTGATTAGCCTGACACTGCTGTACCAATAAATTTAGCCGTATTGATCATTTGAATTTTTATTCTCATGGGTGATTGTGTAAGAAGGGCCCTAGTGCACTGCATTGTCCGGGGCCCTTTAATGCTCTTAAGAGGGCATTGTTTGTTGTTCACAGAAGATAGCTGAGAAAACTGATATCATCGTTTGAAAAATTAATTCAGACCACATGAAGTTACAAGAAAGCAGGATTTCTAACAGGATCAACATGTATATTTCTATGCTTGCAGAAAATGTTTTTTTGCTGTGAAAATGTAAAACGAATGCAGCCACTATATCTAATGACTCGTAAGCTATATTACTGTATATTACATTTTTGTTCTTGCGTTAAGTAATACTTTAAGTGTAATAAAAGTTTCAACGTCCATGCCAAGCATAGCACAGACATAATGTGAGCCATTGCCCTTTACAAAGTCAACAACAAAGTTCAGATGTCACAATCAACATCACAACATCATAAATAGCCATAATTTGCACTAGACAAGAAACAACGTACTTCAAAACATGCACACTTATTCCATTAGGCCCAATACTGCAATAATAGCCATCTTTAAAGTTCTCTTTTTTTAGTCAACTTCGGTTTAAAATGCTTAAAAATTAGCATTTATATTGAAAAATATTGTAGATAACTTATATATTGCAGGAATTCAGTGTGGTAATAAGGCTTCATTTAGAGGGTTTCAAGTGTCAGAAAGGTCTCCTCATTGTCAGGAAAATATGCAAATCACAAACAAATGAATAATGGCCCACATGCCTAATGTGCACAGGATTTAATCAGAAAACATATAGTCAAAGAAGCTATTTTTACCTATTTTCCACATCAGAAAAAAAAGGCTAGTTTAGTTGATATAATTATACTTAAAAATTAATAAGATATCAACTTTAAGTTTAACCACTTGCCGACCGCCGCAAGTACATATACTGCGGCGGTCAGCCCCTCACAGGCAAAGGGACGTATGGGTACGTCACTAGCCTGTGAGGCTCTGGGGAGCGAGCGCGCGCCACTGGAGGCGCACTCCCGCTCCCGTGCGGTCACGGACCCCCCCCGCGCGCGTGACCGGCGGACCAGATGTCCGCCGGTCGCTCGGCGATCGTCGGTGGAGAGGGAGAAAGGCAGGCGGCTAGTGTAAACAAGCCGCCTGTCATTCTCCCCTGTGTAGAAACAATGATCATACGGTTCTACTATGTAGGACCGTTGATCATTGTTCCTACAGCTCAAGCCACAGCCAATCACAGTTAGAATCACGCCCCTAGGGACACACACAGCCCCTCCCTCTCAAATAAAGTTAACCCCTTCACTGCCAGTGTAATTTTACAGTAACAATGCATATGTATAGCACTGATTACTGTAGTAATGTCACTGGTAACCCCAAAAGTGTCAAAAATGTCAGTCAAGGGTCCGATCTGTCCGCCGCAATGTCGCAGTACTGCAAAAAAATCGCAGATCGCCACCATTAGGCGTTAAAAAAAAACAACAAAAATTACAAAAATCTTTCCCTTTGTTAGTAAACACTATAACTTTTGCGCAAACCAATCAAAATACGCTTTTTGCGTTTTTTTTTACCAAACATATGTAGCATAAAACAAATTGGCTGAAAATGTTAAAACATTTTGATTTTTACATTTTTTTTGGGGGTGGGGGATTTCATATAAAAAATGTGAAAAATATTGTTATTTTTGCAAAATTGACGCTCTTTTTTTGTTTATAGCGTGTGATCAAAAATCGCACAGGTGATCAAATACCACCAAAAGAAAGCTCTGTTTGTGGGAAAAAAGGACGTCAAATTCGTTTAGGTACAGCGTCGCACGACCGCGCAATCGTCCGTTAAAGTCACGCAGTGCCGAATCGCAAAATACCCCCTGGTCAGGAAGGGGGTAAAATCTTCCGGGGGTTAAGTGCAAATTTAAGCAATTTTTCTTTTTCATCTCCAGCAATCTTTACCCCAATCTGTGTTCTTTACTTTTTTCATTATTGTTCTGCAAGTGGCATTCCTGATATCAGAAACTAAACCCCAGATCTGATCTGGGTATTGGGTATTGGTTCCTATGGGCTGCAGTGGTGATACAGCAGTTATATAGCAACAATTTTACCAACTCCAGGACCTCTGTGGCTCAGAGTGTGTCGTGGAAAAAGAATCTTTTTGTGACATCATTGCCCCTGCAATGATTCATCCTATTAGGCTGTTTCTTTATTTTTTTTTTTAAAGCAGGAGATCAACTTCATGTCACCTGATTTAAGAAGACAATTTTATAATACAAGCACAATGTATTATTAGAATTGCGGTTTTTAATTCATGTACCAAGGTTTTCTCTTTTGAGCTGTGTCTTTATTCTGGTGCTTTGGTTTCCACCTTAAAGAACAACTATACAAAAAAGCATGTTAATCCTTTAAAAAGTTTAACCTTTGCTTTAATCAGAATGTCCACTTCCGCTGCTTTGATAATGACCCCATTTGTAGCCAAACCCACAAATCATGCCCTCATTCTTAACACACCCTACATTAATTGAGCACCATGAACATAATGTAGTTCCTGTAGTGCACCACAGCAAATTGTAGGTATAGTCAGATTGCAGTAACAGTGGAAGGGACTTAAAGATGTATGGTTAAATAAAACCTTACCATCTCTTCTATGGGCTAAGAGTGTGTAATCCAGAGAGTGCAGAGGTCAGGAGTGACTAATGCACAAAGTGCAGAGGTCAGGAGTATGTAACACACAATATCCCCTATGCTGTTTACTTTCAATTACTAAGGACTACTTATCCAATGGTACATTTCTGCCTGCAATCAGTGATTCCTGTACTAATGCCATCTCCTAAAACTCATTTTCTCAGCACCTCTGTAGATCAGAAGACAGGCACTGTGAAATTGTGACACAGCAGTGCCTACTAAAAGGACATAGTGACTACATGGCACAGAATTCACGTTAAATGTGTAGGGATCATCACAAAGTACATTTACAAACTTCAAGGCTGTTTAGATTGATAGCAGTACATTATAAATAATTGAAATACAGTAAAACCTTGGTTTGCATAATTTGCTCAGGAAATGTGCTTGTAATCCAAAGCACTCGTATATCAAAGTGGATTTCCCCATAAGATATTATAGAAACACAGATCATTCGTTCCACAACCACAAAAAAAAAAATGCCATTAGGGAGTGCATAAGACAGAATCCTACCAGCAGGAGCTACAGAGTATAAAAGAGAAGAGAGGAGCCTCTAAGTGTAGCAATATGGTTACATTTAATGAAGGTATAACATTTAGCAACTCACATGGTTGATGAATAAAACAGGCACATCTAAGTATGATGGCATCCAGGGTAAAGCTGTCCACATAGACCATCCTCCTCACCACCATCGACATCATCCCTTCCACGCTGCACTCCACAAGCGCTTCAAGCCTTGCTTTCAGATCACTCTACTGTAGAGTAATCTTCCTGGTCATGATTTCAGACTGTCAGCGGGGGGAGCCAGCGGTGGGGACGACGGTATATGTGGACGGCTTTACCCTGGATGCCTGCATTCTTAAATGTGCCTGTTTTAATTATCAACCATGTGAGTTGCTAAATGTTGTATCTTCATTAAATGGAACCATATTGCTACACTTAGAGGCTCCTCTCTTACTTGTCTGAAAGACGTTTAATATTAACCCTTTGCTAGTTAAACTTTTGTTCATAACTTCACTTTTCCTCCTTGTGACATGGACAGCCCCTCTCACTAAAGTAGCACTGAATTCATATCAAATGGATTACAAATCCCACAGAAGTAGTGCTGAAGTAGTGGTTGAAGTCGGGTTTTAAATTGCACTATTTTAAATTGTACCCATTGTAACCCCAGACTTGCTACTTGTACTGTAAGAAATCACTCGTTTATCAAGTTAAAATTTTTGATACAATTTTGCTCGTCCTGTAAAACACTCGCAGACCAAGTTACTAGCGACCAAAGGTTTTATTGTACACTGTAGAAATAAACTTTATACATATTCCAACCACTTTCTGACCACCCGACGCCTATTTACTGCGGCAGGGTGGCTCTCCTGCGCAAACCGACGTAGGTCTACGTTGGTCGCGTGCGGGAAGCTAGGCGGCACGCTCCCGCCCCCACTCGGCAGCGGGGAAGCCGATGCATGGGTCAGGTGGCTCCGATTGCCCCCTGATACCCGCGATCGCTCCCCTCTGAGGGAGAAGGGCGGTCAGCTGTTGTAAACACAGCCGACCGCTCTTCTCCCTGAAATGATCACAGAGCTCATGTGATCCTTCTATATAGGATCACATGTATCTATGGTCATCTCAGAAGCCACGCCCCTCACAGTTAGAATCACTCCCCTAGGCTCACATTTAAACCATTGATCACCCATAGGGTTAACCCCTTCCCTGCCAGTGTCATTATTACAGTAACAGTGCATATTTTTAGCACTGATTACTGTAGTAATGTCACTGGTACCTCCAAAAATGTCAAAAATATCAGTTAGGGGTCCGATCTGTCAACCGCAATGTCGCTGTCCCGCAAAAAAATGCAGATCGCAGCCATTACTAGTAAAAAAAAATAATAATAAAAATGACATAAATCTTTCCCGTAGTTAGTAGACGCGATAACTATTGTGAAAACCAATCAAAATATGCTTATTGCGATTTTTTTTTTACCAAAAACATGTAGCAGAAAAGAAATTGCCCTAAAATGTTAAAAAAATTTGATTTTTACATTTTTTTTTTTTTTGAGAATGTCATATAGCAGAATATTTTTCAAAATTGTCGCTCTTTTTTTGTTTATAGCGCAAAAATAAAAATGGCACAGGTGATCAAATTCCACCAAAAGAAAGCTCTATTTGTGGGGAAAAAAAAGGACATACATTTTATTTGGGTACAGCGTTGCACGACCACGCAATTGTCCGTTAAAGTAAAGCAGTGCCGAATCGCAAAATAGGGCCTTGTCATTAAGGGGGCAAATCCTTCCGGTCTTAAAGTGGATAAGTTATACCTATTTATCTGCAACCCTTTCTTCTCTTCATCCATTCAAAGTGCTGAATTTTAAAGCTTATCTGAGAGTTCAGAAAAAATGGGGCAGAGAGCTGAAGTTAAACTCTGCAGAGCTCAGTCAGGAGAGCTCTGACATCCGATTGGAGGGAAGGGATGCATCCCCCTCCACACAGCACACAGGAACAGTGCTCAGGCTTTCAATCTGCTGGAGCTTCCTTTCCTTTTTTTCATCTTGGTGTCAGGAAGACATGTCAGAATTCATGCTGATAGCAGAGGAACAAAGCAGCAGGCAAATGTGACACTTACATAAATAAAAATTAGAAGTAAATGAAGTTCAAAGTAAATCATTAAAAAATAGTCCATATATTGCTTAAACACTAAAGTGTATAGTAACAGATAAAAAGAAAGTTCATTGAAGTAATATCCAAAGAAATTGGATTATTTAGATGAATATCCACCTGGGGCACCTCCACCGTGATAATAAACAAGATGTGAGCTTGCCAGATCTCTAGACTCCACTTTATAAGAGTCTAGATAAGTGTTTAAATAATGATCCAGCACTCAAAGTGAATCCCCTCTGTGATTAGACTGGAAAGGAAGGTAACATGGTTGACCAAACAAACCCCTGTTGTTCCTCAGACGTGACCAATGAGGAAGAAAAAGGAGGTCTACATAGAAAAAAAACCTAAAACACTTTTATTTTGAGAAAAGGTTACTAAACACTTACAGCAATCCAGTGAATAGTCAGCAGTAAAATGGTAGTTCCCAGGATAAAAACAACGTGTATACAAGCTCAATTGGGGTGGTTAGTTCAGACATAGACTACGACCTACAAGTTTCGTCATATGTGATATCATTGGGGAGATGATAGCGCTGCAATTTTATTATGTATGTTTTTGCACAATTGGTTCTGTTGTGATATTGCAAGCAGCTTTATTTCACTTAGGTTATTATCATCTGCGCAGTAATATTTTTCATTTTTTGAAATGCAAAACTTAGTGCTTTTAACTGAGACAAGTACACACTATAAAGAGATATGCTTTATTCATATTTCATGTCTGAGGTTTACCACCACTTAAAGACCGGTGATGAGACTGCTATCAGGAGACAGCAGAGACTGCAGCCAGAGGTATGGCAGTAGATGAGGAAGGAGAATTGACCGGGCAGCAATGTAGCTGCCCAAATCACTTCTACAGTTAGCTGATGGGCTATCATCTAAAACAAGTTCATAGATACTATTGTAGCTGTGAGTTAGGTTTAACCCTTTGATTTGCATGCACAATATATTTTTAGCAGTCGGATGTTTTATACCAAAACTTTATATCATTATTGTTATTAATTAAAATCTACTGTATGTGATCCCATACCTTGTAAAACAAGGAAAGGGTTCACATATATCTTGCAGGGGGAGCGTGTCAGCACAAGTCTGACCATTGGAGGACAGGCAGGCTGCTCTCCCAGCACAGTCAAAAAACTAACCATGCCGGAATGGATGTGCTTCCATGGCTAGTTTGAAATGGGAAAGCGGGGAAACTGGCAGGATCACTAGATCTGTCATACAAAGGAATCAATACAAAGAGAACAGGATACTTTTTAACCCAAGTACAAGGTACAGTAGGCACATATCAGGAATATGAAATGTTAGGGTAACATAGTCTTTACATGTTGACTTTCTCTGTGCAAATTCATCCAGAAGTTCCTCAGTCATTTTTCAATTCTGTTTTAATATTAGTTCCATGTATTAAGACTTGCTAGATGTATTATTCATCAGATAGAGGGAAGGCGTTAAGTGCTTTAACACATAGAAGATGCTTCAGTAGAAATGTATTGCCCCCAGAAAAAGAGGGAGGGCCAGTAAATATGCAGACATGGTTGTAATAATATAGATACTACAAAACTGAAGTGAAATAATATAGTCACAAACTAGAAAAGGTTCACAGATGCTATTGCAGCTGCAAGCTTGTTTTAACCCTTGGATTGCCACAATGAATTATACTTGTCATTGGCAACCTAGGAGATGGTACAGACATGCCATACATAATGTCTTAAAGATTGTTTATGAACTATCCCACTATCATTAATAATAATATATGGTCTTTCTACTTGCAAATGGACCCAAAAAAGTCTAGCAATCAAATGTTTTTTTTATGTAAAATCCCCCTATCATTATTTAATTAAATATGGGCTTTCTCTGTGCAAATGCATCCAGATGAAGTTTCTCAGCCATTTTTTCATATGCTGTGTAAATATTAGTTCCATGTATTAAGATTTGCTACATATATTATTCATCTGCTACAGGGAAGGTGTTAAGTGCTTTAGCACACATACTCCAGAGAAAATGTATTGCCTCCAGCAACAAATGGTTGACCAGCAAATAAGTGTATTAGTGAAGTGATGCTACATACTGCAGTTGTATGTAAGCCATTAGGATTGTTTTGGAATTCTCCATGTGGTCTGGCTTTTATCCCCCATTCACATATGAGCACTTTTCATTGTGTTTCCCTACAGCTGAGTAAGCACAACATGCAGAATCCCATTGTTTGCAATTGTGCCTGTTCACTCGACACCCTACACTCAAAAAAGTACATTAGCTATTTTTTTTAGCATTAGAATTGAGAGTGACCTCTGTGACATTAAACAGGCAGAGTGATCTCCTGTACGACACTAGCTGCAAAGATCTAGCAGTGGAGGAGGTGGCGTGAATATGGCATGGAACACGTCTGGGTATCTGTAAATGAAATCCATTGAACACCAATAATTTGGGGGATTGTTTGTCCCCACTGACACCAGTGATGGGGGTTATTCATCCCCACTGACAACAGTGATTGAGGAATTAATTTACCCCCACTTAGCATTGATTGTTTACTACCATTGGCCACCAATGATTAAAGGGAAATATTTACTGCTACTAACTTCCAGGTTGTAAGTTACATATTTGTGTTAACAAAACTTTACATGCCTATTACACTTTGCTGTAAATTAGTGTTGTGCGACATGAAGACTGTACGCAGTACATACTGACAAAAGTGTTAATTGACCTAACAATCACTGGTTGCTATGTAGCCCCAGTTGTTTTACTGAAGTTCTTCTTTAACGTGTTAGTTCACCTTTAACCCTCCTCACCCTTTGGTCTCCAATGTACTTATAGTACTGTGCAAAATCTTTCAGAAATAGAAGTGTTAATGGTTTATTTTTATCAATTAAGAAAATTAGAAAAAAAAAAAAAAAGATAATGAACAGAAGAGAAATTCAAAGCAAATCAATATTTGGTGTGACCACCCTTTACCTTCAAAACAGCATCAATTCTTCTAGATACACTTTTTCCTTTTTGAAGGAACTCAGCAGGTAGGTTGTTCCAAAAATCTAGGAAAGCTAAGGCTTCATGTACTCTAGCAGCTCCTAAACTTAAAAATAATGTAAAGGCAGAAGGTTTTTTTCACCATAATGCAATTGTAATAATTCTATTGCATTAGGATAATAAGCCTTCTGTGTGTAGCAGCCTCCCCAGCACCCCCTAATACTTATCTGAGTCTCATCTCTGTCCAGCGACAGTTCCTCGGCTGTCTGGGACTCTCCCTCCTGATTGGCTGAGACACAGCAGCTGGGAGCCATTGGCTCCCACTGCTGTCAATCAAAGTCAGTTAACCAACCAGGAGAGAGAGGGGGTGGGGCCGAATGGCAGCTCCGTGTCTGAATAGACACGCAAAGCTGCAGCTCGGCTCAGGTTAGTTTAGGTCATGGTTAGTTGCTTGCTGTGAGGGCACTCGATAGGAGGGAGGGGCTAGGAGCAGCAATGAGGGACCCGAAGGACCTTAACTTCCATTTCCTGAATGTGGAACATTTTGAACACTGGCCGCAGAAAAATGCAAACTGCTGCAAAATCACACAGTGATTTATGCCACATTTTGAGTTTTACAGCGGTGGCAGTTATTGTAAGCAGATTGTACATGAAGCTTAACCACGAATATTCTGTGTACTTAGGCTGCCCCAAATTCTTCTGTCTCTTCATAGAATCCCAGACAGACTCAGTGATGTTGAGATCAGGACTCTGTGGGGGCCAAACCCTCACTTCCAGGACTCTTTTTCACGCCGAAGATAGTTCTTAATGACATTGGCTGTGAGTTTGGGGTCATTTTCTGGCTGTAGAATAAATATGGGTCCAAACACACACCTCCCTGATGGTAGAGTATCTCACAAAAGTGAGTACACCCCTCACATTTTTGTAAATATTTTATTATACCTTTTCATGTGACAACACTGAAGAAATTACACTTTGCTACAATGTAAAGTAGTTAGTGTACAGCTTGTATAAAAGTGCAAATGTGTTGTCCCCCTCAAAATAACTCAACACACAGCTATTAATGTCTAAACCCCTAGCAACAAATGTGAGTACACCGCTAAGTGAAAATGTCCAAATTGGGCCCAATCAGCCATTTTCCCTCCTCGGTGTCATGTAGCTCATTCGTTTTACAAGGTCTCTGAATGGGGAGCAGGTGTGTTACATTTGGTGTTATCACTGTCACTGGAAGTTCAACATGGCACCTCATGGCAAAGAACTCTCTAGGATCTGAAAAAAAGAATTGTTGCTTTACATAAAGATGGCCTAGGCTATAAGAAGATTGCCAAGACCCTGAAACCGAGCTGCAGCACGGTGGCCAAGACCATACAGCGGTTTAACAGGACAGGTTCCACTCAGAACAGGCCTCACCATGGTCGACCAAAGAAGTTGAGTGCATGTGCATGTGTCACATCCAAAGGTTGTCTTTGGGAAATAGACGTATGAGTCTAGCCTCTTCTAAAGATGATGCACAAGAAATCCCACAAACAGTTTGCTGAAGACAAGCAGACTAGGGACATGGATTATTGGAACCATGTCCTGTGGTCTGATGAGACCAAGATAAACATATTTGGTTCAGATGGTGTCAAGCATGTGTGGCGGCAACCAGGTGAGGAGTAGAAAGACAAGTGTGTCTTGCCTACAGTCAAGCATGGTGGTGGGAGTGTCATGGTCTGTGGCTGCATAAATGCTGCCGGCACTGGGGAGCTACAGTTCATTGAAGGAACCATGAATGCCAACATGTACTGTGACATACTGAAGCAGAGCATGATCCCCTCCCTTTGGAGACTGGGTCGAAGGACAGTATTCCAACATGATAACAACCCCAAACACACCTCAAAGACAACCACTGCCTTGTTAAAGAAGCTGAGGGTAAAGGTGGTGGACTGACCAAGCATTTCTCCAGACCTTGACCCTATTGAGCATATGTGGGGCATCCTCAAATGGAAGGTGGAAGAGCGCAAGGTCTCTAACATCCACCTCTGTGATGCCATCATGGAGGAGTGGAAGAGGACTCCAGTGGCAACTTTTGAAGCTCTGGTGAACTCCATGCCCAAGAGGTTTAAGGCAGTGCTGGAAAATAATGGTGGCCACACAAAATGTTGACACTTTGGGCCCAATTTGGACATTTACACTTAGGGGTGTACTCACTTTTGTTGCCAGTTGCTTAGATATTAATGGCTGTGTGTTGAGTTATTTTGAGGGGACAGCAAATTTACACTGTTATACAAGCTGTACACTCACTACATTACATTGTAGCAAAGTGTAATTTCTTCAGTGTTGTCACATGAAAAGATATAATAAAATATTTTCAAAAATGTGAGGAGTGTACTCACTTTTGTGAGATATTGTATGGCATGATAGATAAGTATCTGCCTGTATTTCTCAGTACTGAGGATACTATTTATCTTTACCAAATCTCCAACTCCATTTGCAGCCACATACATGCAAGGAACCTTCACCATGCTTCACTGTTGCCTGCAAACACTCATTATTGTACTGCTCTCCAGCCCTTCACAAACAAACTGCCTCCTGATACAGCCAGATATTCTAAATTTTGACTCATCAGTCCAGAGCACCTGCTGCCATTTTTCTGTACCCCAGTTCCTATGTTTTCTTGCATGGTTGTGTCGCCTTGCCATGTTTCCAAATTTGAAGTGGGGCTTTTGGGGTGCAATTCTTCCATGAACACCACTTCTGTCCAGACTTCTCCAGACAGTAGATGGGTGTACATGGGTCTCACTGGTTTCAGTTCTGTGCTAATGTCACTGCTGGACATCTCCCGATGTCAAAAGGAAGTAAGCATGATGTGTTTTTCATCTGCTGCATTAAGTTTCCTTGGCCGACCACTGCGTCTACGGTCCTCAATGTAGACCGTTTCTTTGGGCTTCTTCAAAAGAGCCTGGGAGAGACCTTGCTGCAGTAAAATAACGTGTTACTTGTTGCTGTGCTCAGTCTTGCCATGGTAAATGACCTGTGACATGAAACTGTCTTCCTCAACCTCACTTTAGTATCAGTGTTTGGCTTTTCCTCACCCAGTTTTAGGCCTCCTACACAGCTGTTTCTGTTTCATTTAATGACTTTGTATCTACCTACATAAAAAAATTGATAATCATTAGCAACCGCTTGGTATAATTTATTAATCATACACCTGGCTCTAATCCTACAAAATCCCTGACTTTGTGCAAGTCTACAAAGTGTGTAAGTGTAAGAATTGATGCTGGTTTGAAGCCAAAGGGTAGTCACACTAAATATTGATTTGATTTAGATTCTTCTTCTGTTCGCTCACTTTTCATTTTGTAAATTGATAAAAATAAACAATTATTTATTATTATATCTTTTATTACAGATACTTATATAGCGCTGTCAATTTACACAGCACTTTACATATATATATATATACAGTATATTTTACATTCACGTCAATTAAAATATACATTTTTTTTTAAAAACATTCTTACTTTACAACATTTCTTCACACCGGCCTAAAACCTTTGCACATGCTGTCAGGTTCTGGATCACATCCTTGAACTTTTGTGGTGTCTGGCTGTGCTTCTCCTCACTGTGCCACCTGAGATGCTGGACAGCTCTCTTCCTGAGTCCTTGGACAACCTTGCTTTGTGTCTTCTTTCTGTTGAACCTTGAACACTCCTCCCATGAACTTCCTTATTCAAGCCATGTCTCTGAACTTCCTGTTTGGCAGATTATTGTTTTCCTCCCCAGCCAGTATCTTGCTCCTTTTGTTCCTACTATTGTCCGCATCTTCACTACCACTCATAATCGACCTTTGACTTTTTCCTCAACTACGCTTCAACTCGATTTGAACCTTCAACTACTTGTTACCAAACTTTGGCTTGTTTGCTGCTCCATCTGCCACCAGCTTGTTCACCTCCTGGTTGGGCGAAGCCTGAGGACCACAACCTGGCACTAACACAATGATAATGCTTATCCACTGTAAGCCAGTGCCATCCACCTAGGTTACCTGCTTGTGTACTTATCCTGCTGGTCAGTGTGAACCTCTCTACTGCTATATCTACTGGCCTCCGAGCCTGAGCCCTGACCATGTTCAACTCCTGGCTGGGCAAAGCCTGAGGACCACAACCTGACACTAGCAGAACGATAGTGCTTGGCCCCCACGCCTTGGGTGAACCTGTGCCATCCGCCTAGATTACCTGCTTGTGTACTTATCCTGCTGGTCAGCGTGAACTGCTCTACTGCTGTAATCAGATTGGAATCCTGCGAGCTACCCCCCTAACCTAGATTTTCCAACTGCTGCAAACACCTCACTCCTCAGAAAGTGCTCTGTGCTATAAATACAATAAATAGTGTTGTGCAAGAGTAAAAATCTGCCTAGTTGCTATTTCAACGATATTGGTGACCAATCCAGATTGTACTGTGTATGGTGTGCTATCCAAAAATGTAAAATAAAATATAAAATAAACCTGTGTGATATAAATTGTTTCATGAAAAGTCAATGTTTTGATGTGATTCCAATGCTGAGTATATAAATAAATGTGTAACCCGCTTCAATAATCATACAGTGTTACCAAATATAAAGTGCTGTGTGCTGATACCGTTGTGTTTTAAAAAATCCTCGCAATCAGTATTTCCTATGTTCTCTCATGCAAGAGTAAAAATCTGCCTAGTTGCTATTTCAACGATATTGGTGACCAATCCAGATTGTACTGTGTATGGTGTGCTATCCAAAAATGTAAAGTAAAATAAACCTGTGTGATATAAATTGTTTCGTGAAAAGTCAATGTTTTGATGAGATTCCAATGCTGAGTATATAAATAAATATGTGACCCGCTTCAATAATCATACAGTGTTACCAAATATAAAGTGCTGTGTGCTGATACAGTTGTGTTTAAAAAATCCTTGCAATCAATATTTGCTATGTTCTCTCATGCAAACTGAAACCAATATATATATATAAAAGATTCTAATATATATAAATAGTCCATAAAGTGCTTATAAGTGTTATAATCTGTGAGTCCTTAATATAAAGAAAAAGTGCCAGGTGCTTGTGAAATAATCAGCTGCAGGTGCTCAATCCACCAAGTCTGTGTGGGTGTGTTCCCAACCGGTATGCTTGACCGATATATCACCAAACTCCATGCACCCCCTCGTGATTGGGCGCTCACCTTAAAACCGATATAGATATGCCTCTAATCGTATACAATATTAACTCCTCTGGGGCACTTCTCCTGCCTTCCACTGAGATACCGAAAGATCGCTGGCAGTATCCTCCTACATGTAACTCCAACACTCCATAGGGGATGATACCATGTGAAAGAGATAGCTCCAGATAGTGCTTATATCGTTTTATACTTTTTATTAAATGCCAAGTGAAAAGTTGTACACTCACATTTCCAGGTGCATGTATGCATGTATGAATCGCTTTAACCGTTCCCGGATGCCTTTCAGGTAAAAAGGGAGCCGCCTCGGCTTGCGACCGTCCTCCTTGGTCTGCCCGACAGCCTCACCTACGCTAGGTGCAATGCTCCGTCCGTCCTAGCCCCTCCCCTACGCGTGACGACACAGGGACCTCGTGTCTTCCTCAGGGGGATATCCTCTACTGCTATAGCTACTGGTCTCCAAGCCTCAGCCCTGACCATAACACACTGTAAACGGGCTATTTTGTTTGGACTTCCCCAGTTGGCAGGGGATGTGTGCCTAAGTATATGCTTAGTTCCTAATATCATCAGGATCTCACCCAAACAACACTACAATTGTGGAAAACACTAAAAATCTATCCCATACTGTGACAAATGTGTAAAGCCCTAAGCCGGACACAATCTACTCTATACCTCCATATGAACTCTCATCTTATTGCTCTCATTAATTTTCTCTTGTTTTTCATATATTGCACATTTGTGTATTATTATGTTTATATTGCACTTATATTGTTACAGTATTGAGTCTATGTATAGTGATTATTTTCCCCATTTGTCACAGTATGTGATGTTTAGTGTTTTACACAATTTTAGTATTGTTTGGATGAGATCCTGATGATATGAGGAACATAACATATATTTCTTGTCACCTCTTAATTGAGAGTGTGACAAGAAATATATGTTATTATATTTACTCTTATTGTGACAAGTATCAGGGCATAGTGCTAGCAGCTGTTATTTATCTATTATTTTTCTCCCAAATACAGATTTTTCACTCTTTGTTAGGTGTTGTGTGCAGGCAGCCCATACAAGCCTATAAAGAAGCAGTGACTGCATGGACATAGCCCCTCATCCTGATGTGACAGGCATGTGGGTGTGGGCGAATGGCCTTAAACCCACATTGTCTGCTTTTGAGACCTCTCACAAGAAAGCATGGGGAAACCTAAAAAAATGAGCTATGCACATTGCATGGACTTTTCCACCAGTATGAACAAAGCCTAAACCATGCCCAGTACTTATATAATATAGCCACACTCATTTGTTGAACTGTGTGCACAGCATAGCACCATCATTAGCTTTTCCCTCTTTCTAAATTCTAAAGATGGGAGGAGGTTATGGCAAAACAGTTGTTTTTATTTAAAAGTTTAGAAATAATACAGCTTCCAAATTATATATATATTCACTTTATTCGAAACATGTTCATAAATGCTATGGCTACCTACATAATTTATTGTTTTGAAATTTGGCAAAACCAGGTCTAGGCCCTGGAGACTGCACCCGGTTATTTTCTACATCAGAGATCTAGAAGTGTGCATATTATCACAATGTATGGGGCAAAAATAATTTAGAACATTTTTTTCTGTAAATCAGGTTTAGTTTATTTTGTATATAAATGAACTTATGAAAACATATTTATGATATATATATATATTACTTTCTTTCTATGAGATTTTCCCTTACTTCTGACCTGAAATGGCAAATCAGACAACAATAAAAATATTCTCCAAAGTTCTACTCTACCCTGCTAAAATGTGCTTTTATTTTTATTTGTTTCCCAATTTGAGTTTGGCTGTAAAGTCCAGGAGAACTCTCATGTAAAATTCTGTCAATGGATTTCAGATGCATCAAATGATTATAGTTTTACAATTAATTTAGTTCATAAAGCAGACAGCCATAGAAACAAAAAGCCTGTCACTTGCCATCATGCCACAGAAAAGAACTACTGCTGTCAATCTAGAAGTAGTGGGCACTCTGCAGTGGTCCGACATACCCCTGTGAGATAAAGGAGAAGTACTGCCTAAGGCTCAATTGGCTGTACTTCTCCTGTGGATCACAGGAGTGCAGTCTGTACTGCACTCCTGTGGCCTGTTTCCGCAGACAGTGGGCCGAAGCCCACTGTCTGCTGACATCACAGAGCCGGTCCAGGCTCAGGCAAGATCGCGACCATATGGTTGGGATCTGCCCACATGCCTTGACCAGCACCTGGCTCAGCCTCTCAGACAGCCACAGAGATCCTGAGCCAGCTGCTCCCGTTCCCTCCACAGCCCAGCTCGGTTCTCAGTCTCAGAGCCACTGGGTAACAGACCAATGCTGCATCCATCTAGTTAAGTATGATTAAAAAAAAAAAAAAATTCCCATATTTCTCTTTACTCTACACTCAACAATGCAATCAGCCCTCCCTGTTGATTGAAGGATGCTAGTTCTGACTACCAGAGGTGGTGTCGGGCCCCTGCATAGAGGTCGCTGCTTCCACACAGAGATCCCTTGGTCATTTTCTGCTGCAAGATAGCTTAACTCTCTCCAGAGCCATCAGTAGCAAAATACATTTTATCAACATTTACACAGTGCTCTCTAAGGGCCATTTAAATTTACATTAGCACTGTATTTTTAGAAAGCTTGTATCATTATGTAACAAAGCATGTAAGGAAATTGTTTATGGTATGCTTCCCTGATTTTAAGACAGTGTATAAATACAGTAGTCACCCTATTTTATTCATTTTCATTAATGCTAGCAAATGTGAGCTTGTTCGGATACAGGAGGGACGGTGATGATGAATAAAGTCTGGTCTTCGGCAAGGTTGATGGGACACAACAGACAGTGGCAAGGTATATACTGCACTGCATGGTGTACAGGGTTGCTGTATGAATTACAGAATGTAAATACACAGTATGTACAGAGGAAAGTGGTATGCAATAGAGAATATACAATACAGCACAGTGTACAGAGGGTAGCAGTATGTATTATAGAATATACAGGACAGTATACAAAGGAAAATATTATGTAGTATAGGATGCACAGCAGTACAGGATGAATTATTATACAGTATAGAATGTACTGAACAGTGTACAGAGAGGAGCATTATGTGTTATAGGATATGTAATAGAAAATATAGAGGAGAGCAAAATGTATTATATCATGTACACCACATTCTACAGAATGCTATGCAGCATACGTTGTCCAGCACAGTGTACAAATTGATTTGCTGTATATATAGAATGTACAGCACATTTCCCCAAATGGTGTGACATAGTGGCATAACTATAGCCACAAAAGCCCAAACGGTTGCCATGGGGCCGAGGAAGGTGAGGAGGGGGGCTTCATTAGGGAGGTTGTTGAGGCACAGTCTACAGTCTAGAACAGTGTTTCTCAACTCCGGTCCTCAGGGCACACTAACAGGCCAGATTTTAGGTATTACCTTGGGGAGATGCAGACTAGAATACTGCAATTACTGAGCAGCAAATGATATCACCTGGGATGTATATCAGTCTTCTTGCAAACCTGGCCTGTTAGTGTGCCCTGAGGACCGGAGTTGAGAAACACTGCTCTAGAAGTCACCAGGATCACCACTAGTCATAGTTAACATGTGCTTCCTATCAGTATTTAGACAAATTTGTTTAGCTGTCCTCTCAAGATAGAATTATTGCCCTGAGAGCTTTTTCTTCAGCTCTCCACTCTGAAATGAACCCTGTATGTCTAAGGCAGTCTTTCCAAGGCTGTTAAATAACCAGTGGAGTAGTGTCAATAATACTTTTTTATTTGCACTAACAGTTAAGTTTTCAGGACAAGCTTACCCTTTTTTTCTTGGTCCAGGCAGTACTGATATACAATAGATTAGCAAAACTGTTTCACAGTTTCTGTGCATTTTCACCAATGTATTTGCATTGAGCAAGGTACACCGCCTTACTGAGGGTGCAGCTGTTTGATCTAGAAATATTGAAGGTTCCTTTGGTGTGTTTGACACTTTTTAATAGATTGATTATGTGGCCACCCAGTTTTCAGTGTTTATTGTTGCAAGGTTTTTTCCCCTTGTTTATGTGACTGTCCTTGTAATCAGAATAAATATTCCTGCTGATTAATTAATGTGTGAGGCTGGGTGGTTGCCTGAAGGTCAGCATTGGGGGTTGCTGAAAGAGGTCAGCATTTCATTTTCTGTTATGATGAGTTTCAACTCTTTCGTTGTCTTTCTTATCCCTTTCAGTTCTGGGTTGTATGTGGTTTCCAGAGGTACACTGCTATTTTCCTCTTAGCATTGTAGGAGTTTTAAAGGCAGAGTTTATGCTTGTACTGATGGTTTTTGTTCTGTAATTGTTCTTATAGAAGGATTCTACCAGTACTTTGAGATGTTTATTTTTGTCTTCTAGGCCAGAGAATATACTAGTGGCCTGGCTGTCTATGATGGCTTGTTTGGTGTGTTGGGGGTAGAAGCTAGAACTGGACAGATAGCTGCAATAGTCAGTGGGTTTCCTGTATTTTGCAGGTTCTCATCACTGATGGATATGTGGGGTCTAGGAAGTGAAATGTTCCTTAACCACTTTACCACCGGAGTATTTTGCTGTCTTACGTCCAGGCCACTTTTTGCGATTCGGCACTGTGCGAATTTAACTGACAATTGAGCGGTCATGCAACGCCGTACCCAAACGAAATTTACGTCCTTTTTTTCCCACAAACAGAGCTTTCTTTTGGTGGTATTTGATCACCTGTGCGATTTTTAATTTTTGGGCTATAAACAAAAAAAGAGCGAAAATTTTGAAAAAATAACAATATTTTTCACATTTTTTTTATATGAAATTCCCCCCCAAAAAATGTAAAAATCAAAATTTTTTATCATTTTTGGCCAATTTGTTTTCTGCTACATATTTTTGGTAAAAAAAAATCGCAATAAGCGTATTTTGATTGGTTTGCGCAAAAGTTATTGCGTTTACTAACTAAGGGAAAGATTTCTGTCATCTTTGGTGGTTTTTTTTTTTTAACGAGTAATGGCGGCGATTTGCGTTTTTTTTTGCGGGACTGCGACATTGCGGCGGACAGATCAGACCCTTGACTGACATTTTTGACACTTTTGGGGGTACCAGTGACATTATTACAGTAATCAGTGCTATAAATATGCACTGTTACTGTAAAAAGGACACTGGCAGGGAAGGGGTTAATTTTATTGGAGAGGGAGGGGTTAATGTATGCCTGGTGCTTACTGACATGTGTGGGGGGAGGTGACTGAGTGACACAGGGACAGATCGCAGGTTCAGCTAAGCTGAACCCTGCAATCTGACCCTGCCTGTCACTTAGGAGATCCGCCGCTTTGTTTACACAAGCGGGCGGATCTCCAGACTCGATTCCCCGACGATCGGGGAAGAGCGGCGGTGATGACCGCCACTCCTCCCCTGGCCCGACTCCCGCTGTAACTGAAAACAGTGCCGCCGCCCACAAGGGGAGGAATCCAGCGACGTAGGTCTACGTCGCTGGACAATAACGAGCCACATTGCTGCAGTAGCAGCAATGTGAGCGGGGGTAAAGTGGTTAATATTCCATTTTAGTTTGAATAAAGGGGAAAACAGTATAAATGATGAGTGAGTTTTGAGTTTTTTTATGGCTTTATAAGCTTGTTAAATGCTATTAAGGAATGAATCCTTTAGGACTGGTATAAAAATGTTAACATTGTAATAATAATATAATTATTAAAAGTTAAAGAGTCAAGTGTTAAAATGAATTTGATTATCTATGTATCATTGTGTTTCTGATTTGGCAAGAATGCTAGAATCTTTGACATCCTTTTGAGGGGTGTTGCTGTACTGAGATTTTACATCCTTAGTCACTAGAAGTGTATTTGGTGGTAATGGCTGTATATTTTGGAACTCTTGCAGGAAACCAGCAGCTTTTCTGACTAATAGCTTTAGAACATTTTCTACAAGGCCTGATCAGAGAGTGTGTTCATACCTATTATGATGAGTCTGACTGGATTGCCATGGCTTGTAGATCTTGGATGCATATAGAAGTTCCCAATTTCTGAACTATCTAAAATTACATTGGTAAGATCTAAATGTACAGTAGGTGGGTTGGTGGTGTTTTAATGAGATCTTATAGCTGTTCAGTAAAATGAGTGGGAGGAAAACTGAGTAGGGGAAAAATTGTCAGCCAAACAGTGACTTCATTCATTCAGATGCAGTCACTGTTCAGATATTCGGGCAGCCCTGGTATGAATTGTAAAATGTACAACACAGTGTACATAGTGAAGTGCTTTACAGTACAGAACTTGTAGTGTACATTCACAATGCAAGTCCTGTCATATGGCATATAAAGTAAGATTGCCATTAGTCCTCGTTTCCCAGGGACTGTCCCTGTTGCAGGGGGTCTTGTCCCTGGGAAGGTATCAGGACAATATCCCCCCGGACATTATCCCCCAGGCAATATCCCCCCAGAAAACATCCCCCTGGACATAATCCCCCCCGGGACAACATCCCCCCGGATAATATCCCCCCGGGACAACATCCCCCGGGCAATATCCCCCCGGAAAACATCCCCCTGGACATAGGGTTAGGGTTAGAGGGGGGATATTGTCTAGGGGGATATTGTCCAGGGAGGATATTGTCCAGGGGGGATGTTGTCCAGGGGGGATGTTGTCCAGGGGGGATGTTGTCCGGGGGGAGGGGGGTATTGTCCGGGGGGGTATTGTCCGGGGGGATTTTGTCCTAGAATCCCCTGGGAAACGGGCTTCCCTGATAGGTTTTTGCTTCAGTCCTTAAAAGAAGGCAGCAGTTACTACTGGCACCAGCAAAGAAGCCTGCATGTGCGCAGGCATCCTTGCTGCCACGTACACACAGACCGCTCCAGCCTGTGTGGCTTGCAGTATGTGTTGGAACCTGCGCACTGCAAACTTTACACTACTCTGCAGCTCCTGAGGATGATATTGCAATCTGTGACAGTGAATAATTGCTGACCTGAACACTGAACTGTTACTCCTAACCTCTGAACAAGTGTGTTACTTAATCCTGAATTCTTAATAAGTAACACACAGAGTTCAGGGATCAGGATTAAGTAATGGACAGAGTTTAAGGGATAAATGAACTAATACACAGAGTTTAGGTCTTAAAGGTTTTGTAAAGGCAGAAGGTTTTTTTTTTAATGCATTCTTTGCATTAAGATAAATAGCCTTCTGTGTGTAGCAGCCCCCCTTCAGCCTCCCTAATACTTACCTGAGCCCATCTCTATCCAGCGATGTCCACTAGTCCCTCGGCCATCTGGGACTCGCCCTCCTGATTGGCTGAGGCACAGCAGCGGCTCAACTCAAAGTTGGCATGGCAATCAGGAGAGAGAGGGGGCGGGGCCACACCGCAGCTCCCTGTCTGAATGGACACACCAAGCTGAAGCTCAGCTTGGGTGCCCCATAGCAAGCTGCTTGTTGTGAGAGAAACATAGAAACATAGAAACATAGAATGTGTCGGCAGATAAGAACCATTTGGCCCATCTAGTCTGCCCAATATATCTGAATCCTATGAATAGTCCTTGGCCCTATCTTATATGAAGGATAGCCTTATGCCTATCCCATGCATGCTTAAACTCCTTCACTGTATTTGCAGCTACCACTTCTGCAGGAAGGTTATTCCATGCATCCACTACTCTCTCAGTAAAGTAATACTTCCTCATATTACTTTTAAACCTTTGCCCCTCTAGTTTAAAACGGTGTCCTCTTGTGGTAGTATTTCTTCTTTTAAATATGCTCTCCTCCTTTACCGAGTTGATTCCCTTTATGTATTTAAAGGTTTCTATCATATCCCCTCTGTCTCTTCTTTCTTCCAAGCTATACATGTTAAGGTCCTTTAACCTTTCCTGGTAAGTTTTTTCCTGTAATCCATGTACTAGTTTAGTAGCTCTTCTCTGAACTCTCTCTAGAGTATCTATATCCTTCTGGAGATATGGCCTCCAGTACTGCGCACAATACTCCAAGTGAGGTCTCACCAGTGTTCTGTACAGCGGCATAAGCACTTCCCTCTTTCTACTGCTTATACCTCTCCCTATACATCCAAGCATTCTGCTGGCATTTCGTGCTGCTCTATTACATTGTCCTCCCACCTTTAAGTCTTCTGAAATAATTACTCCTAAATCCCTTTCCTCAGATACTGAGGTCAGGACTGTGTCAAATATTCTATATTCTGCCCTTGGGTTTTTACGCCCCAGGTGCATTATCTTGCACTTATCCACATTAAATTTCAGTTGCCAGAGTTCTGACCATTCTTCTAGTTTTCCTAAATCCTTTTCCATTTGGCATTTCCCTCCAGGAACATCAACCCTGTTACATATCTTTGTGTCATCAGCAAAAAGACAAACCTTACCATCGAGGCCTTTTGCAATATCACTTATGAAGATATTAAACAAAATTGGTCCCAGTACAGATCCCTGAGGTACCCCACTGGTAACATGACCTTGTTCTGAATGTTCTCCATTGACTACAACCCTCTGTTGTCTGTCACTCAGCCACTGCCTAATCCACTCAACAATATGGGAGTCCATGTTCAATGACTGTAGTTTATTGATAAGTCTTCTATATGGGACAGTGTCAAAAGCCTTACTAAAATCTAGATATGCAATGTCTACTGCACCTCCACCGTCTATTATTTTAGTCACCCAGTCCAAAAAATCTATAAGATTTGTTTGACATGATCTCCCTGAAGTAAACCCATGTTGTTTTTCATCTTGCAATCCATGGGATTTAAGATGTTCCACAATTCTATCCTTTAATAGGGTTTCCATTAATTTGCCTACTATTGATGTCAGACTCACTGGTCTATAGTTGCTCGATTCCTCCCTACTACCTTTTTTGTGAATGGGCACGACATTTGCCAATTTCCAATCTTCCGGGACGACTCCTGTTACTAATGATTGGTTAAATAAATCTGTTAATGGTTTTGCCAGCTCACCACTAAGCTCTTTTAATAATTTTGGGTGTATCTCATCAGGACCCTGTGACTTATTTGTCTTCACTTTAGACAGCAATCTTAGAACGTCTTCCTCTGTAAAGACACATGCATCAAACGATTCATTAGTCATCCTTTCAAGTGGAGGTCCTTCTCCTTCTTTTTCTTCTGTAAAAACTGAACAGAAGTATTCATTAAGGCAGTCGGCTAGCCCTTTATTCTCTTCTACATACCTTCCGTCCTTTGTTTTTAATTTAGTTATTCCTTGTTTTAATTTCCTTTTTTCATTTATATATCTGAAGAATGTCTTATCCCCCTTTTTCATAGACTGAGGTAGTTTTTCTTCTGCCTGCGCTTTAGAAGTTCTTATAACTTGCTTGGCCTTTTTCTGCCTAATCTTGTAGATTTCCTTATCTTCATTGCTCTGGGTTTTTTTATAATTACAAAATGCTAGCTTTTTATTTTAAGTCTAATGCAATTTTCTGTTGCCTTCAATAGTGCACCTTGAGCACTTGAAAAGAGGAGGATCCGGACTGTTCTGTGCAAATACACTGCACAGGGCAGGTAAATATAACATGTTCGCTATTAAAAAAAACAAAAAAACGTTACAATCACTTTAGTCTTGACCCTGAATTTTGTGTATTTCCTGATCCTGACCCCTGAACTATGTGCATCCTTAATCCTGACCCCTGAACTCTGTGTTACATAATTCTGACCCCTGAACTCTGTATTACTCAATCCTGGCCCTTGAATTTTGTGCATTACTTAAACCTGACCCCTGAGCTCTGTGCGTTACATAATCCTAACCCCTGCACTCTATACTTTAGACTTGCTTTAACCGTGGCAGCATATGTTCAGGTTTAATATATCCATATCCACTTTTAAGTCTCGCTCAATGCTGCCACAATTTGGCTATTTGGCACACCCACAACGTACAACACAACAATTCTCTTCGGGCCATGTTTTTAGTTTAACAAATGTGGACATGGTTTTCTGGGTGTGGCAAATAATGAGGATGTGGTTTTGTGGACTTTGGGTCAAGATGCCCAAGGATTTCATTTTCAAAATCTGGTAACCTTAGACAAAGGTACTAACCCTTGAGGATAAAAGGAGATAAGGAGACGTCTTTATCAAAACGTTGTGAACTTGCTTTATACCTTTTATGATCTACTGTATTCTTGGAGAGAATAAAATTACGTGTCAGTAGCTTTGTTTGGTTTTTCACCTCCTTATGTGGTTCATTTGTATCTTCTGTGTCTGCTCCTGAAAATCATGCATATGATTTGCATTGGAATCAACCTCCCACAGCAATGTGTTTTCAAGACTTCATCTCCATAGTTAAAATGTATAAACAAATGGAGATCTGTTTATATCAAAAAAGCTCATTCATATGCATTACCTGTGATAACACGAACAGATGAATGGGTAAGCACAGAAATGCCATTTGTGCTATTCATCTAGTTTAAATTATTGGTTAAATAAAGTTAAATGAAATGGATAAATATATTAAAACAATCCATTTGTAGTAAGGTTAATAAAAGGGTAAGAGTTTAAAAAATGTTTTGACGTTCCTATGTGTATGTAGGTAGGGTTCTAGTGCAAATAAATTCATAAACATCTGTTTAACACAAACAAGATCTTACACGGATGCATCTTTATTGCGTATATTGTTTGTAAAGTCAGATTTTAAAACGTTTGACAAAATTGCAGGGCTAGGCTTTAAAGGAAAAATATTACCCCCTACTGTGATAAACTACCCTCCTTATATACCTCGGTGTTGTGCGTGTGATTTCCAGTGCTTCTTGACATCTTGCCAGCAGATTTTCAGCATTCCAGCCATGCCTGTGTATTAGCTCCCTAAGGAGCTTTATAGGGCCCTCTTTCAATGGTCTCCTGCCCCAGGAGATCTTCATATTGAACCCTACAGAATACAGAATAATCCCAAAGTAAAACTGGGAAATTTTTGCGACACAGAAACACTTAACAAAGACAACACAAGATCCCAACAATAAACTGAACAAAATACAAAAACACAACATAATTATCAATAACAGCCATTTGCACCAAAAACACAAACAAATTAGAACTACACTACAAATAAAACATTCATGCAATTAAAATACAACATAGAATTTATAACACAGATTAAAAAAACAGATAATCAAACTACCAAATGCAAATAATACACCACTTTCTCTAACACCACCCCAAATAATAACCAACACAATACCAACATACTATAAAAACAACACAAAATTCTAATCATAAACCAGAAATAAATCTTTACCTCCAGCCCTCACAGAAAATAATTATATAACTTGATCGCCAAAGGTAAAAATGATTTCCTCTATCGCTCTGTGGTGCATCGTAGTTCTAACAATCTGTCACTGATGGTACTCCGCAGACTGACCGACGTATTGTGGAGTGGGTGGGAGGAGTTGTCCAAGATTAAACGTAACTTACACAATAGTCTTTTCTCCAACACTGATGTATGGGAAGCTTCTAAGCAGACCAACAGACCAGCACACTGGGGGTTTGTCAACAGGGTATAAACAGGTAGTGAAGACCAGGGGCATGATGGAGAGGTAAGTACTGTATACATTTGGGGAGGGGAAGGGTGGACTAGTTTAGCATTGGGATATTATAGGCCACACTTTCATCCATTCAAACATCACTTTAATTAGTAAATAACCAAACATAACAGCAGTATTGGCAAGAAAATGGCCGCGGCACGCTTTATTGGTTTTAAATATGAAATCAAATATTCAGATGATCAATAATCATAATAATAAATAATAATAATAATAATAATACTTCAAACCAAAATTACATAGTGAAAATAAATTGTACTAGCTCAGTTATTTAGAACTCAAGCAAGCATTAACTTCATAATCAATTAACAAAAATACCGTCCCCCCTAGAATACTAGGGTGACCCTACCACACAAAGTGTGCACGCGACAAGGGAGGGGGGGTGGGGAACTTTCCTTCTTGCTCTTCGGATGCAAAAGGAGGAAGCAGGGCACAGGCACTTCCTTATAACACCTTGCACCTGTCTTCTAAAAGCCTCTAATTACCCCATTGGCTGATACCTGCCTCAGCTCCAAAAGGTAGAATTAACCCTATAATAGCCCACCTGCAACCATCCCACTAAACCTACGGCTATTCCTGAAGCTATATTGAAGGTGGCCATAATCCCAAGCAAGTGGGCGCTAAATGCACCCCCTTTTTATGGGATTATAGGCCACACTTTCATCCATTCAAACATCACTTTAATTAGTAAATAACCAAACATAACAGCAGTATTGGCAAGAAAATGGCCGCGGCACGCTTTATTGGTTTTAAATATGAAATCAAATATTCAGATGATCAATAATCATAATAATAAATAATAATAATAATAATACTTCAAACCAAAATCACATAGTGAAAATAAATTGTACTAGCTCAGTTATTTAGAACTCAAGCAAGCATTAACTTCATAATCAATTAACAAAAATACCGTCCCCACCAGCCGGGCTTGAGCAACAAGAACGGCCCAACCCCACCACCGCGGCCTGTTCAATGCCATACTGCAGACCCAAGTTAAAGATATCCAGACCTACATCGGAAAGGTGAATTCCGTCCTGCCTGTACAGGCCCGGTATCCCGCCTTCCAGATCTACATGTCTATATGACAATCCTCCAATTGACGGCATAAATTTCTCCATCGCCCTGTTCACCCTTTTTCTCATCTTTTCCATAATTCTCTTCTGATCCAAGGACAGCCAAGTAAGGCGAGGCACAATTTCCGAGAACACAATTACTGTCCCAGGAGAGGAGAGAGAGAAAAAATGCAAATCCCTTTTAATCATAAATAATAATTCTAACGTTTTTCTGTTCCCCAAATCATTCCCACCCGCATGTATCAACAAAATGGAAGGAGGGGGCCAATTCTGATAAAGTCAGGTCAAATGAAAATAAAGTTGATGCCACTGGAGGCCCCTAATGCCTTTCCAGAATAACTTAAAAGATTCCAAAGGGAGAGACAAATTAGTAGAGTAATTACGCTGAGCTGCACGTTTTCTTGCCCAGAAAATAAACGAATGGCCCAGGATCCATACTGTTCGTTGGCCACCTGAGGGAATTAAACAAACATGTTAGGTCTAACATAAACTTTAAAGCAATTAGATTTCCACCTCCCCATACTTTTTATCACTTCCTCCGAAAAACCCCTTCTTGCTGCTTCCGAAGCTGCCCCTATAAGAAATGAATGGGAGGAAAACTTAAATCCATGCAAACCCAACCGCTCTAAGCACTTACGCAACACAAACTCAAATTGATATTTCGTAAGTGGGGAAAGATCATAGTGAACTAAAAATTGAAAACCACCCTGAGGCCTTATGCCCAGAAATTTCCGAACCAGCGCCCAAGGACATACCCTCCCAGGCGTCTGAGCCTTCAGCTTGATTCCTACCCCTTTCCATAAAGCATCCGTTTTTGAACGGCAGATCCAAATGTGAACCCCATCCTCACCCAATAGAACATTTTTAAAAGAAATACCCCCCTCAACTTTTCTGGATAAAGGCACCAACTCCGAAATGCGGAAAGCCCAGAAGAAGGCCAATGCAAAGGCCGTCTTAAAAAGAATCCCTTCATAAACGGAGCTGCATACTTCACTCGTTACAGCACATAAATCTCCCAACAAATCAAGGGAAATAGTTCTCCTATCGTCCTGTACAAAAGAAATCTTCCTGTAGCCCTTCAACGCCTGTTGTACAGCAAAATAGCTCGTACAAGGCCGAAACCCCTTTAGACGACAAAAGAATGAGATACCCGCAAGCGTCTTCCTCAAATGATTATAAGACACCTGTTGCTGCATCCTTGAAGCCAGAAATTCTAACACCACCCCTTCTGACGGACAGCCATCGGCAAGACCTCTTGATTCAGCAAAACACAACCAGTCTCTCCATGCGGCAGTATAGCTCGCCCAAGTCTTGGGTGCCAAGGAACCTTCAATCGCCTTCCCAACTAGGTCTCGACAATTTTCCACAAATGGCCCGGACAATCGATACCTTCCACGTCGGCTTCCGGCAATAGTTCTCGAAAGCGGTCCATCTGAAACCGGGACAATGCATCGGCAAGGTTATTTAGTACTCCCGGGGTATGTTTTGCTTTAAGCCAGATGTTATACTTCAAACACAACAACACGATTCTCCTAAGCACTTTGATGACATAAACAGATTTGGAAGATAGACAATTTACTGCAAAAAGGACTCCCTTATTGTCTGTCTCGACCAAAATACGCCTGTCCGCAAAGAAAACGCCCCATAGCTCCAAAGCCACCAGAATGGGAAAGATCTCAAGCAGCACCACATTTTTCGTTAGCTTGTTATATTTCCAAAACTCCGGCCATTCCGCGCAGCACCAATGCGTCCTCCAAATTGCTCCAAAACCTTTAGAGCCAGCAGCGTCTGTGAACAAACGAAAATCTGGAGCGAAAACAAAATCTGCCTGAAAAAAGGATCTACCATTATAAGTATCCAAAAACTCGTCCCACACCAGCAAATCCTCCTTCAAAGAGCTATTCAAGCTAATGTGGGAGAATGGAGATTTTAATCCCGACGTTGACAGGTAAAGACGGCGCGAAAAAACGCGCCCCATGGGCATCACCCTACACGTAAAGGCCAGCAAGCCCAACAATGACTGCATGCTTTTCAGCAAAACTTTTCTTCTCGCCAAAAACAGCCGAATCAGCCCCTTCAATCTCGCCAGCTTATCCTCAGGCAACCGAAACTCCAAACGTACGGTATCAATCCGGATACCCAGAAAAAACAATTCCGTGGCCGGCAAACACGTCTTCTCCTTGGCTAGCGGAACACCAAACTCATCCGCAACTGCCTTGAAAGATTCTAACAAATGCAAACAACCATCCGAATCTGGAGGCCCAACAAATAAGAAATCATCCAGGTAGTGTAACACGCCGCCACTACCCGACTTAACACACACTACCCAATGCAGAAAAGTGGCAAATGCCTCAAAATATGAGCAGGACAGCGCACAGCCCATTGGGAGGCATCTATCAAAAAAATAAAAACCATCCAGCTGAAAACCTAGCGAGTTAAAAGCCTCTGGAGCTACCGGCAGCAGGCGAAAGGCTGATTTGATGTCCGCCTTGGCTAACAAGCCCCCGGCCCTAAAGCCTTAATCTTACCTATGGCCTCTTCAAACGTCGCGTAGGAAACCGAGCAAGATTCTTCATCAATCTCGTCATTTAACGAATCGCCTTTGGGATAGGACAGGTGATGAATGACCCTAAACTCATTAGGTTCTTTTTTAGGCACCACTCCCAAAGGCGATAAACGAAAATTAACAAACGGCGGTTTTTCAAACGGACCAGAGACCCTTCCATGCTCGATTTCTTTAAAGATTTTGTCCCGCACAACCTGCGGAAAAACATCTACCGATCTCAAATTCTTTAACCCTATGCAGCCAGATCCAGCAAAAGTAGGTAGCGGAAAACCCCGCTCAAACCCTTCAGTGAGCAAAAGTGCTTTCTCCCTGCTTGGGTATATGTCCAACCATGGACGCATTTTTTCCAGCCTCACTGGCGTGCAGGCTTTTAGGAAAAATATCCTTCTGTGTGAGCACCGACCCACCCACTGCTGACTTCTTAAAGCACTTAGCCACCGGGTGCGGCCCTGCACAGAAAGAACACTCATGCTTGTACTTGCAGGAAGCATTCCATCTACACTGGCTTTCATTGAAAGCAAAGCAAAAACCCTTGCGGTAAGCCATATTCGAAGCGCCCGCCTGCGTTTGCTTGGGGGGTACCTGCCTCTGGGGCGCCATCAAATTCAGCCAAAGGCCGACGTCCTTCATACCCCATTGCAACGACGGGTGTACCGACAATTTTTGGCGGAAGGACTCGTCGTAAAAATACCATCCTAACCCTCCGAAGCTCTTATAGGCTTCCAAGATGTGGTCTAAGTGTTGAAACAACCCCCCGCACTTTTCAGGATGCTTTTCCGCCATCACTCCTGCAAAAATACAAAATACCTGTAGCCAGTTGTGGAAAGACCTAGGTGCGCTCCTACGCCTATCCTCATCCTGTTTGTCCTCCCTCTTGTCCGTTTTCGCAAATTCCTTATGTGACGGCAACAGGGACAACAAATCTACAAAATCACCCCTCCAAATTTTTTCCTTAACCGACACATTTAGATGGTACCCCAGAGGCGACATTTCACAGGGCATAACGCTCTTCATGCACGCCTCCGGCACGCTACCACCCACCTGCGTCACAGGGGCCATAGAGAAAAAATTACTGGTAGACACATGTTCAGCATTAAAATGACACTGGTCTTTAAACGGTACATTAGAAGACATTGCAGGAGAAAAAACAGGCTCATTTTGAGATTGCTGTGCTGAGAAATCTTTTGCAGCCACCGCAATGCCAGGAGCCAAACAGTTAACTAGGGAAGACAAGGAAGCAATTAACGCAGATAAATTTTGCATTTGTGATGACTCACCAGCTGCTGGAGGTGAAACAGCCTCTTGTCCAGCCGCCTCCTCCAGCAGCCCCTTATCAGCCACTGCTCCCTGAGCCTGGTGAATGAATGGAGATGTATTTTTTCCTTCCAGTAAGGAGTTAACAGGCGCTGCAGTAACTTCTCTGGCCACCAGATGGCGCCCTCTTCCCGAGCTGGGACCCGCCTGCATAGTGTCCACTACGCTTCTTCCTCCTCTTCTAGGAGACTGCGAGACCGCTCTCCTCTTCTTCTCAGGGCGGCGGACGCACGCCCCTGTCTTTCCAGTGTCCTGTCCACTGACCGGCCGGTCCGCTTCCCGCTCGCCTCCCTCCACATGGCGCTGTCTTCTCCCCGGCGCCCGACTCCTCAGCGCTCGGGGGTTCAGTTCTCCTGGCTCCTGCTCTGCTTGCAAAGACTCCTGAGTGGGAGGGGGACGCCACGCCGCAGTCTCTCATGCTCCCGGCTGCCTGTGAAGCCTGCTGTACTTCAGTGTCTGTGGAGAAAGACAGACACCGCCGCAGCCATTCTTCTCCAGCGGCTCCTTCTGCCTTCTGAATCAACTGTTTCAGCAAGTCTTCCATGACCCCAGGTAAGGAAGTAGAACTTCAGGGAATGCTGTATATGGAACTTTCCTTCCTGCTGAACTTTCCTTCTTGCTCTTCGGATGCAAAAGGAGGAAGCAGGGCACAGGCACTTCCTTATAACACCTTGCACCTGTCTTCTAAAAGCCTCTAATTACCCCATTGGCTGATACCTGCCTCAGCTCCAAAAGGTAGAATTAACCCTATAATAGCCCACCTGCAACCATCCCACTAAACCTACGGCTATTCCTGAAGCTATATTGAAGGTGGCCATAATCCAAAGCAAGTGGGCGCTAAATGCACCCCCTTTTTAGGGGAAAGGCAAAGGGATAAGAGAACTTTGTTTAAAGATGCACTTATCTTTATATTTATTTATTTATTTATGTATTTATTTATTTATTTATTTATTTATTTTATTGCAATCACTATACTGTTAAAATCGATCTGTAGGCGGTAGAATGGAATTAGACCTGACTCACTGTTTACACAAGGGTCTAAGAATTTCAAAAGATCCTACTTCATATTTAAAAAGAAAAGTGTAAAGTAAATGATTATCGTATTGGTATCTGTTCCCTTACTGCTTCCATAGTTCATGTAACCATCTTCATAACAAGTGGTGGCCGGTTTGATAATTACATACTTTTCAATGATTTAGGAAATAATCAATAAAGACTGAGAACATAATAATTCTATAACAGCAGAACACAAAGCTGAGAAATAAATTTTAAAGGTGTTAAGTCTTCTCAGCTGTCTTTTTTAAATATATCTTTTTATCTTTTGACAGTTCTCTCATTAGCAACCTATCCTGTATCCATTAATCTTGCATAAAGTTACAGTATACAGTAAAACCTTGGAATGAGAGTAACTTGGTCTGAGAGTGTTTTGCAAGACAAGCAAAATGTTTTTACAAATGTTGACTTGATAAACAAGCGATGTCTTGATATGCAAGTAGCGTCATGTTACAACTGAGTATAAAAGAAAAGAGAGGCTCCTCTAAGTGTAGCAATATGGTTACATTTAATGAAGGTACAACATTTAGCAGCTCACACGGTTGATGATTAAATCAGGCACATCTAATTATGCAGGCATCTGGGGTAAAGCTGTCCACATAGACCATCCTCCGGACCACCATCAATGTCATTCCTTCCACACTGCACTCCACGAGCGATTCAAGCCTCCCTTTCAGATTGCTCTACTGCAGGGTGGTCTTTCTGGTCAGGTCTGCAGACTGACGGTGGTGAGAGCCGGCAGTGAGGAGGATGGTCTATGTGGACAGCTTTACCCCAGATGCCTGCATACTTAGATATGCCTCTTTTAATCATCAACCATGTGAGTTGCTAAATGTTGAACCATCATTAAATGTAACCATATTGCCACACTTAGAGGCTCCTCTCTTCTCTTTTATACTCTGTAGCTCTTGCTGGATTTTGCTTCTAATCCCCTTGTGGAGGCTGCCATTTGTGGATGGACATTTTATGGTTACACAACCTATCACACTGCTATAATGTTTTTATATGGACTATAAACTGAAGGCCTTATGAATAAACGGCTGTGGAATGAATCATGTGAGTTTCCATTATTTCTTATGGGGAAATTCAATATAAACGTGCTTTGGATTACAAGAATGTTTCACAATCCAAGGTTTTACTGTATTACATAAAACATACGTTACCCAAATTACTAACTTGTCAAAAATAACAGAACAAGTGGCTACAATACAACACGTCTAGGAAATAGAACACCCAGGTAATGCACATAATAATATATTCTTAAAAGTGCATTTTCAGACAATGCACACCTACAATGGGTATAGAAAAGAATTACCGCCCTTAAAATAATCACATTTTGTTGCTTTGCAGCCTGAAATTAAGACAGACACCGTTTTTCTTTTATCCAGCTAGTTACTCAGTGCAACTTATAATATCCAAGTGAAACATTTAACACCAACATGTCAGAAAGAAAAATAAAAAATAAAAAACAGTATTACTGAGTTGGAAATATTATCACCCCACCCTTCTAAAAATGACTTGTAAACTCAATCAGGTGTATAGCTAATCACCTTCTCAATGGCACACAAAGCCATTTGACTTTCAACTGTAATCAGCTGTGTTCATTTTAAATGGCTCAACACTAAAAGAGCTTTCCTGGAGCATTTCAGTCCCAGGTAGTGAAACTGAAGCAAACCATCAACTATGGGTGGCAAGTCGCTGTCACTGGCATTCCAATGGGAAATAAATAAATATAGAAGAGCTAAGGTCAAACCTGGGTGGCTAAACCATAAAGTAAAAATTCTAATTAGAGAGCAAAAAATGGCCTTTAAGAAATATAAAGCAGAGGGGGCATTGTCAGCTTTCCAACAATACAAGGAGTGTAACAAAAAATGTAAAAAAAAAAATCAGGGAGGCTAAAAAAGACTAAGAGACACACATAGCAGAGGAGAGTAAAAGAAAAATCTCAAGGAATTCTTAAGATATATTAACAGTAAAAAGCGAGGTCAGGGCAAATTGCACACATACAAACTGATGAAGGGAGGATGGTTACAGATGACACAGAGAAGGCAACTGTACTAAATGCTTTTTTCTCCTCAGTTTTTACGCAGGAAAAGGAGGGGTATACTGTCCATGACAATATTGTTAGTAGCACATAACAGGATGTACTGCTGTGGCTAACAGAGGCTGGAATCAAGGAATGACTTGATTAGCTTAACACAAATAAATCACCAGGACCAGATGACTTACACCTGAGAGTCCTCAAAGAACTCAGTCGGATTATAGGTAGACCATTGTTCCTAATCTTTGCGGACAGCATACTGACAGGAACTATACCAGTTGACTGGAGAAAAGCAAATGTGGTACCAATATTCAAAAAAGGCAGAGACATAATCCGGGGAACTACAGGTCAGTCAGTCTGACATCAATAGTAGGTAAATTATTTGAGAGGATGATAAGAATTTGCTAATGAAAACAGTATCATTAGTAGTAATCAACATGGGTTTACAAAGGGACGTTCTTGCCAGACCAATCTGTTAGCATTCTACAGGGAGGTGAGCTGTGATCTAGATAAGGGAAGGCCTGTGGATGTAGTCTACTTGGATTTTGCAAATGCATTCGATACAGTTTACCATAAAGGCTTAAACTACAAGCAAAGGTCTGAAGGCATTGACCATAAGGTTTGTTCTTGGATAGATAACTGGTTACAGGGGCGTGTCCAAAGGGTGGTAATAAATAAAGTGTACTCAGACTGGTCTGGAGCGGTAAGTGGGGTACCCCAAGGTACACACACAACTACACAGTTTGGACTGAATGGACTACTGTCTTTATTCAACCTTAACTGCTATGTTACTATGTAAAAGATCCCTGGGATAAAGTTGTGGACAGGCACAAGTTAGGAGACGGATATCCAAAAATTCATAGGCTTTATCAATGCCTAGAAGCACAGTGAAGTCTGTTATTAATAATTGTAGGGTATTTGGTAGAACGCAGACCTTCCCTGGATCAGGACTTTGCACCAAACTGGATGAAAGAACCAATAGAAAACTGCTCAGAGATGCTACCATGGAGCCTACAGCAGCTCTGAAGCAGTTGCAGGAATTTATGAAAAAGAGTGGTCATTGTGTGCATGTGACAACAATATCACAAATTCTCAACAAATGTGGCTTGTATGGGAGGGTTGCAAGAAAAAAAAAAGCCACTCCTCAAAAAAGGGCACATGCAGTCACCACTGACCCTTGTCAAAATGCAGCTTGAAGATTCCAAGGAGACATGGAAAAAGGTGTTATGGTCAGATGAGACTAAAATTAAATTATTTGGCCTCAACACCAAATGATATGTCTGCCAGAAATCCAATACAGCTTACTATCCAAATAACACCATTCCTACAGTAAATCATGGAGGTGGTAATATCCTGTTATGGGAGTTTTTCTCTGCAGCAGGGACTGGAGCACTTGTCAGGATAGAAGGAGAAATATATGGGGCAAAATACCATCAAATTCTTGAGGAAAATCTGCTGCCCTCCACCAGAAAGTTGCCAATGGGAAGAAGGTTTACCTTCCAGCATGACAATGAGCCAAAGCACACAGCAAATATGACCACACAGTGGTTGAAGGAGAAACTGGTGAATGTCCTCCTTGCATGACCGAGCTTTCTGCTATGAGATGAGGATTTTAAAGTGCATGTCTAGCCCAAACTATTTTATTGAATTTTGAATAGAGTAGTGAAAGATTGGAACCTCTGTTGGGCTTTTACTGCTATCTATTGTCAAAGAGATCTTCACTTACTTTTCATCACAGTGACAATAGTTTCATCAGACAGCAATTAAAGGCAGATTTTCAACAGCAAATTGAAGAAAATTAAACATACGTTTTCTTTAATAGCTAAGGGGATGGCTTAAACCCCTACTGGATTTTTATTTTTAGCTGTGTCTTTGTTTCAGGTTTTTCCCTCAATGTTGTCTGGTGAAACCTTTTGTTATTGTGTAGTAAATGAGGGATATAGATGTCTAATGAAACCATGGATGCTAGTAAAAACCTGAAAGGGGTTCTAATCATTTCTTTTCTGTCCCATACACAAAGGAAACATGTGCTGGGAGGAAGATATAAGCTGCCAATGTTAACCTTCTTATGAAAATAGCCTGACTGTCTGTCTGTCTTTGATTCTATCTGAATCACTGACTGAAACAAACACGCTGAAAATGAAACCAGAGTAATGTCATCATTTTTACCCTAATTACTCAGAAAGTCATTTTCCTGGCAGACTGAGGGTCAATGCATCCAAAATGCTTCATGTTTGGCTTTTGTTCCAGCGCACAACAACACAAACAGACTGTCAAAGCATTTTTTATTTTTTCACATTTTGTTTTTTTATGTCTCTCCATTTGCAGTTTAATGCAAAATTATGCATGGTGGGTATAAGGGGATGTATATCATTCTGGTGTATAATTAATTATTTACTATTAGGAAAAAAAATCTAATTTTAAACATATTTTTAATTAGGCAAATATAAAATATTGCACGTACTGTAAATATTATGTGTTTAAACATCTGCAAAGCAGGTGGAGCTCTGCACTTCTCATCATGTTTGTCATGAATTAGTTTGCTGGAAAAAAAATGTTGTTTACATAGTTCAATAGCTGAACCTGAAATTTACACACAGAACAAAATGAGTCAGTAGTGACTCCTCCCCTGTCCTCCCTTCTCTCTGCTTATTTTGTTGAGTAACCAACTTCAGCTAAAATGACTAGACCCCAGTGCTTGCCCTTGAAATCACTAAATGTATTCAATAGGGATGTGCAAAGTGCATTACTAAACTTCTGCCACCTTTTTAGATTTTTAAAAGTCAAAGGATTCTCCCATTTGGTAAAATCACTCTGATTACTGAGCCAATTCAAACATTCTACAGGGTGATAGCAAATCCACAGGCAGGCCAGGGAACTCACTGTCTCACAAGGATTTATTCCAGCTTGTTGGAAACCCTTGCTGTCAACTAGACTGATCTTTCTCTCTTTTCCAAGGTAATGTGCTGTCTGCGGAGCGTTAGGGTGTGTCCCTGTGCTAAGCAGAATCAGGTAAGGTCAGGGCACCTATCTGTGGCCATCCTTATTTGAGCTGTTATTACAGTATCCTAAAATCTTTTTGGCTGCTTTGGGTTATTGCACTTTACTTATGCCCACTGCTCTTCACATTGCCTTACCACTTCAGCCCGGGGATGTTTTACCCCCTTAATAACCAGGTCATTTTTTTCTATACGCCACAGCATTACTTTAACTGACAATTGTGTTGACATAAAATGTATATCCTTTTTTTGCCCACAAATCAAGCTTTCTTTTGGTGGCATTTGATCACGTCTGCGGTTTTTATTTTTTGCGCTATAAACAAAAAAAGACAGACAGTTGTGAAAAAAAACAATATTTGTTTTTTCTTTATGCAATAAAACATACCCAATAAAAAAAATTTAAAAAATCAATTTCATAATAAAAAAAAAAAAAATCAAAATCCCAATAAGTGTAAATTCATTGGTTTGCGCAAAAGTTATAGTGTCTACAAACCATTAGAAAGATTTTAGGAAATTTTAATTTTTAATTTTTTCTTATTTTTCACTAGTAATGGTGGCAATCAGCAATTTTTAGCAGGATGTTAACATTGCAGTGGACAAATCTGACAAATCTGAAAAGTGACACTTTTTGGGGACCAGTGACACCAATACAGTGATCAGTGAATAAAAAATGCGCTGTCACTGTATAAATGACACTGGCAGGAAAAGGGTTAACATTAGAGATGATCAAAGGGGTAGGGAGGTCCTAAGGAGTGCTGTCTAACTGTGTGGGGGGTGGCCTAACTGGAGGAAGACAGAGATCAAAGAACTTTGTATTCTGTGGCTGGAGGTTGCTGTGTGGAGCAGGGACAGACTGTATAGTGACACAGTATACAGACTGTATAGTCACCAGCTAATAGGTCCACAAAAGTCTTTTGTCAGTGTAGGGAGAGGTTGCTGTGTGGAGCAGGGACAGACTGTAGCAATTAGGCATTCAACGAACATAAAAGGCCTTTTATGCCGCTGTATTTACCTAAGACAGGGACCATGAATTGTTATGGGTGGTGGCGGATATTTGTGGACTGTCATGAAGAATTTGAATCAAACATGGTCTACTGGTCACATGTTTGAATTCTTTTGAGAATTCATTCGTTTTTAGAAATGTGAGGTAGTCAACACTGTCGCTGAACGTCCTTTTGGACAGGACACTGGACGAGGGGCAAGCCAACAGTTCCATTGCAAATTGTGTAAGCTCTGGCCAGAGGTCAAGCCTGCCCACCCAGTAATCCAGGGGTTCATCACTTCTCAGAGTGTCCACATCGGCCGTTAACCCGATGTAGTCGGACAGCCGTTGGTCTATGCGTTCCCTGATGCTGGAGCAGTATATAACATAGCCCTGCCAAATCTCTAGCACTGTAATAAAGGGGCTGTGGAAGAGAGTGGAAGCAGTTCTGTTTCTCCTGCTGCAAAAGTGTCATTTAGCAATTATTAGTGTGAGGAAAGGGATATCTAGTGTAGTTAGGGTACTATATACCACTATAGTTAGATTCAATAATCTAGTTTCTGTAGGGAAAGTGTTAAGTGTCAGGGTGACCGTAGTGTAGTTTAGGGTGAACTGACTCTGACTGCTATGCCAGGGTGACAGAACTCATCCATGTCAGGGTGACCACCATAAGAAAAAGATAATTTTTCTTAGAATTAATAGTAGAGCAGGGATGGGGCTCCGCTCCTTGTATGCCAGGGTGACCGAATTCATCCATATCAGGGTGACCGCCATAAGAAAAAGATCATTTTTCTTAGAATTATTAATAGAGCAGGGATGGGGCTCCGCTCCTATCACACCTATATGTGTGTATGTGTATATATACATATATGTGTGTATGTATATATACCCCTATACAGAAGTTCAGATGTTATGCCTGCCTCCAAAGACGCCCAAAAAATGCCCAATAAACCTCTGCAACAACATACAGGTGTGATAGGAGCAGAACCCCATCCCTGCAAATAATTTAATTAGCGCAGGGATGGGGTTCCGCTACTTTCACACCTATATGTGTATATGTGTATATGTGTATATATATATATATATATATATATATATATATATATATATATATATATATATATATATATATATGTGTGTGTGTGTGTGTGTGTATATATACCCCTATACAGAAGTTCAGATGTCATGCCTGCCTCCAAAGACGCCCAAAAAAAGGCCCAATAAACGCCTGAAACAAAAACGCCCAGGTGTGAAAGTAGCGGAACTCCATCCCTGCGTTAATAAAAATTTGAAGAAAAATTATCTTTTTTTGCTGGTTCTGGACATGCTACAGAGCTGAATCTCATTTTTTTTTTTATTCATTTATTCAATAATTTTTTCAATAATTGGCTTTCTATCAAAAACGACAATTTTTAAGAACTTTTTTTTGTGTGATTAATAGTCCCTGGGGCATGACCCAGAACCCTAGGCACTTTTTAGGGGCATTTATTGGGTTTTAGGGCTTCAAAATGGTGTTTTTTGATTACTGAAGTTCGGGTCCCATTGATTTCAATGGGGTTCTGGAATCCGGACCCAAACTTTCGGGAAGTTCGGGTGTTCTGGTCGAACCGAACTTTTCAAATGTTCGATTATCCCTATTCATGTCCCCAATTTATGGACTTAATTTGAGGGTTGTGTTATTTGTATGCATATACTATTTATTTGCTGTAATGATTCAGTAATGTCTGTGTTATTTTTTCACACATCTATAGCACATTTAGTGTCATCTTTTTGGGCACTGCACTTTTTGTATATTTTTTGTATGTGGATTAATCATATCCTATTGTGCTGGCAGCCTACTTCCTCTTTTTCTTGCTCTCTTCAGTTGAGAGTTGCCGGCCTTAGGCCTGCCATCTTTTTATTGCTGTTGTGAACTAGCGCGGTCTTTTGTCTTTATTTCTTCTATTCGTAAAAATGATTTTGATTGACAGCAACGGGAGCCAATCGTGCCACACTGCTGTCTCAACCAATGAGGAGGGGAGTCCCAAGCAACTTAGACACTCCTGCAACATCGCTGGATAAAGACGGGCTAGGGTAAGTATTTAAGATAAAAAAAACTTCTGCATTTACAATTCCTTTAACCATTTTATAATAGTTTATAGATCATTGTCTGAAATACTTAACAAAAATGTTCCTAGTTGAATGAGAGTTTCAGGATATCTGTAACCCTCCCATGCTATCCCATAGGAGAAATACAGTTTGCCTAGAATAAGCATGCATGTTTAGCGAATCATATATAGAAATATTGCAGACCATTATGTTCAAGTTATCTTGTACACTATTAATGGTGGGTTTTTTTTTTTTTTGGAATGTACAGTAAGCCCTGTTACGGCAGCTATCAATCTGTCCTCAAACTGAAGAAATTTTCCTTCCTCTCTAAGGATAAATGAAGCAGTTACATTGACCCTATTGTTTCTAACTGCTTCTAATGGCCTAAATACATGAACCCAACTATGTTGAGCTGCACTAGCTTGTTCAGATAGCACAATAAATGAATGGGCATGGGGCCAGCAGAAGAACAGCCTGAAAAACCAGACACTGTGAAACTCACAGAATATAAGTAATTTATAAAGAACTTGTGGAGTGGTGCAGATTCTCTCTTCCCGAAGACATACAATGAGAAGAACAGCTAGCTGTGCTCAGATGTCTAGAGAGGTATTTAACAATGCATGAACAGTGTGCTGTATGTTCTGGTAAAGGCAATTCCCTAAATCATTATATTTCCTTTTCCTTTATTTGAAAAGTATGCATTAAATTTGTGCAACCATTGCAGTCAAGCCACAGTAATAGGCAACCACTGGTATATTGTCAAACTCTTATAGCAGAGATAAAGTTCCCAAAAGAAAAAAGAAATGAACTATTTCTGAATTCTTTGCTTTGTACTTTTGTACTAAATTCTTCTACATGTGTGCCTAAATAGCAGGTTTTAGGACACTACAGTTTTCCAAATAGAAATCTGTATCTAAGAAGGAACTTCCACCAGTGTATGGAGAAAAGCCCTAAAGGCTTACCAAATCCACTGAGCTATATAAAAGAGTTCAGTGTGCAATTATGATAAGTTCAAAAACAATAATCGTCATACTAATCACTTGAGGGGCTGAATCAACTGTTGGCAGATAAAAATATGTGCATGTAGGTGTGTATGAAGGCAAGCCGTAAAGCCCTCCATCCAAATATTAGTTTTAGACTTACCAGATCCAACGACTTCAAAGTGCATCAACAAGGCCAGTCTGCACTTTTGGTAGGTTATGGAAGAAGCCACTATCAAGGCTGTCCCCTACCCACCATCAAGTTGTTATATCATCAGTTGAAACACACAGCCCCATAACCTATGATGGTACGGCACTCCTTTCCTCCTCTCCCCTCCATTCCCCACACTAACAGACTGCTTCAAAACTTCACTGTCCACTGTTAAATCTTTCTGGTGAAGACTAGAAATTCAGAAAAGTAGCACTGAAGAAGCAGGAGCCAGCAGCATTGAAAGTTGTAAACGACAAGTGCTGGAGTAAGATTTTTAAAGTGGCTTTAAAGCCTAAACATTTTCTACCCTAATGCATGCACTCGCCCCCCCCCCCTTACTTTTACTTTCCTGAGCCTTACCTTATTCAATACAATGCTGTGCCTGTTCACATCTCTTCTCTCTCTCACTTCCTGGTCTCATTGGCTCCCACTGCTGTCAATTAACTTCCGTGACAAGGGAGCAGGGGGCTGTGCTGAGTCCCAATGTCTGTGTCTATAGATGCAGGCAGCAAGGCTCTGAAGCAAGCCTGTACGAGTGCCCCCATAGAAAGTGGCTTTCTTTGGAAGTACTTGCCAGAGAGGAAAAGACAGAAGTGCTGGCGGGGGGGCCAAGAAGTGGAGGTTCTGGGCTGCTCTGTGCAATTCCATTCCATTGCACAGAGCCTTTAACAAAAAGTTTATTGGAGAAAGATTATTTTATTGTGGTTCATGTGTTAAGAAAAAAAAAATGGAGGGTTTAATAATACTTTTTTAATAATCACTTACTATGTATATACAGTGATGGGAATTTATCAAAACAGTAGCAGACATAGCTGTTCATAGCAACCATTTAGCTTCTTTCTTTCATTTGTAAAGGTTAACTGATCAAGCTGAAGATAGGAGCTGATTGGCTGCCATGCAAAGGTGCTACAAATTCTGGCTGCCCCAGTTTTGATCAATTCTCCACAGTGTGTTTTATGAAGAGGAAATTGTTTGTAGGCAGCATTTTCATTATGGAACTAATGCAATATCTTGTTGACGTGTCATACTTCATTTGATGTTAGCATGTTTTTGCGAAGATTACTGGGAGAACCAGAAAACAACATTTGGCCTCATACTTTTTTAGTGGTTTGTGGCTACACTTGACTGATGAAAATTTAAATCTGAAAATTTAAATCTGGTTGGTTGAACATTATATGCAGAATATGTGTTTTTTTTTTTTTTTTTTTTTTTTAAACAAATGCCTTTAGTTTCTATCCAATGGGCTTGTTTTGGGCTAAGTGGGACAAAATTCAATATTTTAGAACGCTCATGAATATAGCCCTCCTGACCCTCTTTTATCAACTTGAATTGTAACTTTACTGTATCCCTATTTTGTATAGCATTGCACAAACTAGTAGTACTATATAAATTCTGTATACTAATAATAACTTTGCATTTTTTTTAAATATATTTATGCAGAAAAAAAATAACTAAGCACTCATGTGATCAAAAGAGTTGTGTCTCAAAAAAAGTTGCGTCAAAAAAAAAAAAAAAAAACTAAGGAGAGCACAGTGAGGAAGGAGTTAATTAGGTAGAAATACTATATAAGTGTATTGGCGCTTTTCCACTGCATAGAACCGTACCGGCTCGGCACGCTTTTGTGCTTTTCCACTGCGGTACCGCATGGTATAGGGTCGGAACGGTTCGGTACGGTACGGTATAGGTTTGCTTTTCCACTGCATGGAACCGAACGGTACGGTACGGCTCTGAAAAAACAGTACCTACTCGATTGTGGTTCCAACAGGTACCAAACTGGTACCATATCCCACAATCCTTTGCATGCAGTCACTACTAGCCACTGATTGGTCAGAGAATCACACCCACCCCGTTGTTATCCCACCCACTTAACTTTAGTACTGCTTTAGTGGAAAAGCAAACCTATACCGTACCGTACCGAACCGTTCCGACACTATACCATGCGGTACCGCAGTGGAAAAGCAAACCGGGCCAAGCAGGGCTGAGTAGAGCCGAGCCGGTACTAGCCGGTACTTGCAGTGGAAAAGTGCCATATATTATTTGCTGACAATATAAATGAAAATCTATCAGCGCAATAATATAACAAAGATAATAATTGTGAACTGTGATAAAGCTGCAAACACTAGATGTGATCCCACTACACAAATAAGTAAACAAGTCAAATAATGTGTTGCGCTAAATCATACATACCGTATATACTCGAGTATAAACCGACCCGAATATAAGCCGAGACCCCTAATTTTACCACAAAAAAGTGGGAAAACTTATTGACTCGAGTATAAGCCTAGGGTGGGAAATGCAGCAGCTACTGGACCCAACTGGACCACTACAAGACACAAAACAGGGGCCTGCGGGCATGGTACAGGAGATGGCGCAGGTCATAGTATAGGCATTGTACAGGTCATGGTAAGGGCATGGCACAGGTCAGGGTACAGGCATGGCACAGGTCATGGTACAGGCATGGCACAGGTCATGGTACAGGAGATGGTATAGGCATGGCACAGGTGATGGTATAGGCATAGCACAGGTGATGGTATAGGCATGGCACAGTATGTACAGGCATGGCACAGTATGTACAGGCATGGCACAGTAGGTATAGGCATGGCACAGTAAGTACAGGCATGGCACAGTATGTACAGGCATGGCACAGGAGATGCAGTGCTGCGGGCATGGTACAGGAGAATGTCCTGTACCATGCCCGCAGCACTGCATGAGGGGGCTGCAGAGGAGTCTCACTTACCTGTCGGTGAGCCGCCTTAAATTTAAAAATCGTGCCGCCCAGCGCCAATACTACGTCACCGCAAATGCGCCGCCGATGCTCGGGAAAACCCGAACACGTTCGGCTATTCCCGGGCATGCCGCACATGCGCAGTGACATGTCAGCGCCGAGCGGAGCTATTTTTAAAAACACAGTAAAGCCAGTGACTCGAGTATAAACCGAGGGGGGCATTTTCAGCATGAAAAACTCGGCTTATACTCGAGTATATACGGTATACACATGTGATATAATGAAAACTAAACAGCATGTAAAATGTGAAAAACGTCCATGTGATCCAAATGAGTAAAAATATTGATGAATAAGCCCCTTCGGGTAAATCATAAACAAAGTCCACGTGTAAAGAGATATATAAATGAACCCAGTCCACGTGTGGAAAAATGTGCTGTGATCAATAAATTCCAAAACACCTCCGTAACTGTAGAAATCCACCACCAAAAATGCAAGCCTCTCACCTCAATATCTGACCCAGGAGTCACCCAGGGTCAGACACAGCAGTCCCCTGCAGGGGTAATATATGGCCAGCAAAACGATGTTTACAGGAGAGTCCAGGATCATAAAACTCATACGTCCATGAAGCAGGTATAAAGGGTAACAAAAAGACAAAATCTAGTGCTCTCTGTGTTTAACTGATCAAGCAAACGTTTAATCCAAAATCAGGGTACTCACAATACATAAGATGTAATCGGGCATAGCAGACAACAGTATGTCCATACGAGAGGAGAGGGTGTGACGTCCGCAGCACGACTCCGCCCCCCTGTACGCGTTACGTCGGCGCAAAACCAATCAATATACACTTATTGGGATTTTTTTTACCAAAACTATGTGGCAGAATACATGTGGGCCTAAAATGATAAAAAAAATTAGATTTTTAAAAAAGATTTCATTGGCTGTCTTTTCTAGCAGAAAGTAATTTTTTTTTTTTTTCAGAATTGTCAATCTTTTTTTGTTTATAGCGCAAAAATCAAATACCACCAAATGAAATCTCTATTGGTAGGAAAAATTGGACATCAATTTTATTTGGGTTCAGTGTCGCATGACCGCGCAATTTTCAATTAAAGAAACGCAGTGCCGTATCGCAAAAAATGCCCTAGTCATTAAGGGGGTAAAACCTTCCAGAAGTGGTTAAGAGTGCAAAAAAAATGTATTCTTGTCAGAAATTCAGAACAGTCCTGTGCCCTGTGTTTTCTCCACCTAGTTCTTAATTTAGAGTTACAAGTCAATTAGTACCTATGCTTTGGAGATGAAGACAGCGGGAATGGTTGAGCAGTTTAACAAAAGAAACTTGGCAGGGATGACACCTATTAGTCCACAAAAAAATGCTTTCAGCCCACAATTAAGAGCTGAGTGTAATTTATGATAAACAGGTCTCTTTCTGCACTGGCAGGGTCTTTAAAAGGACAAAACATTGGCAAATCTGCATGTATTGCAGATATGTACTGCCAATGTTTATTTACAGTGGGTACGGAAAGTATTGAGACCCCCTTAAATTTTTCACTCTTTGTTATATTGCAGCCATTTGCTAAAATCATTTAAGTTCATTCTTCTTCCTCATGAATGTACACATAGCACCCCATACTGACAGGAAAACACAGAATTGTTGACATTGTTGCAGATTTATTAAAAAAGAAAAACTGAAATATCACATGGTCCTAAGTATTCAGACCCTTTGCTCAGTATTTAGTAGAAGCCCCCTTTTGATCTAATACAGCCAGGAGTCTTTTTGGGAAAGATGCAACAAGTCTTTCACACCTGGATTTGGGGATCCTCTGCCATTCCTCCTTGCAGATCCTCTCCAGTTCTGTCAGGTTGGATGGTAAACGTTGGTGGACAGCCATTTTTAGGTCTCTCCAGAGATGCTCAATTGGGTTTAAGTCAGGGCTCTGGCTGGGCCATTCAAGAACAGTCACGGAGTTGTTGTGAAGCCACTCCTTCGTTATTTTAGCTGTGTGCTTAGGGTCATTGTCTTGTTGGAAGGTAAACCTTCGGCCCAGTCTGAGGTCCAGAGCACTCTGGAGAAGGTTTTTGTCCAGGATATCCCTGTACTTGGCCGCATTCATCTTTCCCTCAATTGCAACCAGTCGTCCTGTCCCTGCAGCTGAAAAACACCCCCACAGCATGATGCTGCCACCACCATGCTTCACTGTTGGGACTGTATTGGACAGGTGATGAGCAGTGCCTGGTTTTCTCCACACATACCGCTTAGAATTAAGGCCAAAAAGTTCTATTTTGGTCTCATCAGACCAGAGAATCTTATTTCTCACCATCTTGGAGTCCTTCAGATGTTTTTTTAGCAAACTCCATGCGGGCTTTCATGTGTCTTACACTGAGGAGAGGCTTCCGTCGGGCCACTCTGCCATAAAGCCACGACTGGTGGAGGGCTGCAGTGATGGTTGACTTTCTACAACCTTCTCCCATCTCCTGACTGCATCTCTGGAGCTCAGCCACAGTGATCTTTGGGTTCTTCTTTACCTCTCTCACCAAGGCTCTTCTCCACCGATAGCTCAGTTTGGCCGGACGGCCAGCTCTAGGAAGGGTTCTGGTCGTCCCAAACGTCTTCCATTTGAGGATTATGGAGGCCACTGTGCTCTTAGGAACCTTAAGTGCAGCAGAAATCTTTTTGTAACCTTGGCCAGATCTGTGCCTTGCCACAATTCTGTCTCTGAGCTCTTCAGGCAGTTCCTTTGACCTCATGATTCTCATTTGCTCTGACATGCATTGTGATCTGGAAGGTCTTATATAGACAGGTGTGTGGCTTTCCTAATCAAGTCCAATCAGTATAATCAAACACAGCTGGACTCAAATGAAGGTGTAGAACCATCTCAAGGATGATCAGAAGAAATGGAAAGCACCTGAGTTAAATATATGAGTGTCACAGCAAAGGGTCTGAATACTTAGGACCATGTGATATTTCAGTTTTTCTTTTTTTTAATAAATCTGCAACAATGTCAACAATTCTGTGTTTTTCTGTCAGTATGGGGTGCTGTGTGTACATTCATGAGGAAGAAGAATGAACTTAAATGATTTTAGCAAATGGCTGCAATATAACAAAGAGTGAAAAATTTAAGGGGGTCTGAATACTTTCCGTACCCACTGTATATCAGAATGAAATGCATCAGTGGGAGGACCTCAAGCTTGTGACTACCTTGTGTGCCACATGCAAACTTTTTATGAAACATTTTTTTTTATTTATTACAAGTATTTATAAAGCTGCGTTAACTTATGCAACACTTTAAATATATATTGTACAGTCCTGCAGCACTAGGATCATTGGTTTCGAATCCCAACCATGGCTCCACCTGCCTGGAGTTTTCAGGTTCTCCCAGTGCCTAATTGGGTTTTCTCCAGGTACTCTGGTTTCCTCCCACACTCCAAAGACTTGCTGGTAGGTTAATTGCCTTCTGTTTAAATTGACCCTTTTATGTATGAATGTGAGTTAGGGACCTTAGATTGAAAGCTCCTTAGTGGCAGAGATGGAATAGCTGGCTCTAGTGACTGTATTTATGGACGAGTGATACATCTAGAGAACTTGGAGAATTTGGGGAAATCTGTATACCTTATTTACCTTAATGAAATGTAAATTGTGATTTGAATACATGCATGTAGGTTTGTCAAATCTGTGGAATTTAAGGACTATATTAAAATAAATTTGTCATCAGCCAAGAAAAATATTAGAAAAAGTTTAGAAATTTGCCTTATGTTTTGCATTTTATACATTTGAATCAGTAGTAATAACATATAATAATAATAATAATAATAATAATAATAATAATAATAATATTTAATAATAATGTTTTAAGAATAACAGACAATAAACAACAATAACAGCAATAATGTAGAACAGTTTATATTGTGGAGATGTGACTTTGTTTACAATGCATGGCCGTATAAGTATATATGCATAAGGCAGCATTTATAAATGTTATCAGAAGCAAGCAAAGCATTTGAGACAGAGAACAAACTCTGATGGCTTACATTTTAAATTTGGTTTGACTTTTATTGCAGTTAACAAGCTCCACTTCAGTGTGTTCAGCTGTTAAAATCCCTTGTTTCAGCAAAGTATAGCCATATATTTCAATAATGTTAAGATGCTGATTTGACAGAAATGTACCCGGTGGCACAGGAAGGAGGACTTCGTGGCTAAGAAAGGGTGCCAGCCAGTTTCTCATTAATTTATTCCAGATCTTTTCTATTCCAAATGTAACATCTTAGGTCCTTTTTTAATTTAAGTGTTCAAGTGTCCTGAGGCTTGAGTGGACAATCTTTAGTGCAGGTATAATCTGAAAAACTGTCCATGGAGTACTGCAGAGCATTCCATAAACAAAATTGTCCTATCACTAATTTAGACCACTAGCAGCTGCTTTGTCCCATCTATAATCATCCATCTAAAGTAGCCAGACCAGGAGACTGGTATTGCATGTTTATTGGTCTCTTGAAGTGTATCTCTGGGGGAAAAAATGTAATTTTGGAGTGCAGAAGGGTTAGACAATTTGTCAAGTTTGTATTTCTGTCTTTGTCGCACTGGGGAGATATCGTTTTTTTGTACTGGTGACCATTGTCACTGAGAAACACAGTGGTGAGAAATCCAAGATTTTAGAGTTTTCCCCAGATCAAAAGGTAACATCTGTTTTAGGAACAACTTTCTAAAAGGGAAATTTCTCATGCTTTAGGAGATTTCCTCTTGGTTTCTCTCTTCCTTCTTGTGTATTCAGGACAGGGAGTGAAGGCAAGATTCCAAAATGTAAAAAAAAAAAATTAACCTGGCAGCGGTTTTAAACCTTCTCTACTCTTGACTTCTCCACCATTGGCAAGTCTTGTTGGTCTGTTAATCAAGGTGTATAAAGCTTCTTATGAGACTTAGTAAGCGTTTCCTAATCATATTACCTAAAACCATGGTAGAAGTGTACCCTGAGGCTTTAACTGCTAAAGATGTACAGAACTGCTGTGGTAACATGATCTAATGCTGGGTTTGGGTTACTTTAGGAGTCCCTAAACCCCGGGATGCGGACCGGGCCACACAAGCTACATTGAAGGAGGTAAGCAGAGACCAGAGCATCACCGCCCACATCACCGCTGTTGGGTCCACCTCCATGACACACTCAAATTTCATAGGAGGGGAACCCTGTAATCAACTGCGCATGTTCTGGTTTCCCACTACTGCCAGATTCCTTGTGAGGCTGTGGCGCTGGTGACAGGCTTTACTATTACTAGTAAGTTCTTCCACCTCACAAAATCCTAACAACTCCTTACAAAGTGACAGGCTGCATCTGGTGCTGTGGTGGCAGGCTAGTGACAGGCTGCATCTGGTGCTGTGATGTCAAGCTAGTGACAGGATGCATCTGGTGTTGTGGTGGCAAGCTAGTGACAGGATGCATCTGGTGTTGTGGTGGCAGGCTAGTGACAGGCTGCATCTGGTGCTGTGGTGGCAAGCTAGTGACAGGATGCATCTGGTGTTGTGGTGGCAGGCTAGTGACAGGCTGCATCTGGTGCTGTGGTGGCAGGCTAGTGAGAGGCTGCATCTGGTGCTGTGGTGAGAGGCTAGAGACAGGGTGCATCTGGTGGTTGTGGTGGTAGGCTAAAATGACAAGCTGCATCTGGTGGTTGCGGTGACAGGCTACAGTGACAACTTCATCTGATGCTGTGATGGCTGGCTAGTTACATGCTACATCTGTTGCTGTGGTGGCAGGCTAGTCACAGGCTGCATATGGTGCTGTGGTGGAAGGCTTGTGACAGGCTGCATCTGGTGCTGTGGTGGCAGGCTAGTGACAAGCTGCATCTGGTGCTGTGGTGGCTGGCTAGTGACAAGCTGCATCTGGTGCTGTGGTGGCAGGCTAGTGACAGGCTGCATCTGGTGATGTGGTGGCAGGCTAGTGACATGCTGCATCTTGTGGCTGTATGGCAGGCTAGTGACAGGTGGCATCTGGTGGCTGTGTGGCAGGCTAGAGACAAGCTGCATCTGGTGGCTGTGGTGGCAGGCTACAGTGACAAGCTGTCACAGGGCTTTGTGGCAGGCTAGTGACAGGGTGCATTTGGTGATGTGGTGGCAGGCTAGTGACAGGGTGCATCTGATGCTGCGGTTGCAGGCTAGAGACAAGCTACATCTGGTGGTTGTGGTGGCAGGCTAGAGACAGGGTGCATCTGGTGGTTGTGGTGGCAGGCTACAGTGACAACTGCATCTGGTGCTGTGGTGGCAGGCTAGTGACAGGCTGCATCTGGTGCTGTGATGTCAAGCTAGTGACAGGCTGCATCTGGTGCTGTGATGTCAAGCTAGTGACAGGATGCATCTGGTGTAGTGGTGGCAAGCTAGTGACAGGATGCATCTGGTGTTGTGGTGGCAGGCTAGTGACAGGCTGCATCTGGTGCTGTGGTGGCAAGCTAGTGACAGGATGCATCTGGTGTTGTGGTGGCAGGCTAGTGACAGGCTGCATCTGGTGCTGTGGTGGCAAGCTAGTGACAGGGTGCATCTTGTGCTGTGGTGGTAGGCTAGGGACAGGCTGCATCTGGTGCTGTGGTGAGAGGCTAGAGACAGGGTGCATCTGGTGGTTGTGGTGGTAGGCTAAAATGACAAGCTGCATCTGGTGGTTGCGGTGACAGGCTACAGTGACAACTTCATCTGATGCTGTGATGGCTGGCTAGTGACATGCTACATCTGTTGCTGTGGTGGCAGGCTAGTCACAGGCTGCATATGGTGCTGTGGTGGAAGGCTTGTGACAGGCTGCATCTGGTGCTGTGGTGGCAGGCTAGTGACAAGCTGCATCTGGTGCTGTGGTGGCTGGCTAGTGACAAGCTGCATCTGGTGCTGTGGTGGCAGGCTAGTGACAGGCTGCATCTGGTGCTGTGGTGGCAGGCTAGTGACATGCTGCATCTTGTGGCTGTATGGCAGGCTAGTGACAGGTGGCACCTGGTGGCTGTGTGGCAGGCTAGAGACAAGCTGCATCTGGTGGCTGTGGTGGCAGGCTACAGTGACAAGCTGTCACAGGGCTGTGTGGCAGGCTAGTGACAGGGTGCATTTGGTGATGTGGTGGCAGGCTAGTGACAGGGTGCATCTGATGCTGCGGTTGCAGTTTAGAGACAAGCTACATCTGGTGGTTGTGGTGGCAGGCTAGAGACAGGGTGCATCTGGTGGTTGTGGTGGCAAGCTACAGTGACAATTTCATCTGGTGCTGTGGTGTATGGCTAGTGACAGGCTGCATCTGGTGCTGTATTGGCAGGCTAGTGACAGGCTGCATCTAGTGCTGTGGTTGCAGGCTAGTGGCATGCTGAATCTGATGGCTTTGGGGCAGGCTAGTGACAGGGTGCATCTGGTGCTGTGGTTGCAAGCTAGTGACAGCCTGCATCTGGTGCTGTGGTAGCAAGCTAGTGACAAGCTGCATCTGGTGGCTGTGGTGGCAGGCTACAGTGACAACTGCATCTGGTGCTGTGGTGGCAAACTAATGACATGCTGCATCTGGTGGCTGTATGGCAGGCTAGTGACAGGCTGCATCTGGTGCTGTGATGGCAGGCTAGTGACAGGGTGCATCTGGTGCTGTGGTGGCAGGCTAGTGACAAGCTGCCTCTGGTGCTGTGGTGGCAGGCTAGTGACAGGGTGCATCTGGTGGCTGTGGTGGCAGGCTACAATGACAAGCTGCATCTGGTGGATGTGGTGGCAGGCTACAGTGAGAGGCTTCACCTGGTGAATAAAATATGGGCAAGGTGAGGTACAAACCCACAAGCCGTATGAGGGCCCCAACCGTCCCTGTAAAAAAAAATGGGATGGTAAGGAGGGTTACTAATTAGGTGAGTCTAGGTTCAAAATGAACAACACATTTTAATTAAATATAGCATCCATTTTATTAATAGTCAGTAAAAATATCAAAAAACACCATTAAAAAGTTATAGGCTGAAAACAGTCCAAATCTGACATGATTAATAATACATTTAACTGTTGTAGTCACAACTCGGATAGGGACATGATTGACGCGTTTCGCAATCTAGCTTTTTCAAAGACCACTTTTGACATCCCAGGTGGACTATTACAAAGAGGAAAAATAACAATTAGGACAGATATAGATACACAATTCATAAACAATACATCATACTTTTAACCATCAAAGCATTTAAAAGTAGTAATATAAGTATTTCATGCTCACCAAGTTACAGAGAATGTTATTTGTATGAAGCTGTAAATTCAGGACCCAGGTCACTCAACCGATACCGTGGGTAGCCCAAGAGAGCCACACAAGGGAGGCTATGGCAACCAAGTGGGCCAAAGGAGGCCAAATCAAGGGACCAAGCGGGAAGGAGTGTCGAGTCTAGTACCCTCAGGCCAGTTAGAATGAACTGATGTGGAACAGACAGAAATTGCCTAGTTTATCGTCCAGTGTGCTGCATGGCCCCCATCTATAAAAGAGGAGAGGGAGAAAGAAGTGGTAAAAGGGAAGAGATTTGCCAATATATTGTAATATATTATAATATATTCCAAATAAATTTGGCAAACAGTTCAACCAACCTACACCCCTATGTAACATCCACAGAGCAAGGCTATGAGCAGGGATGGCTAAACATCATAAATAAAATTTCAGATAGTACCCAATATTCAAAGCATGACATAATTGGTTGATAAAGGTGCCTGCCCTTAATCCAGCATGGCAAACTCAGTCCCGATCCCCTATGTTTCATATGAGGGCATGGGTAATAGTATGGCTATTACCTTATTATGGATACTTATAACACTCCCAACCATATTGTAAGGACGCCAAAACCCATTCAGGAGTTTAGGGGAAACAAAGCCATATACAGTTCATAAAGACTAATCATTTCCATCACATGTAAGTTCGCCATAATGCTGATGAGCCTTACCTTGGTTTCCAACTGAAATTAGCAATCTGCAGGGCGATAGAGTGGTGTCCGCCTGAGGGGGGAGACAAGAGACAGCCGCGACCTAAGCCGCGCGTCTGCTCCCTAATATACTGGTGGGTGCCAAAGAAGAACACTGACGCCCAACACGACTATATTACTACTTTTAAATGCTTTGATGGTTAAAAGTATGATGTATTGTTTATGAATTGTGTATCTATATCTGTCCTAATTGTTATATTTCTTCTTTGTAATAGTCCACCTGGGATGTCAAAAGTGGTCTTTGAAAAAGCTAGATTGTAAAACGCGTCAGCCCGTCCTTATCCGAGTTGTGACTACAACAGTTACATGTATTATGTATAATTAATCATGTCAGATTTGGACTGTTTTCAGTCTATAACTTTTTATTGCTGTTTTTTTATATTTTTATTGACTATTAATAAAATGGATGCTATATTTAATTAAAATGTGTTGTTCATTTTGAACCTAGACTGACCTAATTAGTAACCCTCCTTACCATCCCATTTATTTATTTTACTGGAACGGTTGGGGCCCTCCTATGGCTTGTGGGTTGGACCTTACCTTGCCCATATTTTATTTATCAATTAACTCTAGGGATTGGAGGGTTGCTTAATGATGGGATTTATCCAACAATTACCTTCCTCATAACTTTCAGGCTTCACCTGGTGGTTGTGGAGACAGGCTACAGTGCCAAGCTGCATCTGGTGGCTGTGGTATGCTGCGGTGGCAAGTGATACTGATTCTGCATTATGGTGGGTTGAAGTATTTCATTATATATTACAATGTAATAGTAGAAATAACGTCTTTCAATCATTCAACACACCCCCACCCCCTTCAAGTCACAAACCTCACAAAAAAATGTCTTCAATGAAATTGGTGCCTGGTACCAAAAAACCATAGCCCTAAAGGATCTGCTTAAATACAGCTGAAAGGCATCTTTATTCACATTTCAAAGCCCATGCCCACCCTCCATCACCTTCCCAAATGCCAGCTTACTTGTTGTATTTGAACCTAAATCTTTTTTTGTTTGAAGATGTGATCACTTTCTTCACAGCCCATACACAGCTTGATTCTTGGTCGCAGTGCTGAATTTGACTGTATTGCTGCTGAACGTTAAGTAATGGATGGCCACAATTAATCAAATAGTTAAATATCTAAAATGTACAGTATCTACAACAAAGTAATGATAAATGATTATTATACCTATACAGGATTCATATAGCACCAACAGTTTGCACAGCACTTTGCAACATCAGGACAAACAGTACAGTTACAACGGAATTCAATACAGGAGGAATCAGAGGGCCCTCATTAGAGTTTACAATCTAAAAATCTCCCTTACTTCGTCTAACTTACTCCACAAAGTGTGGTTTTATTGATTTGCATATGTTGTTGTTACACACCAATTTTGTACAGCACTGCAAAAGAAAATTATGCTCTACTGTATAATTTAAAAAGTCAATATAAATTAATAGCAATAAAATTTAGGGTATTTAGACATGCAATGTCCAGTCTGGACATTTTTGGATGCAGCCAGTGACAATCTTACATCCATGGACTATATCTGGGCAGTAGCTCTTGGCATAATAAGGCAATTTAGAAAACTCGCCCTAATCAGTATAATGTCCCCTTGCGATAAGTAGCACTGGCGTAAACTGATCTTCTGTCCTCTCTATTCCCATGAATACAACCTTCTTCTCAGCAGAGAATGGCTGTGCCAACCTCGCTGGCTAGACCTTTCCATTTACCATCAACTGTATATGACTTACCTAAACAATCCATCCGGTGTGTATCCAGATGGGCAGCTGTCCTCAGAAGATGAGGACTGTTTGAAAATAGATGCCGGAGGGATAACAGGTTTTTTTAATACTTATATACTTTAAAAGGTCTCTTTCTTTTTAAGGAAGGAGTTTTGTGTTATAGCATCTCTTCACTGATTTCTTCCCTACAGTTTTTGTCTCTAGATAAACAGAAAGCAGATAATCTGCTCGATGCTGACCTAATCACTGGCTGTGCTGGAAAGTTTTTGATTAGTAATTTATCTGTAAAACCAGGGAAAGACATTTTGGAAGACTAGCATTTGCTTTCTTCAGAATACAACAGAGACTTTACATTTTACTTAAGACATGCCATGATTCACTTGTATTTTGAGCCTCATGCACGTTACATATATCACATATTATATCTATTTTAAGTTTTTTTCATATGCAAATTTCCAGTGCCTCGCTGTTTGAGTTTGATCAGTCAGTGTGATGTGAAATCTGAAAGAACTTGATATTAGGTACCAATCTTGTCTCTAGGCAATAGATTTCTTCATGTTTTCAACAAATTTGCATTTTCAAAATGTTTCCAGAGATTTAAAGGAAATCTGTCAACAGCTAAATGCCTGTCTGGGAAGATGTTGGACCTGCCATTCTCAGACTCCCAGGCGGAATAATACTAGTACAGAGACAGACACCGCACTCACAGTAATGAAGAATACAGGCTATAATTATAGCCAATACCAACCATGTGTCTGGCTACATAATCATTTCTGTTAGTAACAATAGCATTTAGCAAATGATTTTGGATAAACGGAATGTAAATGTTGATAATAAACCTGTATAAAATTGTCGTGAAAGTACCCTCTATCACTAGGGGACTCATATGATTAGCTGGTGATCTCCAGTCTCTTAATATAGCTCTTGGTTTTTTAAACTTTTTAACTGAAATGTCTCTGGTTTTAAAGGTTGGTTGGTTAAAATGTCTCTAGTTTTAAAGGTTGGTTGGGTGGTTGGTTGGTTGAAATGTCTCTAGTTTTAAAGGTTGGTTGGTTGAAAGGTCTCTGGTTTTAAATAAAAACATCTTCAAATTATTGTATTTTGGAAATAAGTACATAATTTGAGTTATTATCAAAATGCTTGCTAAAGTAACTTTTTATAATTTTTACAAACTCTTCCATATTTTTTGTAAATGTGTTACATAGATCTAAACCCATACAGTAAAATCTCATATGCATTAAATAATATTGTAATTGATACATTTTCTTTTGGTCTTTTCTTTTTTAAATATAATTTAATTTTCATTAAAATATATGGGGGGCTTTGTTTTATGCCTCTACTTTTTCTGAATGACATTGAATTAGACTGGGCCTCCCTCCAGAGGCTTCCTATGGGACATGTCCTCTGCTGTTGGGGGGCTTGATGTTTGCTCTGTTGATGTACTTTCTCTGTGTGATTACAGCATGTTGCCTAGCACTCTACTTTGTATGAAGTCTGGGAGGAGTAATGTATCATGAAGTCTGGGAGGAGTAATGTATCATCTTTTTGTCATCTGGTTAGCAGATACAAAAGCATATAAATAGGAATGCTGAACGGCAGACTTCCTCCAGAAACCAAAATAGTTGCGAATGCGTGGTGGAGTGTGCATGGCTCCAAGCGTTTTGTCCTATGTCATCAGGGACATCATCTCCTAACCACACTAAATTGTGCGGCTTTATGCTTTTGCATTATGTGGAGCTACCTTTTATTACAGGTTCCCCACTATACATCTGGACCCTGTTCGGTTGAGCTGGAGCATAGCGGAGCTATTGCTAACCACATCGGAGTCTGGGGTTATCACCTTTTTTGGAGTTCTCCTGTGAAGATCATTCCTTTCCAGGAGGCCGCTTTCATTGTTGTAAATAAGCGTTCATTGGCCACTCTTATCAGAGGGTCACAAATATTCTGATAGGCCTTGATTGAGAGTGGATGGTGTCACCTTGGCTGCTTTAAGAGTTCCAATTTTCATCATGGCACGTTGGCCTTGAAACTTGACTCATTACATAAGCCTCTTTTCTTTTGGACTTTTAGTCACTTTCTTTTTATTTTCTAAATTCAAATGCTTATTGTGTTGCAATGTAAGCACTGTGATATTTCTCTGTTTATTCATGAGTATTAATGATAGTTGTCAGTATAAATTTAGCAAGCAATCTTTATTTAACTAAGCGCTGCACTGTTTGAATTTATACTTATATTGAATGCCTAGTATTAGGGCATAGCGCTAAGCTGCTTTTTTGAATTATGTCACCACACACGCAGATTTTATCACTTTTTTTTATATACTGTAAATAAATCTTAACTGGTGATTCATTACCTTACTTTGATTAAATCATTTTGTCTTTTTCTGCAATACATGTATTGATCAGGAAGGAATGCTTTTCATACAATGCTAAAATTAGCCTAGCTTAGACACAGAATTAAAATGCCGATGTTATTCTTTTCAGGGGTGATGCATAGTTAATTTTTTCACAAGTTTAGAAGACTATTATTTTCAGCTTATAGATAGAAAAAGGTCAGTTTTAGAGAATGATCAAGATGTGACTCCAAAAATCACTGAAACAGCCTTGTTAATAGCAGCTGACAAACAGTCATGAGCACCTATTGATTTTCAGTAAATTTCCTTTTATTCCTCTCTTTTCCTGTTAATCTGATGCTAGTGTCTGTTCTAAACACAATTCTTTAACAAAATCTTTATCAAAGTGTTTTCATTATAGTGGTTTTAAACCCAAAAGCAAACATTTATTATATCACAGCTTACAAATTTTTAGTTGTGATGGCTGTATTCATTTTCTTTTTTAGGCTTTCTTTCCTTTATTGTCATATGGTGATTCAGCCAGTTAGTCTGTTCAACAGAACATGCTCCACTGAAAATGTAGCAATGTAGTTAGAGTGTTGAGACAAAACATTTGCCACTGATGGGGTGCTTACAATGATCAGCTTTTATTTGTTCATGTAAAACATTTATCCCAGGTGTGTTACTGGCTGGATCACCAGGTGAAAATAGAGGGAAAAAAGCCTAACAAAAGAAAATGAATGCAACCACCACATCTAAGGATTGATAAGCTGCAATGTATTACATTTTTGCCTTTGAGTTTGATACTGCTTTAAGGCTACATTCACAAGGGAATTCCTATGGTAAGATTTAGCAAATTCTTCCGGTTGAGATCAGAGGTGAGTTTGGGGAGGATACCTTGCAAGTTGGGGAGCAAAGCCACCCCTCTGGCAAGGCTCCTTGTCCCCAGATTGATTCAGACAAGCCCCCTTTATAATAATGGTGCCCCCAGATATCTACCCTTCTTGTGTACAGGTATGGAGTACTTGTTACTCAATCACAAAGACATTTGAAAAAGTAAAAAATCTGACATCGATCATGATGCCTAATAACAAAGATCCAGCATCAATCATAATGAATTATGCCCAACAACACTTCCCCACTGATACATTTGCAAATGTTGGAATGTGAACAAGCTTGGGTAATGTCACTAATCAAATATGGTCATGATAATAATTGGTTAATGACGTCATGCAGGATCCCTTGCCCTTTTGGTTTACAAATAGAAATAGGCCTGGAGTTTTAGATTGTCATTTAGCTGTGGTCTTTCTTTTTTTTAAATGATTAGAAATGTTCAAGTATTTTATTTTTTTTTTAAATAATAGACATGTTATACTTACCTGTTCACAGAGAAGCCCTGATCCTCCTCTTCTGGGGTCCCATTCCAGCACACCTGACTTTTCCCTTCTGCCGAGTGCCCCCAAAGCAAGTCATCTCCTATGGGGGCACTGGTGTGGGCTCGATCCAGAGCCACGTTGTGTGTGCCTTTTTGACAAAATCAGTTCAGCTTGGCCCAACCCCCCACTTCCTCATTACTGCATTTGATTGACAGCAGCAGGAGCCAATGGCTCCCGCTGCTCTTACTGAGTACAGTGAGGAGGGAAAAATAGAGAGAGCAGTGCCACTGCTCTTGGGCACAGTGCCAAATTGAGATCGGGCTCAGATTATTATAAGGGGACTGGGGAGGAGATGCACGTAAAAGTTTTTTATTACCTTAATGCACAAAATGCATTAAGGTAAAAATCCTGCAGCCTTTACAACAACTTTACCCTTTAGTGACAGAGAATAAAACAAATGCCTAAACATAATTTAGCAACTTTGACATACATTAGTAAAACTGTACATATCATCACAAACACTTGTGTATCCAGGTGAATTATACCTTGGTTTTTTTTTTTTTCAGGATAAGTTGGGCTTTCTTTTGGTGACAAATGATAATAGAAATCTGCTGATTTTTTTTTTTATTATCAAAGAAAAAAATAAGCCAAAAAAAGACCAAAATAAATATATTCTCCTGTTTCTGACAATTGCAAGTGAAATTGCAGCGATACCACATATGTGGTATCGCTGCAATATCACTGCAATTGTCAGAAACAGTTGTTGTTTGTACCCGTAGTAAGGCCCAGAAACAATAGTGCGCATTTTGCTTTTTTTTTTTATCCTACCTAAAACACACTGACACTAATGGGCCATACACACTATAAGATTTTCTGAAGACTTTTTCCTTTAGATTTACCAAAACCATATAACATGAGATCAAACCTAAACACTTTCAATTTGTATGCAATCTGGCAGGCCCTTGCACTACATAGAAAAGGTAAATCTGAAGGAAAAAGTCTTCAGAAAATCCTATAGTGTGTATGGACCTTAACTGACACTGATACTAATTATTATTATTATTTTTTTTTTAAACAAATCCTACCCTATATATATTCTGACCTTTGACCTCAACCCTCAATCCTGATCTTTGACCATGACCCTGACTTTTGACTCTAACACTGACCTAGATAAAACTTTGACCTAGGTCTTTTTTCTTTCCTTCTTTTTTTTTTTAATTTTTTTTTTTTTACACACTTGTGTTTGTTTAGATCTTACCCTCCATTGAGAAGAGAAAGAAGACACAGGGGTATGCTATACAGTGACTAAGCACTGTAATAGCTAATCAGAGGCTATCACCGCATTCAGGTGACCGGGAAGCGTGAGTCCCGAATTCTGATCATTGCTACGGGACCAAGGACTCTCAGTGAGGGCTCGGTCTCTGTACTGGGAGCACGCTGTGCGGCATGCTCCTAGCACAAAAAGAGATATGCAGACATGTGGCCTCACGGATAAAGACCCACTTCTGTGAGGCCACATGTCTGAGTACAGTCGCCAGGAAGGGATTAATGTTTTAAAAGTGCACTGAACCGGTGCACAACTTCACATGCAGCTTTAATGCTTCCCCCAAACATGTTATTTAAAGGATTTGTGCATTTTTAATGTTGACCTTTAAGCCACTTTAAAAGACCCTCTGCTTACTAAATTTCTTAAAACTCTCTTTACATTAGTACATCTCCCATGGAATTTAAACAAAAAGAACATTTTGAAAATTAGCCTTGAAAGAGACCAGAAAACTTTTTAGGAATTGTCCCCTTTAGACCTTAATGTGGTTTGCCGCTATCTTGCATATTTGTAGATTTCATGCTGAGTTAAAAGGATCCTCCTGTATATCAAACTTACAAACCTAAGCCGATTTGCAGCCCTTTGGTCAGCTCCTTGCTCACTGGACAGATATGTTAATGCTAATTCACTGTTTAATAAAAAGGCTGGATATTGAAATGTTATATAGGAAGCCAAACTGCTGATCCAGTTAGATGAATTGCTTAGTAAGGACCTCATTGTGTCAGCTGCCCAGCTATGCAATGAAGGAAATGTGTGTAAATCACAAAGATGGCTGTACAGGAATTCCAAATCTAGTAGATTAAACCATAAACATATCTACATTTTAAACGTCAGTATTAAAAGCCTTTATTCAAATATACTCTTCAATAACCATGAAGGATATAATGTCGTTGCAAGCCCATATATTATATTCTAAAAGTAGCAATGATATCATATCTGTGATGAATATAGCGTGTTCAGAGAGCCACGAGAGGATCCCAGATGGCCTATTCACTACAGACTGCTTGCAAGCAAATATGGTAGAGGACAGATACAAGACTAGTCACCATGCAGAAAGAAAGAGGACAGCACTGGGCTTTACTACAGGAGGCTCCTGCACAGAGGTAAAGTTTTACACTGGCTTACTGCACAGATCTGAACAAAATCACAAAACACACCAAGATTCAAGTAGGAATACACATGCCTCTTGTATTTAGACAATAGCTTCAGCTTTAGCTATGTATTTATCCATTATTTGGAATTTCATTGAAAAGCCATCAGACTGTTTCACCCTCACACAATACCATTATTATGGTCTACTTCTCTTGTGTCTGGGGTCTCCAGTTATCTGGAGACGCTTGTCTCTAGTTATTTTTCTAATGATTATGGCAGTAAACAAAAGTAGCGATTCTGGAAGTAAAAAAAAAATAAGTCATAGGTTCCGCTTAGCAGCAAGAAATACAAAACCTAAATGTGTTTTGAGGGAAGCTGCACTTTAATTATTGGTTACTTATATAGAGGTTGACATTGCATGATGAATTACTGACTAGTGTTGAGCGAACACGGACTGTATTATTCGTGTTCGTACCGAATAATTGGATTTTTTTTACCCGAACACGGACACGGACACTTTACTGTATGTTCGGGTAAAAATCCGTGTTCGGTCGTTTTATTTCCGGGTTTTGCATGCTTTGGCACTCTTTTCATGGCGGGCTTTCAACAGCCAATCAACAATCGTTTAACTGGTGTGCCTTAAGCCATCCCAGCCATGCCTGCAAATGTCTTAGTAGCTGTGATTGGCCGTCTGAAGCATGTGACCAAGTCTTTATAAGTTCGAGGCAGCCGCCGCAGCAGCGTCATTCTGCTGCTTAGCTAAGGGACAGAGCACACATCAATGTGCTGGCTGCTGATTAGGGAAAGATAGGCAGGAAAAAACCATTTGTGTCCGGATAGAATTGAGGGACAGGTCGGAGTGTTTAGGCAGGGCGAGTTGTAGGCATTTTAGGGATAGAGTCTGCTGAATTATAGGGTCAGTGTCTTCTACAAACTACAATCGATATTGCTGTGTGGGGGGTGGGGTGAATCTGCACTCAATCCTGATCTACGATCTCTTCTCAATCCTGTTAGGGACAGAGTCTGCTGAATTTTAGGGAAACTGTGTTCTACAAACTACAATCGATATTGCTGTGTGGTGTGGGATTGGAGATAGGCAGGTGTCAGTGATCCACATCCATTTTTCTGTGTGTGAGCTGCAGTGAACACAATCTTTTTGGGCTGCAGTGAACACAATCTTTTTGGGCTGCAGTGAACACAATCTTTTTGGGCTGCAGTGAACACAATCTTTTTGGGGTGCAGTGAACAAAATCTTTTTGGGGTGCAGTGAACACAATCCTTTTTGGTGTGCAGTGAACACAATCTTTGTGGGGTGCAGTGAACAAAATCCTTTGTGGGGTGCAGTGAACACAATCTTTTTGGGGTGCAGTGAACAAAATCCTTTTTGGGGTGCAGTGAACAACATCCTTTTTGGGGTGCAGTGAACACAATCTTTTTGGGGTGCAGTGAACAAAATCCTTTGTGGGGTGCAGTGAACACAATCTTTTTGGGGTGCAGTGAACACAATCTTTTTGGGGTGGAGTGAACAACATCCTTTTTGGGGTGCAGTGAACAAAATCCTTTTTGGGGTGCAGTGAACAAAATCATTTTTGGGGTGCAGTGAACACAATCTTTTTGGGGTGCAGTGAACACAATCTTTGTGGGGTGCAGTGAACACAATCTTTTTGGGGTGGAGTGAACAACATCCTTTTTGGGGTGCAGTGAACAACATCCTTTTTGGGGTGCAGTGAACACAATCTTTTTGGGGTGCAGTGAACACAATCTTTGTGGGGTACAGTGAACAGAATCTTTGTGGGGTGCAGTGAACACAATCTTTGGGGGGTACAGTGAACACAATCTTTTTGGGGTGCAGTGAACACAATCTTTGTGGGGTGCAGTGAACACAATCTTTTTGGGGTGGAGTGAACAAAATCATTTTTGGGGTGCAGTGAACAACATCCTTTTTGGGGTGCAGTGATCAAAATCCTTTTTGGGGTGCAGTGAACACAATCTTTTTGGGGTGCAGTGAACAAAATCCTTTGTGGGGTGCAGTGAACAGAATCTTTGTGGGGTGCAGTGAACACAATCTTTGGGGGGGTACAGTGAACACAATCTTTTTGGGGTGCAGTGAACACAATCTTTGTGGGGTACAGTGAACAGAATCTTTGTGGGGTGCAGTGAACACAATCTTTGGGGGGTACAGTGAACACAATCTTTTTGGGGTGCAGTGAACACAATCTTTGTGGGGTGCAGTGAACACAATCTTTGGGGGGGTACAGTGAACACAATCTTTTTGGGGTGCAGTGAACAACATCCTTTTAGGGTGCAGTGAACACAATCTTTGTGGGGTGCAGTGAACAACATCCTTTTAGGGTGCAGTGAACACAATCTTTGTGGGGTACAGTGAACAGAATCTTTGTGGGGTGCAGTGAACACAATCTTTGGGGGGTACAGTGAACACAATCTTTGTGAGGTGCAGTGAACACAATCTTTGTGGGGTGCAGTGAACACAATCATTGTGGGGTGCAGTGAACTCAATCTTTGTGGGGTACAGTGAACACAATCTCATACTTCTGAAGATTTGAGGGTGCTGCCTGTTCCATACTCCCCCTACTCCTCATCTAGCCTTTTAGGGGTACAAACAATAGTAATTGGGGCCTAGTGTGGTTGTGTACGTGTGATATACATACACTTTTTTTGGATCATATTTTCTATTCCGCTATTTAATCAAAAACCTTTGGGGATCAGTTAAATTGGGGGATAGTCTGTGTTGGTACGTGTGAGAGAGATCCACCTTTCCAAGTTGTTGGGGTTCATCTCATACTTCTGAAGGTTTGAGGGTGCTGCCTGTTCCATACCCCCCCTACTCCTCATCTAGCCTTTTAGGGGTACAAACAATAGTAATTGGGGCCTAGTGTGGTTGTGTACGTGTGATATACATACACTTTTTTTGGATCATATTTTCTATTCCGCTATTTAATCAAAAACCTTTGGGGATCAGTTAAATTGGGGGATAGTCTGTGTTGGTACGTGTGAGAGAGATCCACCTTTCCAAGTTGTTGGGGTTCATCTCATACTTCTGAAGGTTTGAGGGTGCTGCCTGTTCCATACTCCCCCTACTCCTAGCCTTTTAGGGGTACAAACAATAGTAATTGGGGCCTAGTGTGGTTGTGTACGTGTGATATACATACACTTTTTTTGGATCATATTTTCTATTCCGCTATTTAATCAAAAACCTTTGGGGATCAGTTAAATTGGGGGATAGTCTGTGTTGGTACGTGTGAGAGAGATCCACCTTTCCAAGTTGTTGGGGTTCATCTCATACTTCTGAAGGTTTGAGGGTGCTGCCTGTTCCATACCCCCCCTACTCCTCATCTAGCCTTTTAGGGGTACAAACAATAGTAATTGGGGCCTAGTGTGGTTGTGTACGTGTGATATACATACACTTTTTTTGGATCATATTTTCTATTCCGCTATTTAATCAAAAACCTTTGGGGATAAGTTAAATTGGGGGATAGTCTGTGTTGGTACGTGTGAGAGAGATCCACCTTTCCAAGTTGTTGGGGTTCATCTCATACTTCTGAAGGTTTGAGGGTGCTGCCTGTTCCATACCCCCCCTACTCCTCATCTAGCCTTTTAGGGGTACAAACAATAGTAATTGGGGCCTAGTGTGGTTGTGTACGTGTGATATACATACACTTTTTTTGGATCATATTTTCTATTCCGCTATTTAATCAAAAACCTTTGGGGATCAGTTAAATTGGGGGATAGTCTGTGTTGGTACGTGTGAGAGAGATCCACCTTTCCAAGTTGTTGGGGTTCATCTCATACTTCTGAAGGTTTGAGGGTGCTGCCTGTTCCATACCCCCCCTACTCCTCATCTAGCCTTTTAGGGGTACAAACAATAGTAATTGGGGCCTAGTGTGGTTGTGTACGTGTGATATACATACACTTTTTTTGGATCATATTTTCTATTCCGCTATTTAATCAAAAACCTTTGGGGATCAGTTAAATTGGGGGATAGTCTGTGTTGGTACGTGTGAGAGAGATCCACCTTTCCAAGTTGTTGGGGTTCATCTCATACTTCTGAAGGTTTGAGGGTGCTGCCTGTTCCATACCCCCCCTACTCCTCATCTAGCCTTTTAGGGGTACAAACAATAGTAATTGGGGCCTAGTGTGGTTGTGTACGTGTGATATACATACACTTTTTTTGGATCATATTTTCTATTCCGCTATTTAATCAAAAACCTTTGGGGATCAGTTAAATTGGGGGATAGTCTGTGTTGGTACGTGTGAGAGAGATCCACCTTTCCAAGTTGTTGGGGTTCATCTCATACTTCTGAAGGTTTGAGGGTGCTGCCTGTTCCATACCCCCCCTACTCCTCATCTAGCCTTTTAGGGGTACAAACAATAGTAATTGGGGCCTAGTGTGGTTGTGTACGTGTGATATACATACACTTTTTTTGGATCATATTTTCTATTCCGCTATTTAATCAAAAACCTTTGGGGATCAGTTAAATTGGGGGATAGTCTGTGTTGGTACGTGTGAGAGAGATCCACCTTTCCAAGTTGTTGGGGTTCATCTCATACTTCTGAAGGTTTGAGGGTGCTGCCTGTTCCATACCCCCCCTACTCCTCATCTAGCCTTTTAGGGGTACAAACAATAGTAATTGGGGCCTAGTGTGGTTGTGTACGTGTGATATACATACACTTTTTTTGGATCATATTTTCTATTCCGCTATTTAATCAAAAACCTTTGGGGATCAGTTAAATTGGGGGATAGTCTGTGTTGGTACGTGTGAGAGAGATCCACCTTTCCAAGTTGTTGGGGTTCATCTCATACTTCTGAAGGTTTGAGGGTGCTGCCTGTTCCATACCCCCCCTACTCCTCATCTAGCCTTTTAGGGGTACAAACAATAGTAATTGGGGCCCAGTGTGGTTGTGTACGTGTGATATACATACACTTTTTTTGGATCATATTTTCTATTCCGCTATTTAATTTAACTGGGCCTCCATGCGAGACCTGTGTGCCTTGTTGCGCTGTTTTGAGTACTCCACCAACATGGCCAGTGGCAATGACGCCGTTCTCAGCTTAACTATCCCACTTCTATGCCTCCTTGAAAAAACAATTCGGGCGATGATGGAAGAGGATGTGGCACAGGATGAGGAGGAGGAGGAGGATGAAGAGGTAACATTTCCAAGGCTTTCAGGGCAGTCATTCGCAAGGGGCTCCGAGGGTGGGTTCCTGCACACGCAAACGCCAGGGACGCAATTGTCCAGCAGGGGCACAGTTCTGGAGGATGAGGAGGATGAGGAGGAGGAGGAGCTGGAGGAGGAGATGGAACCATGTTCACAGCAGGGTGGCACCCAGGCCAGCTCATGGCCATCACTGGTGCGTGGCTGGGGGGATACAGAGGACACGGACGATACACCTCCCACAGAGGACAGCCTTTCATTGCCTCTGGGCAGCCTGGCACACATGAGCGATTACATGCTGCAGTGTCTCCACAACGACCGCCGAGTTGCCCACATTCTAACTTGTGCTGATTACTGGGTGGCCACGCTGCTGGATCCCCGTTACAAGGACAACGTACCGTCCTTAATTCACTCACTGGAGCGCGATCGCAAGATGCGCGAGTACAAGCGCACGCTGGTAGACGCCATGCTGCTGGCATTCCCATCTGACAGCGGGGCCACAGTGGAAGCACAAGGCAGAGGAGGAGGAGGAGGAGGTCGCCAACGCAACCAGGGCACCGCCAGCACCTCAGAAGGCAGGGTTAGCATGGCCGAAATGTGGAAAAGCTTTGTCAGCACGCCACAACAAACAGCAGCACCAGCAGCTCAGATGGAACGTCTTAGCAGGAGGCAGCATTTTACCAACATGGTGGAGCAGTATGTGTGCACACGCCTACATGTAGTGAATGACGGGTCTGCCCCCTTCAACTTCTGGGTCTCCAAATTGGGCACATGGCCTGAGCTTGCCCTTTACGCCTTGGAGGTGCTGGCGTGCCCTGCAGCCAGTGTATTATCTGAACGGGTATTTAGCACGGCTGGGGGCGTTATAACAGACAAGCGCAGCCGCCTGTCCAGAGACAATGTGGACAAGCTCATGTTCATTAAAATGAACCAGGCATGGATCCCACGGGACTTTTCCGTACCTTATGCAGAATAGCAATGGATACCGACCTTACCCACCCATTGTTCCATTTTTGCTCTTTCTCACTCTTTTGGGGTGTACCCTCATTTAAAATTTTTGAAAAGAAGCAGTGTTGGCTACCTCGTCCTCCTCCTCAGGGCCAGATTAATGTAGGGGCTATTGGAGCTGCAGCTCCAGGCCCCTACCTTTTATATAGGCCCCGGGTTGGCCATATTCACTGTTACCGCTCTTCTGTCACTTGTAAACACAGAAGTCTGGCTTCTATGCTCGCTTCCCCAGGCAGCACCCTCAGAACCTCCCCACACAGCGTGAAGGCCGGACAAGGAGGGACAGTTGGCGATGCATGGATGTGTTTATGGGCTTCAGAGACAGCATCCCATGTTGAATTAGGCATGCATGGCTGCACCCTTCCTCCTCTGGGTGCATGGCAAGGCACGGCCCTTAAGGCCCTTCAAAATCCTCAGCACCAAGCCCATGATGCTGTTAATCCGGCCCTGGTCCTCCTCCACCGCCGCTTCCACCTACACCGCCCATAGGTGTGCGCAGCCTATTGCATTAAGGTGTGCACCCCAAAGTTGAAATACACATGCATGTGTTTGCCAGCAGGGAGAGTAATGTATCGGGGCCATGTACCTGTAGGCAAGGAGAAATAGAGCAGAGCAGGTCCCAGGGAGATCTTTCCCATCTCCTCACTGGCAATGCTATGTGCCCTAGGTGATTAGGGTGTGCCCAGGCACACCCAGCACACCCTGTGCGCACGCCTATGTCACCGCCACATCCACCACCACCTCAACCTCCCTCCTACTCCATATGGGCCTCGTCCTTCAGAGATGAAGAAGAACATTGTTTTATTTTTCTGTTTTTTTTTGTTGTTTTAAGTTATTTCCCTATCCACATTTGTTTGCAGAGCACTTGCCATGCTCTTAATTACGTTTTGCTGCCATTTGCAGCACTCTAGCCCTTTCCTTTGGTGTTTTAGAGCCATTTTAGTGCCTTAAAGTTCGGGTCCCCATTGACTTCAATGGGGTTCGGTGTCCGGGAAAAGTTCGGTAAAAGTCCGGGACACGGACCCGGACTTTTTTTTAAAGTTCGGCCGAACCCGTCGAACACGGACATCTAGGTGTCCGCTCAACCCTATTACTGACCCTTCTGGCTTCTAGTGTGGCATGGAGGGTGCTTTATCTTTGCAAACCTGAGCCTCTTGGCAACATAATATATTTATTGGAGCTTTCGTGCTTCAGACCACAGGGAGTAGCGTTTTCCAGGACGATTCATTTCCTTGGCATTTAGGGAAACATGGCATGGTGGCAAAAGAAGGAATTTGTGTGGTAGCCTGAGTTAAACTTAATACAAGAATATAGTAATGTCGTCTGAGTCATTTGGGCAAAGTAGATAGTACTGTACATAGATCATAGTGACGTACTTACTTTTAGGATGCTTAAAGAGAAGTTCCAGCCTGCAGGAAAAAAAATTAAAAGTCAGCAATTACTAATACTGCAGCTGCTGACTTTTAATATAAGGACACTTACCTGTCCAGGGATCCCGCAATGCCGACACCCAAAGCCGCTCCAGCCATCGGCTCTGAGTGCAGGTACCGGCATCTACACTAAGTAAAACAGGAAGTGAAGCCTTGAGGCTTCACAGCCTGTTTCCTACTGCGCATGCAGGAGTCACTCTGCATGACAGCAACAGATTCCAAATGCAAATAGCACATTTGAAATTAACTCTGGACCTTTTATCTGCTCCTTGTAGATGGGATAATGAGGGAATAACACACACCTGGCCATAGAAAAGCTGAGCAGCCAATTGTCCCATTACTTTTGGCCCCTAAGGGCCCTTTCACACTATCCGTCCGTCGGACGGATTCCGTTTTTCTCAGCGGGGGATCGAGCCGCCGATCCTCCACTGAGCAGAAGGATGACAGCTGTGTGTCCGCTCTGTGTGCAGAGACACAGTTGTCAGTTCCCCATGCATCTCTATGGGGGAAATCAGATGGGAACGGACCGTCAGTCTGTTCTAATCCGATCCCATCCGCTGGACGGATGGAAAATAGGGTTTCCATCCGTCCAGATTTGACGGATCGGATGTCAGCGGACATGTCTCTGCTGACATCCGATTCCCCATAGGGATGCATGGGGAGACCGTTCAGATCCGCCAAAAAAACGGACAGGTGGATCTGAACGGTCCGCCTGTGTGAAAGGGGCCTTAAAAAGTGGGAGGCACATATACATACTGTTGTAATTCCTACACCTTTCACCTAATTTGGATGTAAATACCCTCAAATTAAAGCTGAAAGTCTGCAGTTAAAGCACATTGTGTTTGTTTCATTTCAAATCCATTAAAAAGATTAGAATTGTGTAGATGTCTCAATATTTATGGACCTGACTGTATTTTATTATATCTTTTAATTTGACAACAATGAAGAAATGTCACTTTGTTACAATGTAAAGTAGTGAGTGTACAACTTGAATAACAGCATGAATTTGCTGTCCCCTCAAAATAACTCAACACACAGCCACTAATGTCTAAACCGTTGGAAACAAAAGTGAGTACTCCCCTAAGGGACAATGTTCAAATAGAGCCCAAAGTGTCAATATTTTGTGTGGCCACCATTGTTTTCTAGCACTGCCTTAACCCTCTTGGGCATGGAGTTCACTAGAGCTTCACACATTTCCACTGGAGTCCTCTTCCAATCCTCTATGACGACATCACGGAGCTGGTAGATGTTAGAGACTTGCGCTCCCCCACCTTCCCTTTTAAGGATGCCCCACAGATGCTCAATAGGATTTAGGTATGAAGACATGCTTGGCCAGTCCATCACCTTTACCCTCAACTTCTTTAGCAAGGCAGTGGTCATCTTGGAGGTGTGTTTGGGGTCATTATCATGTTGGAATACTGCCCTGCGGCCCAGTCTCCGAAGGAAGGGGAGCATGCTCTGCTTCAGTATGTCACAGTACACACAGTACATGTGAGTATGGCATTCTCATGTGTTTATGCTGCATGATGTTACACTTTTTAATACAATAAACTGGAATCTATTTTATTTTTGCTTTATCCATCTTTTATCACTGGCCACATGTGCTCATCTCACTTTCCAAATGTGGCCTTCTGTCGCCCTGGAGGTGTGTGAACCTGCTCCATTGAGAGCCGGTCACACTCTCCTGTCACGTCAATTGGATCGGGGAAACCAGCATCCAAATTGCATAAGTGTAAACCCAGTCTAAAAAGTCTAAAAGTCTGAGTGGTGTAAAAATGACATGACAGAGTTATTCTCTGGTGGATGGACCGCTATTCACATCCCTATGGCCAATCTGTAATATATTGCAAATGTAGATTGTGATAAATGCCCAAAAAAGTAGTGTTAGGCTACATGTAGCTGGTCCAGTCCACCAAGAACTTTTATTGTGGCTATGAATCTCTTGCAATAACAAATTTAGGTTATGGGGGGGGGGGGGGGATTGAGCAGGATGGATGGCTCAGCTGCACTCTGTGAGTGATTTGCAGCAGGTAAGCTCACAGTGTGTAGACAATGCTAAGAAAATGTCTCAACTGCCCTCCTGTTGGTGTATGGCTGAAAGGCTCACTGTAAGTTAAGCTGGGTGGATGGCTGGGCTAAAATTCTTCTGTAAACAATGACCAGAGCACTCACCCGATCTTCACTCATCCTGGGGACTTGTTGCCTGTAATAAGCTGTAACCTGATACAGCTGATGCTACTGATAGAACTGGGAGCCCACACACCATGTGTGCATCCAGGAAGGGATGAACTCACTGCAGACCAGTGTGTGCTGCTAGACAGGGAGCCGACACACAAGTGGAGTGGGATCTGCAGATGCCAACCTGTGCGGAGCCCTCCATGTCTACACCCCCACCAGGGATATTACTGGACCATCCAAAGTGCTGCTTGAGGTTCTACTAGATGCCAGGTCACCTGTTTGAAGTAGCTGATCCCCGTTGGATGCAAGCTGTCAGCACTCTAAAAGCACTCTGCTGCAATCATTTTCTGTAGCTTTGTAGAGTGCCGGGCTGCCTGTGAGAAGTCTTTCTGCAGTCTTGGGGCCCCCCCCCCCCACAGTGGAAGAATGGTAGGGCCCAGTCGCAAGTGCGACTGCTGCAGCCCTGGTGGTTTCGCCACTGATGGAATACCAAACTGCACTGTATATATATATACAGGAAGAAGAAAAAGAAAAAAGCAATATCAGAAAGTTATTTTAGGGGGCCTGGCCAGCGCGAGACAAGGATGGTTGCTTGATCCAGAGCTCCGGCGCCAGGCAAAAGAATCCAGTGGCATCCATCGCCATCCGGGCAGTCAATCACCAGCATCCTCGATATACACAGCCAGAGCTCACCCCTGAGATGTCCCGCAAGAGAAAGGAGGAGAAGGGGCCTAAAAAACTGACAGCCTTCTTCCCGCAGACACCCCAAGGCAGTCGACAAGAATGCACCGGCGGTCCGGGCCTTGGCACCTCAGAGCATGGGCGGGGGCACTTCACAGACCTCTCTGAGGATTTACCCCCCAGGGGGGCATCACTGCAGATACTGTCTCCCCCCCACACCTATGAGCCTTCAAGCCCCTCCTGCAGCAGCCCTGCAAAGTCTCGCCTGAGACTGGAACACTCTGCCCAGACCTCTACACTAGGCCTCATCTGCGACCCCGCTCTGCCAGTTACCCTGGGGTCCTCAGCTATAGCAGCCTTCCCAACCGCAGGCCAGCCCATCCTAGACACCACACTGAAAGAGATTTTACTTTCTCTGCATACATCCCTGCAAGCAGATATGGTCTCCCTCGCCAACCAATTTACAGCCGAAGTTCACTCCCTAGGTGACAGAGTCCACGCTGTTGAATACTCTGTATCAGACATAATCACTACCATTCATGACCTAGTTGAGGCTCATGAAGAAAACCTTACTGAGAGACACTGGCTAAATGCAAAAATCACTGACCTGGAGGATCGCTCCAGGAGAAATAACCTTAAAATCCGGGGCATCCCTGAATCAGTGCAATTCTCTGAGCTACACAAATTTGCCCAGGATCTATTCTCAGCTATCCTTCCTGGAGTGACTCCTCTAGAGCTCACTATGATCGCATCCACAGGGTGCCAAAACCACCCTTTTTCCCCCAGCAAACCCCTCGGGACGTGTTACTGAGGGTTCATTTCTACCAAACTAAAGAGGCTATACTCTCTAAGTCGAGATCACTTGGACGCTTCCCTTACCCTTATACCAATATACAGATATTCGCTGACCTGTCCAAACATACCCTGGATCTACGGAGGCAACTCTCCACCATCACAAAGGCCTTGCAGAACCATAGTCTTACAAATGGATACACCCCCTCAAAAATTGTCCTAGAGAAGGACGGTGTCTCCCACTCCATCACCTCCCTGGAAAGGGGGATAGCCCTGCTCTAGTCTTGGGGTATCATCCCAGATCCAGCCCCCCAGCCAGAGCAAAATCATCCCCAGGCAGACTACCCCAACGGTGGCATAACGCAAACTCGCGCAACAGGAGGGACACTTGAATGCATTCCGCTCTTCTTAACAGAGAACTTGGTGTACTGCCCGGTTATACCACTAATTGCCTGGTGCCACCTAGCCCCTTTGGCTATGGACCTTTTTCACCCCCATTCACTGAGATGGCCTTTGAGGCCTTATATCTCCCCTATGTTTTCTACATGTTTGTCCGTTTTGTTTTTTTGCTTTCCCTTTTCTCTCTATGCAGGTTACTACTTTTTGCAAGCATTGAACACTGTGCACAAGATTTCTGCGCTCTCCTGGTCTCAGGAACATTCACATTTTACCTCATGATCAATAAATTCATTCCTACTAAGCAATCCTTACATTAACACACATACCTTATCTAATCCATTATCACCATACATCTTAGATTGTTTAGCCATGGATTCCATCTAACTGTAAATATTTTCTTCGCCGAACTTATTGTAGCCATATTTTTTTCCATCTCACATTGCTGATTAAGTAATGTAACAATATCAGATGGAGATGGTATCTCCTGAGATTTCCATCTTCTTGTGATTAAAAGTTTTGCCGCTAATAAAAGATGTAAAACCACTACTCTGTACTTTATAGGCATCTCATGGATATTTAGGTGCAGGATCGCCATCTCAGGACTTGGAATTATATATTTTTCCACAACTTCTGAGATCATAGAGAATATTTTGTTCCAAAATGCTCCAATCGATTTACACTCCCAAACTATATGGAATAGCGTCCCTTGTTCACCACACTCTCTCCAACATAATACTGGAGCTAAGGGGTAAAATTTGGAAAGTTTAGTTGGGGTCAAATACCGAAAATTTAAAGTCTTTTGATATAATTCCCAATGATTAGTACATTTTGAGGAAGCGTATGTGGCAGCAAAGGCTTTTAGCCAGTTAGTTTCCGGGAAAGATTTCCCCAGTAATTTTTCCCATTTAAGAACGGTAGTGGCTTTAGAATAGGTGTTATGCTTGTTCAATATATCATAAATAACTGATATACCGTTGGCAGTAGCTAAGGGTGCTTGATAAAACTTGTTTATAGAAATGGGTAATTTAACATATGAAGGAAGGCTATTTTTCCGTAGAAAGGAAAATATTTGATAATAGCTCAAAAAAGCTGACGGTTGTATTCTATACTGGTGAACAAAATATTCAAAACGATGAATCCCTGTTTCATTATACATATCTTTCAAGCATTTAACCCCCTTTCTCAACCACAATTTTATATCAACATTTGGGATGAAGTACGTGAGAACTGAAAGGGGAGTAGGGAATTCACATGTCGCCCCATATTCGAGAGGCGAACAAAATACTTCTGTCTACGTTGCATAGGCAGTTTGCACTGTAATAGATTGGATATTGGGCACAACAGCTCCAATCATTACAGATATCATTGTGGTCCTAAGATTTTCTTGATTACAATCATCCGCCTCTAATCCCAGCCACAATTTATGCTGCACAAGCGTCCACCAATATTTCAATTGATCTAATACAGATGCTTTATAATATGCAGAAACCCAAGGAACTCCCATCCCTCTGTGCCTCCTATGTCTCCTCATAATGAGGGACGCACATCGGGGTGGTTTTCCTTCCCATATAGTTTGATTGAAGCACTTTTGAACAGAGACACAATATTGGGGTGGTAAGGGAATTGCCAACGTACGAAACAAATAAAGTAGTTTGGGAAGTATAATCATTTTTAACATAGCCACTCTGCCTGCTACAGTCAAATCTTGAACCTTAAGTTCTCCAATTTGTCGTGACAAAGTGTCCAGAAAGGGTTTATAATTGTAATCATAAAGTTGGGAAAAAGATGAAGTTAAATTAATCCCCAGGAATGGTATATACGAGGACCATGTAAAGGAAAACTTTTCAGTTATATATTTCTGTAATGACATGGGAACATTAACACCCATAATCTGTGATTTTGTAATGTTTAATTTGTAATATGATACTGCACTAAAATAATTTATCATTTTCTCTACTTCTATTAAAGATGGCGCTGGATTTGTAATGATTAACATGACATCATCAGCAAATAATCTAATCTTATGTTCAACTCCAGCAGCTTTCCAGCCTGTTATCCTCGCGTTGCTCCTAATGCTCTGAGCAAAAGGCTCCATAAGCAACGCAAAGACAACTGGTGAGTGGGGACATCCCTGCCTAGTCCCATTAGTTATCCCAACCGATTTAGATAATATTCCCGATGTAAGTACGTTTGCTGTTGGTCTAGAATAAAGAGCCATTATATTTTTTTCCAACCAACTCACAATCCCAAATTTATGCAGCACTGCCTCCAAATACCCCAAATGGATCCTGTCGAACGCCTTCTCCGCATCCAAAGAAAGTAGCAGGGAAGGCGTCCGACAGGATCCCATCCATGTCAGCAGATTCAAAAGTCTTCTCGTGCCATCAGGAGCCTGCCGTCCTGGCACAAATCCCACCTGGTCTGCATGTACCAACTGGGGTAAAAACTTCTGCAGTCTACTTGCCAAAAGCTTGGCAAAGATTTTAATATCTGCATTTAATAGGGCAATTGGCCTATAAGATGAAGGGTCCTCAGTATCCTTTTTTTTCTTAGGGATTGTAACAATTAATCCCTTCAACATTTCCGATGGAAATGTACCAGTGGAGGCTGCTAATTCAAATACTGATTTTAAGTGGGGAGCTACTTCTGTAGATAAACTTTTATAGAATTCATTGGGAAACCCGTCCTCCCCTGGTGATTTCTGATTAGGGAGTTTGATGATGACTGAGCTAATTTCCTGAGTTGAAAATGGTTGGTAAATTGAGCTCAATTGATCCTCTGTAAGTTTAGGTAATGAAATCTGTGCCAAATAGTTTGAGATAATCTCTGTGGTAGGTTGGGGGATAGTTGTATCCTTTTGAAGAGCATATAATGACTGATAGTAATCTGCAAAGGCGTTGGCAATATCTCTAGGATTTGTTAACCTCCTATGTGAATGAGGGTGTAGAAGTGCTTCTATTTTGTTACTAAATTGTTTAGATTTCCTTTTTTTAGCTAACCAACGTCCCACCCTATTACCCAGGCCATATTATTTAGCTTTAAGGACCTTCAGGTGATATTCCTGTTTATTTAACAAAAGTAACCTAATGGCCTCTTCTTGAATGAAAGACTTACGAAGAACCAGACAGACTGCATCAAGCTCCCTGGACCCCTGAGTACCTGCACAGTGCACGACCCTACATCCACCAATATCCATTAAACTATTATCACTTAATGCCAATGGCCTGAACCACCCGGCCAAGCGTGCCTCCTTATGGCGCACCACCATCAAACAAGCAGCCCAAATTGTTTGTGTGCAGGAGACTCACTTTCTGGAAACCCAGGCGGGAGATGCAGACATCGGGGATGATGTCAGTTCCTGTTCCAAAAGCGGAAGTGACGTTGGACTGTGACAGGATGCAAACATCCGTCAGTCAGGTAGCAGGGACACATGAGGCAAGAAGCCGCCAAGGGTGCAACTGACGTCAACCCTCACCCAAACACGGAAGTGACATCCAACTAACGCCCGGTCAGATGCACTCGAAGGGCACACCCACCAGTGAAGGTCACGCCCTGCCCAATGATCGATCATGCACCACCCCATAGTAAATACAATAACGAGGCTGACGCGCAACCCAACCCAAAAGCACACCAGAAAAACAAGACAGTGTGTCACCACCCTCGAAGAGGGAGGAAGGAGCAGCAGGCCAATCAAGCCAAAAGCCACCCCAAACATGAAACCCACACAAAAACCCGAACATCTGTATGACTATCTAAAATTTTATTCCAAAGAAGAAAAAAAAAGTCCAAAACGAGACCTATCTGCAATATATCCCCCCAAAAAAAACAAAACAAAAAAAAAACAAAGGGGGTATGTAAACATAATAACAAATAAACCACAACAAAAAAATGACAAAAGAAGGGGCAATCGTCCCTATCTGGGCATTATCTAAAATGCCCTCAAAGAAATGGGGCATAGCTCACAAAGCCATTGAGACCGGGAGGTATATCAGCTCTTAAGGTAAAAATCCACCTAGACTAAGAGCGCAAAATGGCATTGTCGAAATCCCCGCCCCGAGGTCTAGAATGTATCCTGTCAATCATCATAAAACTCAAATTGTCCAAGTTGCATACATGGCAGTTTTCAAAATGCCTTGCAATAGGGCTTTCAGGGTCCCCATCACGTATGTCATCCACATGTTCTTTCACACGTTGCCAAAGTATAGGTTTCATTTTGCCCACATAAAACGCATCACAACTCTCCTTCAGGAGATATACGATGCCATGGTCTTGCAATCTGTGAAATGCTTATATCAAATTGTCATGGAGCCAATCATCAGGGGGTCTCTACCAACACGTATATATCAACAAAAGTCACAACGACCACATCGATAGGTGCCCTGGGGGAGGGTGCCACAAGGGTCCGATCCCTGGGCTCTATCGAAGTGGCTCGATGTGAGGAAGTCTTTAATAGAACGATTTCTTCGAAATGTCACACGGGGGTCTGCATCAACAAAATGTTTGATGACATTGTCCTGGGTCAATAGGTACCAGTGTTTCCTCGGGACATTCATTATCTAAATATGCTGTTTGTTACTGTATAATAATAGGTCTAATTTTAACTTTTTCTGGATGATGTTCACTCTGAAATAGTAGCAATCTGCAGGGTTTTTTTAATGATTTCCTATAAGCCCTTTTCTAAGCTCTGTGACTATAGCCCCTTTTGAGAAATATTTCCTTGAGAGCCTTAGCTTGTACCCTAAAGTCATTGTCACAGAGTGATGAACAGGAACTGACGTCATCCCTGCATCTCCCGGCCGGGGATAGTCGACCAAGTGGTGTCAGCCATGTTCTTGCATGTTCCACCTTGTACCCCCGAAACCCTTTTTTGCCCCTTTGTTTTTGGAAATAGAGGTAAAGAAATTGTGTGTAATGCCAAATGAGATAGGCCCCACCTAGCCCTCCCTGGGACCACCCCTTTTGGCTTTATAGGGGGCTGCCCATGTGTAGGGCTTTCCAGTGTTAGAATGGTGGGAGCTCGGGAGACCCAGACATCTCGTCGAGGGCGCATATGCTATCGAGGCTGGCTCACCTTCATGTAATGGCTTAAAACATACTGTGACTTGGTTTTATTCATGGTTTATGGTAAGGTCTATTGGATTGTTTGCCTTTACCAGAGGGATAGCTTATATCCTAAGATTTATTGATATATTTTTTGGGGTAAAATAACTTTCTGATATCGTTTTTTTCTTTTTCCTCTATATATACAGTGTAGATTGGTATTCTATCTTTCTCACAGATAGAAATTTGTAGCGGAGTCCTTGACCAGTGGCAGCATTCGAAAATCTGCAGTTTTGGATTAAGGATAAGCTTCGAGTTTGAGTTGGGCTGTTCGCTTGTTCATCAAATGACGAACAAATGGGCTTCTTCGCAGGAACTTCGAGTTCCTGTATTATCATGGACTCTCTGACTTCTGAATTCCAATAAATAAATCACTGGCTGTCAGGGGGATTTGAACTCACAGCTCTTATGATTATAAGCCTGGTATTCTACCACCTACACCACCAAGCCTGCTTAATCTAAATGTACTCTCCCAAACTTTTATCTCATCCACTGTGTGTAGGGTGATATAGGAGTTAGGCAGGGAAAGTGTGTTCAGCCAAGCTGTACTTGATGGTGACGCAGTCTGTCTGTCTGTCTGTCACTTCAGTTTATATCAGCTTATGTCAGTATTGCTGAAAAAAAAACTGCGTGGGCCCCCCCAGTCCACACCAAAATTTAAAAAAAAATGGCGTGGGGTTTCCCTTAAAATCCATACCAGACCCTTATCCGAGCACACAAACTGGCTGGCCAGGATGGGGGCAGGGGTGAGCGAGCGCTCCCCCTACTTAACCATACCATGCCACATGCCCTCAAAATGGGTGGGTTGGGTGCTTTGGGGCAGGGGGGTCACTGCCACCTCACCCCAAAGCACCTTTCCCCCATGTTGATGGGGACAGGGGTCTCCTCCCCACAACCCTGGGCTGTGGCTGTGGGGGGAGGCTTATCAGAATCTGGAAGCTCCCTTTAACAAGGGGACCCCCAGATCCCGGCCCCCCATGTGAATGGATATGGGGCACATGGTACCCCTACCCATTCACCAAAAAGTGTACAAAAAAATTATGACAAAAGCCAGTTATGGAAAAGTCTTTTATTAAAAAATAAAAAAATACTGTCCCCGATGATCACCAGCTGCCGGAAAAATAGAAAAAAAAAAAAAAAAAAAAAAAAAGAAGAAGCTCTTGCTTCTCCAGAGGCTTCCCGTCGAATGAGCTGTTTTGATTTTGACAGCTCTTTTATAGTGACCTGACATCACAAGCCGTCCCACAATGCACAATGCACTGCTCAAGTGCAATGAATAAATGACTGACGTCAGTCATTTATTCACTGCACCTAAAGCAGTGGATTATGGGAGCTGTCAGCCTGTCAAACTCAGATAGAAGCTAGTTAGCCAGACAGAGTTCAAGGTTCATCATCTGGCTGGGTGGCCTAGCTGGTAGAGTAACCAACTTGCAAACACAAGGTTGTGACTTGAATCCCCTGGCCAGCATGTAATAAATATTAATTATGGATTTTAATTAAAACCTATTAATTGTCCTGCCCCTTCTGAAGTGACGTCAGTAGATTTATTCACTGCACCTGAAAAATGGATTATGGGGCGCTGGTGATGTCAGAACCTATAAAAGAGCTGTCAATCTTAGATAGAGAATTGTTAGGCAGATAGAGTCTTGGGTTACTCAGCTGCCTTGGTGGCGTAGCTGTTAGAATAACAGAGAGGTTGTCAGTTTGAATCCTCGGACCAGCAGGTGATTAATAGTCAATTATAATGAGGATTTGTGATTTCGTATGTTCGCTAGAACATTTCGCCTGTTCGAGATGTTCTGGTGTGAACTGAACAGGGGGGTGTTTGGCTCATCACTATTTTGGATGTATACATTTTTAGTCTCCCCCTAACATGGAACATATCCAACACACCATTTGGAAGGCATATAATATACCATAACTTTTTTTTCTTCCTATATATAAATATTGGACATCATCTGATGTGTAGATAAGTTGTTTTTGTTTATACATATGTATGTTTTTCTTTCTATATACATATTAGACATCTGTAAAGTGTACAACAAAAGCCCTGAAGAAGCGGGATTATAGATATCCCGCTAAACATGTTGGCACTTTCTGCATTAATAGCTTTCATACCACAATTGATGTCTTTTTTTGTAATGTATTATGAGCTATATCTGGTCCTTGGTTCATTGTGTCTGTGTTTGTAAGATTGGATGTGTAGAATAACACATTTATTTTTTAGATATTTTAAAAGACATTTGTGATGCAATTTGATGCTCTTTGGGAGTTACCATCTAAAAAGCCAATTTTTCTTCCATAAAGGCCATTTTTTGTACAGCTTTTTATGTGTAGTTGTTGCACACATTGAACAAGTTGGTGTTAGTTGGATATTGTTATTTATCTTCTCATTTTTACTTTTATGCTTATGTTTAAATACATATATATTTTTCTTGATTGTATTATTGTTCCCCAGGAGTGCCTTATTTCTTTCCATTCATGTATAACATTTTTTTGGAATGATAATAAAAATATCCTTACCCTTATGTGTAATGCTGGGCTTTATCCTGCAACTATGACTAATCCACTTCACAGGAAGTTCTGCCCCTTTACACTAATCTTCACCTTTTTCTTACAATAATACCATGGTAGATGTAATAGTCTTCCCCACTATGACATACCTATGTGCCAGGTGCAGGAAACATTGTTCCTAGGAAGATAGCTCATACATCTGCACCATAGCTTTAGTGTGTGATGGAATTAACAGTTTACCAATTTCACCTAAAACCGCCTGATAGAAAGTAATACATAAAACTTTGTATCAGCAATAACATATTTTCATATGCTGATAATTATTTCTCTTTTTAATTTTAGGAAACCTTATTCATCACTGCTTCATCACAGATGATGAACAATAGCCTGAAAGAGGTATTGTATATTCCTTTTATAGCAAAACCTGACCCCGTGCATCAAATTCATGAATCTATTATGGAGTAACGGAATTTTCTAGTTATCCTTTTAAAAGTGCATAGCGTGGAAGCAAAACTCATCACTATTTTATATCAACTGTACTTAATTAAATGGGCAGTGTGTTATTGCTGAATACTCTTTTATTCTAATGGAAATTTTAGAGGAGTAAATGGGAGAGAAAAACTGAAAAATGAACTAAAAAGAAAAATGTGCTAAAGAGCAATACCAGACATCAAGTGATATCAATCAATCTAAAAATGCTTCCACCAGCAATCTCTTTTATAAGATTTTAAAACATTTTTGCCAAATTTTTCCATTTTAAACATTTTTTTATGTGATATTTAAACAGTTGCTGAGAATCTAAAGGAAATAGATGTTTGCAACATTAAACAACAACCCACCAAGAAATAAGTTACATTAAGCACTCTTGCATTTGAACTAGGTATACAAGGGTCATCAGTCTTCCCCTGCCCAATGCCAGGTTTTCTCCTCACACAAAAAGCGCATCTAGACTTAGTTTTGAGCATACAAGTTTTCAGGCCCTGAAACAAATTCATTTCAGGGATTATAGTAATTTGGAATGTTGGTGATTGTCACCCTCCACCCTCAGGTGATTCATAATTACTTCACTTGTTAAAAGCTAACATACAACAGGGTAGCGACTACATCAGAAAATATCTGCCTTAGGTCTTAAGCTAGGTACACAGGGTCCAAAAATGGTCAGACCAGCAGTTACCAGCCGAACAACAAAAGTTTTGTTGTTAATTCTACTACTAAAATAATGTGTTAACAATGTTCTCCACTTGCTGCAAAATCACATATATGAACATGATTGGCTTTAAGTAGTTATAGCAGGGTTATGGTTGCAGCTGTATGCCATAACTCCAGGATTTTTTTTTTTTCAGCCGGCAATGCTCTTTCATCTAAAAGCAATCCTAAAGGCTGAATAGTCACTTGATTGCTTTTACAGATGGCCAGAGGAGACACCTTCCCCCCTCCCTTCGCCCACTGGTGAGTCTATGGGTTCTCCCGTGCGATCAGGGAGTCCGTTAATTGATCATTATCTGATCCAGCGGTGCTGCCAGGTTATGATAGAGCCGGCCGAGGACCAGAAGGTATCAAGTTTCTTGTGATAGGTAAAGTGATAAAAAAAAAGAAGATTAAGGGGACAAAGTAAAACAAAAAAAATAACATTAATACAATAAATAATGAAAAGATTTTTTTAAAGCTCCCATGTTCCTCCGTGCTCAGGTGCAGAAGCGAACGCATACAAAGGGGGAGCAAGCACATGTAAACGGTGCTCGCACCGCATATTTGAGGTACTGCGAACGTTATAGCGAAATAAATTATTCTAGCCCTAGACCTTCTCTGTAACTCTAAACTGGTAACCGATGGAGATTTTTAGGTATCGTAGTTTGTCGCCATTCCATGAGCATGCAAAGTTTTAAAACATGACATGTTAGGGTATCTATTTACACAGTGTAACACCATCTTTTCTATTTTACCAAAAATTGGGTTATATGTTGTGTTTTTTTGCTTTAAAACTTATTAAAGTGTATTTTTTCCAGAAAGTTGTATTTGTGACATAATAAATTGCAGCGGCCACCATTTTATTCTCTAGGGTCTCTGCTAAAAAAATATAATGTTTAGGGGTTCTAAGTAATTTTCGAGCAATAAAAATTCAGATTTGTACTTGTAAACAAAAAGTGTCAGAATAGACCTGGTCTTCAGGTGGAAAATTCACTTGCATAAAAAAAAAAAAAAAAAACTGTATGACTCATATAATTACTACATGGGCCAAGTGTGCATTTGAACATTTAGATTACCCACTGCTTTTTCTGAAATGTGTTCAAAGTTTTGTTTTTGGTCAAATACTATTTCAGACCTTTTTTGGAATGAAAGGGCTTTTCCCTTTCCTATTACACTGAGATTGCTCGAGTGATGATTATTATTATTATAATATTATTATACAGGATTTATATAGTGCCAACAGTTTCCACAGCACTTTATAATATAAAAAGAGGGACAGCACAGTTACAATACAATAAAATACAAGACAGTTAAGAGGGCCCTGCTCATAAGAGCTTACAATCTAATAAAGTCAAATTCTCCATTTAGCAACTACTTGCCAACTGCCTGTCTGGGAATGTACGTCAGAATTTTGACGTCAAATACCAGGGTTATGGCAAAAACTAGCTGCCATAACCCCCAGTATCGTTTTTTCTATTAGGCGGTCAGCTTTTGGATAAAAGTGATCCCAGCGGCAGATTCGCCGTGAGCTCACTTTTATAGGCAGGGGGAGAGGTCCCCCCCTTTCATGGCTTCCCGGTCGTTTCCAAGCTTACCAGAGCCGTCGGTAAGCTGGGAACCGATCTGATGCAGCCGATGGCTAGGCAGGAAGCTTAGTGAGGGCAAGATAGCCCGAGTAGGCTCTTTTCCCTTCAGGACCTGAGCGACCTCACTTCCTGGTCTCAGGCTTAAAGACATTATTTTTATTTTAAGTGTCAAAAAAAATGTTTTTCTTTTCTTTTGCTTTAAGGGTAAATGAGAGATCTGAGGTCTTGTGCCACGGAACACCGGTTGAGAAACACTGCTCTAGGGTCTTTGCTAAAAATAGATGTATAATAATCGGGGGGTTCTCAGTAATTTTCTAGCAAAAAAAAATGATTTTACTTGTAAAAAACAAATGTCAGACAAAGGCCTGGCCTTTAAGCAGTTAACAAAAGATATGATAATGCATACAACAATTTCTACCAAATAGGCAAAGATCAAAATTTGTAATCAAGTCTTCCAGAGTCCTTGCAATGTATTTTATTTCAACTAAACAAGATTTATCTTTAAAGATTCCAATGAATGGGAAAAGATTTAGAATTTCATTCTAAATTTCCATCCTACCCCAGAGTTTTAATACGTTGCTACCTGCTGAAAGCGTTACTTATTTAAGCTTTGAACAAATCCAGAACAGTGCTGAGTAAACTAGACTATTAGTGGAAAAGTTTTCATTTGTCAGATACAGTTTTCCGCATGACCTCATAAACTATCTTTTTTCCCTTAAGTGTAACTGAAAATACTGCTGTTGTGTTTAAAATATGCTTCCAGCACTAAGGGCTAAGAAAATGTTATTTTAGCCATTTCCTGTTATCTATAATTTCTATGTAATAGCAGGGTTAAGGAGGAAAAGATGTAGGTGCTCCAATACTGTGAGGCTACTTTTTCTGAACCTACAAATTTTTTTTGGGGTTCAGGTTCATCTCTAGTAGTCATATAGTGTTATATTGGAGTTAACCTTAAAGAACCTGATGTGTTTCCAAAGCTTGCATCTCTAATAGTTGAAGTTTCCCATAGGGGCTATGATTTAGGCTGTTTTTAGATGAGCAGTAAGCTAGCTGCACAAGGTTGTGGGGCATTTGTGGAGCTTCCTCATTTACTTGACTTCTGCCTGATGAACACAACGAGAATGATAATTTTTGCAATGAGTGTGAAACACCCCTATCTGCTGCCTTTTCAGCCTAAGTGAGGGGGAGTGGTGGGGGCTCCAAAAACATGGCTCAACTGTGTGTTTTTAATGCCCGCAACCGCAAGTCTATATGAGCACCTACTGCAAACGCTAAACTTGGCACAATTTCATCTCCAGAAACATGCATGACCATTGCTCTACTATTCATATTCATGAACACCCCTAGACTTTTTGGGTTGGTTTACTAAAGGCAAATAGGCTGTTCACTTTGCAAGAGAATTTTCATTTTGCAAGGACATTTTCCCCTAGCTTCGTGAATGCGGTAAACAGAAGAAAGAACAAAGAATACCCAATTACATACAAGGAAAAAAAATGTATTTTTGCTTGCAAAAGATTGAATGATGGAAGTAAGGGAGAACACACCACCTCATCCACTAAGCTCTAGGGAAAATTCCCTTGCAAAGTAGAAATCCCCTTGCAAGGTGAACAGCCTGTTTGCCTATAGTAAATCAACCACAGTGTCACTCATGTCTGTCTCACTACCTTAATTGAAGCAGCCAGTGCAAACACCTACTGTCTGAATTTTTGCTAGTGTAATGGAGTTGAAAGAAATTTCATAACTATTTTCCTGCCATTACATCATTAAGTGAAAGTGTCTCTAAACCCAAAAACAAAAACATGTAATATATTGTAGCTTACTCATTCTTAGCTTTGGTAGTTGCATTTGTTTTCTTTTTTTGTAGGATTTTTTTTTTTTTTTACCTGGCAATCCCTCTGGTAACACATGTCCTGTCCTAGGGTGGCAACAGACTCTCACCCACTTTACTGTATCTATAGAGGAACAGCATTGTCATCCAAGAAGAGGTAATAAGTTATGACCACAGAACACCCCCTCCTCATTATCATAACAAAGGGGTAGATGTTCTGCAGTTCTACCTCTTCCTTGTTTGAGATATAGCAGCAGAGTGCAACAGTTTGTGTTTTTTTTTTTTTTTTGTTTTTTCTGCATCTTTTGATTACAGATTTAACAGCATGATTTTAATTGTATATTTCACAAACAATATCAGGTGTCCCCATGCCATAAAAAAATAAGCTGGTCATGAAATGGCATCTACCAGTGTATTAAATGTGTTTGTTATTTCCTTTTTAAATTTTACTGTAATACATCCTAAACAAAAAAAAAAAAGAATTAAAAATTTCACAAAACAAAAAAATACTAGTTAGAACAAATTCTACACCAGAGCCTTAATTCAAGCATGTATACAAATGGTTATTAGGTTCCTCAGGCCAGTAAGTGGGACTTTAAGGCAATAAAGAAAAACGTATCAGCATGAATGCGATTTTAAATTTTATCGTAAAAAACACATGAATTACAACATGTTTGGTTCGTAAATTATATAGTGCAGGGTGGGTGAGAGACCCATCCGTGGTAGTGCACGAAAGGTAAAGAAGTGACACTGTGAATATTGGTGACTTTAGAAACACAAGAATCCTGCCATCCGTCGGTATTGGATGTTGCAGGGAGCGTCTCAATTCCAACGCGTTTCGGCTGCCTAAAGCGGCTATGTCTTTTTCAAGGTATCACCATATCTAAAATGATATTTAGACATTGTTAGTGTCATTGTTGCACTAAATACTTAGTTGGTGTGATCTAAGTTAAATAAATAGCTTACATTTCGTTTTTTGTACAGTTTCTCGGTCGTTATGTGTGGAAAATGCCCCTCTTTTTCCCAAGGTAGCCACAAGATCCCCAAAGAGGAAAGGAGTAACGGTGATGCGGGCACTAGAAAGACCAAATTGCTGTTTCATAAGTATCCATGACATACATTAATTCTTAGCCACTTGGGGTTCTCAGGGGTACTCACATGGTCCAGAGTAACTGGTTTCCTCATTCGGAGTCCCTGATGGAAGTGGTAACTGTCCCTGGAAATATATATTTATTTTGTATGTACTAACAATGTCTAAATATCATTTTAGATATGGTGATACCTTGAAAAAGGCATAGCCGCTTTAGGCAGCCGAAACGCGTTGGAATTGAGACGCTCCCTGCAACATCCAATACCGACGGATGGCAGGATTCTTGTGTTTCTAAAGTCACCAATATTCACAGTGTCACTTCTTTACCTTTCGTGCACTACCACGGATGGGTCTCTCACCCACCCTGCACTATATAATTTACGAACCAAACATGTTGTAATTCATGTGTTTTTTACGATAAAATTTAAAAATCGCATTCATGCTGATACGTTTTTCTTTATTGCCTTAAAGTCCCACTTACTGGCCTGAGGAACCAAATAACCATTTGTATACTTACCAGGGATGTTGGCACAATTACGCTTAGGAATCATCTACCTACATCAATAATTCCTTGAAATTCTGGTTTTCTAGAGCTCAAACTATCAAATCGCATTTCTAGACTACGGATAAAAATCATCCAATTCCTCACATGATCTCTAGAAACCTCTACTATTCACAGGGAATCTCCATTCCCAATTTTCTTCTTTCTTTTCCTTATGTTACTCTCTATTTCTCGTTCGAGAAATCAATACCTACAGCAATATACGTACAAATCAAATTGTAGCTATATGACAGATAGCTACGAATATAATTAACGTTTTTTCCTTCATTCCAATCTCTGCAGTGCAGAGTGAAAGGAAACTAGGAAAATATCATCAGTGATCTCTTCATTGATCGCTGTCACAAAAGGAGGTAAAAAAAACAAGAAACGACCATGGGTGACCTACAGGGGGACGAATGGAATAACCTGATGTCCAGGATTGAAACAAACTTCCAAAACAAGGAACAGCAGGAATCAGACACACTTGCTCTCTTCTCTACCCTCAGATGACAACTGGAAAAGAAATCATCCCTTCATTGGCATATTAAGTCCTTTGAAAGATATATTTCTGAGGAAATTAACCCAGCGGGACTTCGAATTCAGATCTTTCCGACTATGGACAATGTAACAGCACTTATGAAACAACAATGGGAAGAACAACTAAATGCATGCTCCAAAAACCTGATGATCTTACTGCAGGAGAAATATGAACGTCAAATCAAAAAGATCGATGAAGAAACCAAACTCACATACCTGAAATTAGCACCATTAAAAACTGTCCAGATGTATAGCGAAGAGGAAAGGAAATTGAAGGACCACTTGGAGAACTACAGCAAACAAATTCTCCGCAAAAAGGAGAAAAAGTATTGGCGAGACAAAAATGCCTTCGCCCAAGGAAGAGCCTACAGATGGAACAACCCTAGAAGGACCTACAAAAATAAATCACAACCTGGCCTGAAATACACCAGCCATGACAATACCTATTACTCATCAGACTCCTCATCACATGCCTCCGGGTCAGATAGCCGCAAAAGAGGGCCACCACCCAGAGGACCGCTACCACGACAAACACCAACACCCAACGAGAGAGAAGACGGAGAGGCCAGAACTGAAAATGAAAGTGAAGAACTGGAGAATCAAACACAAGGTGGTACAAAAACCCAGGGAATGGCTACAAGGTTTTGAGTAAATAGAGAGGAAGCCCCTAAAAAACAAAAGGCTTTTTTAGGAAAGCCCAACTTGAAACAAACCAAACTTCCCATGGTCACCGACCCCCAAGGATCAAAACATCCATAATTAACCTCTCATCACAAAACCTAACCACCCATGAAGAAGAGGTACTACGCCTAGGCCTCTCCTTCTGTCCAAGAAACAATGCAGACAAATTTGAAGTCAAAGATATCAACTTATTTGCACGAAAGACACTATTCCAAGCCATGTATAACAAACCTCCACCAGAGGAAAAAGACCCTGGCCTTACTGCTGCGGAATTTCGCGCGATTAGAGATTTAAATATTCTGTTGGAGGAAGGTGGTCTCGACGATGATTGGGAAGACCCCTCATTACCACCAGAAGAAGACAATAGTGAGGAAGAAGGGGAAGATCTGGAAACACCCCGCTTCCAGAAAAAATCTCAGAAATTCCCACCACTGAGCCTCAACCCAGCAGTCGCCCTGTTTGTCAAACAGACGACTAGGGAAATTGAAGGACTTAGTATGAACAAGACAAAGGACAACTTAACCAAATCACAGAGGAAAGCACTCAAAGACCTAAAAAGCTATGACACCATCACCATAAAACCAGCTGATAAAGGCGGGAACATAGTTATCATGGACAACAAGAAATACAAGGAGATGTGCATGAACATCTTGGATAACCGACAATGTTATAAACAAATATCACCATTGATGATAAAATCCTATAATGAAATATTCTATAAAAAAGTCGATAAGGCCTTGAACGAAGGGGCCATATCAAAAACTTTATGGGAATACATCAGAACTACATACCCCAGAACACCTACGTTCTATTCTCTGCCGAAAATACACAAGGACGCTAATAACCCGCCAGGGAGACCCATTATATCTGGGAACGGGAACATCTCAGAAAACATGAGCAGAGTCATAGATGCTCACCTTCGACCACATGTAACTAAATTATCATCATATACGAAGGACACCATCCACCTTTTGCAAATACTGGAAGGCATGACCACCTCACCAGAAATGTACCTCGTCACAATTGACGTAGAATCGCTCTATAGCAATATACCGCACGATAAAGGGATTCTCGCAGTACAACAAGCGCTCAGTCAACAGAGTCGCTACGACCAAAAATTTAATGATTTCATTATCTCCATGTTACACTTTATTTTACATCACAATTATTTTTGCTTTGATGGCCTTCATTTCTTACAAATCTGCGGTGTTGCCATGGGCACTAGCTGTGCCCCATCCTATGCCAACATATACCTGGGCATGTGGGAGCAGGACTTCCTCCACAGTGAAGAGAACTCTATATACTCTTGCCATATAACATTATGGCAGAGATATATAGACGATATCTTCCTCCTGTGGAATGGACCTGAAGATCTTTTGAAAAAATGCTTGGAACGCATGAACAGGAACTTCTTCAATATGCACTTCACCATGCAATATAGCCAAACCAAGATCAGTTTCCTTGACACCTGGATCTATAAAGATTCCGATGCCAACCTCAACACAACATTATACAGGAAAGAGACTGCAGGTAATACTGTTCTGCATGCGGACAGCTTCCACCCCACAGCCCTAGTTAAATCGATCCCATACAGTCAATTTCTAAGGCTAAAGAGGAACTGTACCACCCAACATGACTTTAAATGTGAATCTGACAAACTAACCGCACGACTACGACTGAGAGGGTACTCCAAAACATGCCTGAGGAAGGCCTTCAATCGAGCCAATGGGCAGGAGAGACATGAAATCTTATTTAAGAAACCAATCGACAAACCACCTGAAAGTGCCAACAGGATCATCATGCAATATACCAACCAGCATGACTCCATCAGGAAAATCATCAAGAACAACTGGCACATTCTCACCGGTGATCCAAGCCTAAGACATCTGCTCCCAGCAAACCCCTTAATCACATTCAAGAAAGCTGGATCCCTCCAGCAAGCACTAGTTCATAGTGAATTTAAAAACGGATCCAGAAAGGATCCTTGTAAGGATAAAGGGACGTACCCATGTGGAGGATGCCCCCAATGCCAAGTCATTGTCAAATGTACAAGCAAAATTTTACCAAATGGGGAGCTGTTTATACCGGCCCATTTCGTTAACTGCAAAACTCGAGCAATTGTTTACCTGATGGAATGCAACTGCGGGGCCCATTACGTTGGTAAAACAAAACAAGAATTTCGCACACACATGTCAACCATGGAGAGGTGTAATTTCTATCTCCCACTTGGTAGGCACGTAAGAGACAAACACCAATCAAAAATGCCCAAAGTAAGCTTCATGGCCCTGGATAGGATACATATGCCGGGGAGGGGGGGGGGGGTGATTGGAATAAGACCCTCCTGCAAAGAGAGATGAGGTGGAATAGACACCTTGGAGCTACTACACCTCCTGGCCTCAATGAAGCAGAGAGCTTCAAACCTTTTCTCGAAGGATTTGTATCGGGCAAAACCGACTAACATAACTGGTAAAATAAACAGGGACCAGTCAAACACTACAAGCCTATATCCAGGTTTTAAATTTCTTTCATTTAATCATTTATTTATTCATTATCAGTATTTATTTATTATCAATAGCCATTGATCCAACTTACCGATCCAATTCCCACACACATCTATACAACTCTCCCTTACCTATCCACACCATCTCTCCCAATACTGTGCCCCATGACCAAGGCCCTGCCTGACAGGCGTGAGTACCCCCAGATCAACAGTCTATGACATACCACCTATACCAATTGGCTGACATCAGGCATCCACACAATCCCCAGCCACCTATATCCCCGTCCTGGGGACTGTCTTTCTTATTATTTTTTTCATCTATGTTTCTTTTTTGTCTCCTACTTTAATGATTGTATGTTATTGCTGCAACAATGGAAAAGACTTGTACATAATATATACATATAGTATAGATATATCTGCTTAGATGTATATGCACACACGATGTTAAACAGACTCGGATCGTTTGGAATTTCCCCCCCCCCGAATACCCAATAGTAGTCCCCGACACGGAAAGCCCCGCCTCCTGAGGCGGGGCACTGTTTGGGTCACCAGTATCTCCATCTGAGCCCGATGGCGTCCTTGTGGCTTGTCCACCAATGCCTGACGGCATCCTGGTTGGCCCCTCCTCTCCGTGTCGGCGGCGTCCTTAGTTGCCAGGCAGCGAGGGGAATCTTCGCTGCAACTCGCGCAGGAGCTTCGGCACATGAGCAGTACTTACGGTCAAAGCCCTTCCGCCCTGACATATAGGACCGCGCTGCGCAGCAATGCGCATGCGCGGCCTATATATAAGGCGCCGGGGATCCCCGGAAGAGTGCCATTCATCTCCGGATGCCGGAGAGGAAACACTCTTGGACGACGGTGACGTGACCAGCCTCCCTGTACCACACTCGGCCTCCCCCTGCAGGACAAAGGTATCATTACGCCCCAACCTTTTTCAGGGCAACTTTGCACCATTAACATGGAACTTATTCCTAACCTGCAACATATATTCTTCAACATAGACACGGCCCTGCATCCTTAAGATCGGAGCAGAGGAGGCAATAACCATCAGTCCCGTGTACCATACTCGGCCTACCCCTACTGGACAAAGGTATTACTACACCAAAACTTTTTTTAGTGCAATTATGCACCAATTACATGGAACATATCCCTAATCTGTTATGCATATTCTTCAATACAGATACGGCCCTATATCCCCAAGACCGGAGCAGAGGAGGTAAAAATAACTTGAAAACCCCTCCCCCCCTCCCTGTTTTTGTACTAGGATTGTTTCTTAGTCAAAACCGGGACCAACTACCTGGAACATATCCCTAAATATGCTTCTCATGTTTCTTTAATATAGATACCACCCTGCATTCCCTTGAGACCTGAAGCAGAGGAGGTAATTACACCTTTCTGTCAAAAGCCTAATTATGTTTCTGTCCAATATACAATCCCTGGATATACAAAATAAATATATATTTCCAGGGACAGTTACCACTTCCATCAGGGACTCCGAATGAGGAAACCAGTTACTCTGGACCATGTGAGTACCCCTGAGAACCCCAAGTGGCTAAGAATTAATGTATGTCATGGATACTTATGAAACAGCAATTTGGTCTTTCTAGTGCCCGCATCACCGTTACTCCTTTCCTCTGTGGGGATCTTGTGGCTACCTTGGGAAAAAGAGGGGCATTTTCCACACATAACGACCGAGAAACTGTACAAAAAACGAAATGTAAGCTATTTATTTAACTTAGATCACACCAACTAAGTATTTAGTGCAACAATGACACTAACAATGTCTAAATATCATTTTAGATATGGTGATACCTTGAAAAAGGCATAGCCGCTTTAGGCAGCCGAAACGCATTGGAATTGAGACGCTCCCTGCAACATCCAATACCGACGGATGGCAGGATTCTTGTGTTTCTAAAGTCACCAATATTCACAGTGTCACTTCTTTACCTTTCGTGCACTACCACGGATGGGTCTCTCACCCACCCTGCACTATATAATTTACGAACCAAACATGTTGTAATTCATGTGTTTTTTACGATAAAATTTAAAATCGCATTCATGCTGATACGTTTTTCTTTATTGCCTTAAAGTCCCACTTACTGGCCTGAGGAACCAAATAACCATTTGTATACTTACCAGGGATGTTGGCACAATTACACTTAGGAATCATCTACCTACATCAATAATTCCTTGAAATTCTGGTTTTCTAGAGCTCAAACTATCAAATCTTAATTCAAGCATGTAGTCTTAAAGAGTAGCTCCACTTTTGTGGGGGGAAAAAAATAGCAAATAAAGAAAAAACAATATAGCGTATACATTTGCGACACAAATAATATTGTCATTAAATGTTATTAACCACTTAAGCCCCGGAAGATTTTACCCCCTTCCTGACCAGGGGGTATTTTGCGATTCGGCACTGCGTGACTTTAATGGACAATTGCGCGGTCGTGCGACGCTGTATCTAAACAAATTTGACGTCCTTTTTTTCCCCACAAACAGAGCTTTCTTTTGGTGCTATTTGATCACCTGTGCGATTTTTTGATCACGCGCTATAAACAAAAAAAGAGCGTACATTTTGCAAAAATAGCAATATTTTTCACATTTTTTTTATATGAAATTCCCCCCAAAAATAATGTAAAAATCAAAATTTTTTAACATTTTCGGCCAATTTGTTTTATGCTACCTATGTTTGGTAAAAAAAAAAAAAAAATCGCAACAAGCGTATTTTGATTGGTTTGCGCAAAAGTTATCGCGTTTACTAACAAAGGGAAAGATTTTTGTCATTTTTGTTGTTTTTTTTTTTAACGCGTAATGGCGGCGATCTGCGATTTTTTTGCAGTACTGCGACATTGCGGCGGACAGATCGGACCCTTGACTGACATTTTTGACACTTTTGGGGTTACCAGTGACATTTCTACAGTAATCAGTGCTATACATATGCACTATTACTGTAAAAATACACTGGCAGTGAAGGGGTTAACTTTTTTTGAAAGGGAGGGGCTATGTGTGTCCCTAGGGGCATGCTTTCTACTGTGATTGGCTGTGGCTTCAGATGTATGAAGAGTGATCAACGGTTCTACATAGTAGAACCATATGATCATCCTTCATACACAGGGGAGAATGACAGGCAGCTTGTTTACACAAGCCGCCTGACTTTCTCCCTCTCCCCCGCTGATCGCAGAGTGACCGGCGGACATCGGGTCCGCCGGTCACACGCGCGGGGGGGTCCGTGACCACGCGGGGGCGCGCGCTTGCTCCCTAGACCCTCACAAGCTAGTGACGTAGCCCTACGTCACTTTGCCTGTGAGGGGCTGACTGCCGACGTAGATCGGCGTTAGGCAGTCGGCAAGTGGTTAAAAAATAACTTTCCTTTTCAATCTGCAGCTGTTGTAATTTTCTGAAAATGCAATGCAATATGGCTACCTGGAGCTGTTGTGTACACAGAATGTGTACTGACCACACCCCAAAAACATAATTTCCTGCTTGTATGATTGGTTCACTGATTTTCCCAGAAGTCTGCCTGAGATACAAGTCAGACTTTGGGCATCCCCTGCAACAAAAAAAGTAATTTTTAGCAAACACACTTCTAAAGATATGCAGGCCCAGCAGCTTTCCTCATTAGTGCCCTGCAGCTGCACAGCTGAGAGATAATTATAAAACCCCTCCCATTAGGTCCATTTATCACAGAGGAACAAACAATGATTTCCTCAGAATAACAAAAGGTAGGAATCTGCAACAAAGTTTGTTAAAATCCTTGTAATGTACAGAGATCACCCAGAGGGAAGTGTTTTTTTCTTTAATATGGGGGCCAGGTACCTTGCTAGGAGGGGCCTCTTCCCCAAAACCCTGGCCTGGGGGGTCTTCAGGCAGGGAGGCTTATTGAAATCTGGAAGCCCCCTTTAGAAATAAATGAGAAGGGGTACATAGTTCATTCACAAAAAAAAAAGTAAATATAAAGTGTTACTAAACCCACAACAGTAAAATCAATGTGCATATGCAGTAAAGGATGCTTTTTATACCCACTGTGGAACCTAAGGGGTTAATCCTCTGCAATGTGTATAAAGGCTGTTTAATCCTGTCTCTCTGACTCCAATCCATCTCCCGATAGAACAGAGCATTAGGAGTCAGGCTGCATATGCTCAGTTGGGGGGTGTACTGCTAGAGAGATTTTTTTTCTTTGGAGGGTGCGTGTGATCAGCATACTGCCAATCAGCACTGTCCAGACATGTCCAGACAGACGATCAGGGGAGAATGAAAACGCCAAAATAATAATCAATAAATTATCAGCGCAACCAACTAGTGAAAAAACCAAAGATGGTATAAACAATTGAAACAGCAAATTAATACTGGTGCAAATAAGTATACAAATATCAGTGCAATAATCCGGCTGCAAACACAAATTGTGTAACACCTCACAAATAATATGCAAATACCTATAAAAGTGCTTTGCCAGAAATACTTAATATATAAACCGGTGATATTGATGGTGTAATAAATATCATAAGAGTCTAAAATAAAGTCCATAAGTGTCCAAATAAAGGTGAAAAGACGAAACTACCAACAAGGTAGTAAAAAAAACAAAGGTGGTAAGAAAATCCTAAAAATTTCTTCACAAACACCGCTGTGCATATATCCCACCACCGGCTAGATTGGTCTCTCACCTCAGCCACAGACCCATAAAGGGTCAAAGATCGCATATATCAGCTGTAGCAGCCTGGGGATTATCCTCTCCTAGCTCTCTCGGACAGCCCAACATAGATCACTCAGGTGGGGATGGATGAACTCCAATCAAACTCAGAAATCGGTGTATATATAAAACAAAGGGGACATATATAGTGCTCTCCGTCTGAATACCAATGTCTTTATTAGATATAGTAAAAGGTACTCACATTTAGCGGCACTCAGCGGTACACTCAATGCAGACAGATACACATGCAGCTGGGACAAAGGGAAAGTACAACGTCAGGTATGTAGGCTCCACCCTAAGAGTTACGTCAGAGCTAACCAATAGCCTTCGACTTCTTCAGTAGGACCCCTAGCTTACTGAATATGGTGAAATTTAACTTTGCAAAGAATACCCAATCACGTGCAAGAAAGTTAAAAAAACAGCATTTTTGATTGAATATGATTGGATGATGGAAGTCAGCAGAGTATCATCTCATTCACTAAGCTCTGGGGGAAATTATTTTGCAAAGTTAATCATCAATTTGCCTTTAGTAGCTCAATTCCTATTGGCTTGATGTTAAGCAATCTCATACACATATCACAATCATGTTGCAAAAACAGTATTTCTGTTGTATCTGTATAAAACAATATATTGTATCTGTTTGTGAACTTTCCGACCACTGGTAATTTAGGTCTCTCAATGAAACGTTGTTTGATAATTTTTGCAATGAATTACAGTCCTTAGCTTTGTTCAGAGGCGTAACTAGAACCTTCAGGGCCCCGGTGCAAGAACCCATGAAGGCCCCCCCCGGACCCCTGGCCGGGGCCCTTCCCTTCAAGCCTAGGGCTCTTCCCACTGATCCTGGGGCCCTTTATTATGGTCCCGCAGTGGGACCCTTTCACAAGTTCTGCAGTGGGCCCCCTTCCTCCCATCTTGGGGCCTCCTCACGGTGGTGGAATGCCTGGGCTTGGTCACAAGTGTGACCTTTGCGATCCTGGAAGTTCACCCACTGGTGTCAGTAGCTTTTTTTTTTGTATTTTAATTGTATTATTTTTTATCATTTTATTTTATTTTTATACAATGTCACTGACTATGACTCTGTCCATTCAGAAAAGGAAGGAGCTGGTAAATTACATATTTACTGACCCCTTCCTGGTTCTCTATTGTGACACATCCCCTGCAGCAGCCGGCAGGAGAGGGGAGGGACCACAGTGGGGGGAGCACACAGGGACCCAGAGACAGCAGAACACAAGTGAACTGGATAGGAGGAGTGGCGGGGGCAGCATACAGAGGAACCAATCTCCTCCATTTTCCTCCTGCAGCTACAGGAGGAAAAAGGAGGACAGTGATTTTTCTACATGCTGCCCCGCAGCCCCTCCTATGCAGGTGTACAGGGGAGCCACACGGGCCCCCTGGAGCATGGGGCCCGGTTGCAATTGCAACCCCTGCAACCCCTGTAGTTACGCCCCTGGCTTTGTTCATCAGCTGCTGCTGAACTATAAGCTCACAAACTGTAATGATTCACAGTGCAATGCCAAGCCATCCACATGGGAACATTTTGCCATAGCCATTTGTTTTCCATATACTGTGATGGTAATACTGACACTTTATAATCTTCAGTGTAGCATATGACAATCTCTTGCAATTATCATAGTGTAGCTACAAAGTCAAAGTTAGCATAGTACAGGCATAATATTGTCTTATCTTATTCTGTTAAATAGGATTTTTTGGATAATAATAATAATAATAATAATATGAAGAAATACACAGCTGCTGGTGATGGTGATGGTGCTGACTATAAAAAGGGCACATTTCAATTCCTCACTGATCAATGTCTGTGTCTAGTGCTGAAATTTTAACTGCAGGGGTTACATTTTGTTGCTTGCAGTGTGTAGACTGCAAAAGATGCTAAACGGTTCCAAAAGTGTTCCATTCTGTTTGGCTGTAACCAAATCGTAACTTCTCTACTTGACTAGATTAGATAAGGGGTGAGATCAGAGACATACAGTGGGTACGGAAAGTATTCAGACCCCCTTAAATTTTTCACTCTTTGTTATATTGCAGCCATTTGCTAAAATCATTTAAGTTCATTCTTCTTCCCCATGAATGTACACACAGCTCCCCATATTGACGGAAAAACACAGAATTGTTGACATTGTTGCAGATTTATTAAAAAAGAAAAACTGAAATATCACATGGTCCTAAGTATTCAGACCCTTTGCTGTGACACTCATATATTTAACTCAGGTGCTTTTCATTTCTTCTGATCATCCTTGAGATGGTTCTACACCTTCATTTGAGTCCAGCTGTCTTTGATTATACTGATTGGACTTGATTAGGAAAGCCACACACCTGTCTATATAAGACCTTCCAGATCACAATGCATGTCAGATCAAATGAGAATCATGAGGTCAAAGGAACTGCCTGAAGAGCTCAGAGACAGAATTGTGGCAAGGCACAGATCTGGCCAAGGTTACAAAAAGATTTCTGCTGCACTTAAGGTTCCTAGGAGCACAGTGGCCTCCATAATCCTCAAATGGAAGACGTTTGGGACGACCAGAACCCTTCCTAGAGCTGGCCATCCGGCCAAACTGAGCTATCGGGGGAGAAGAGCCTTGGTGAGAGAGGTAAAGAAGAACCCAAAGATCACTGTGGCTGAGCTCCAGAGATGCAGTCAGGAGATGGGAGAAAGTTGTAGAAAGTCAACCATCACTGCAGCCCTCCACCAGTTGGGGCTTTATGGCAGAGTGGCCCGACGGAAGCCTCTCCTCAGTGTAAGACACATGAAAGCCCGCATGGAGTTTGCTAAAAAACACCTGAAGGACTCCAAGATGGTGAGAAATAAGATTCTCTGGTCTGATGAGACCAAAATAGAACTTTTTGGCCTTAATTCTAAGCGGTATGTGTGGAGAAAACCAGGCACTGCTCATCACCTGTCCAATACAGTCTCAACAGTGAAGCATGGTGGTGGCAGCATCATGCTGTGGGGGTGTTTTTCAGCTGCAGGGACAGGACGACTGGTTGCAATCGAGGGACCTCAGACTGGGCCGAAGGTTTACCTTCCAACAAGACAATGACCCTAAGCACACAGCTAAAATAACGAAGGAGTGGCTTCACAACAACTCCGTGACTGTTCTTGAATGGTCCAGCCAGAGCCCTGACTTAAACCCAATTGAGCATCTCTGGAGAGACCTAAAATGGCTGTCCACCAACGTTTACCATCCAACCTGACAGAACTGGAGAGGATCTTCAAGGAGGAATGGCAGAGGATCCCCAAATCCAGGTGTGAAAGACTTGTTGCATCTTTCCCAAAAAGACTCCTGGCTGTATAAGATCAAAAGGGGGCTTTTACTAAATACTGAGCAAAGGGTCTGAATACTTAGGACCATGTGATATTTCAGTTTTTCTTTTTTAATAAATCTGCAACAATGTCAACAATTCTGTGTTTTTCTGTCAGTATGGGGTGCTATGTGTACATTCATGAGGAAGAAGAATGAACTTAAATGATTTTAGCAAATGGCTGCAATATAACAAAGAGTGAAAAATTTAAGGGGGTCTGAATACTTTCCGTACCCACTGTACATTTCGGGATACATACCTTGAAAAATAGATTTGTCCAACCATACAGTCTGGGTTGATTTACTAAAACTGGAGAGTGCAAAATCTGGTGCAGCTCCAGGTTTTATTGTCAAAACATAATTAAACAAGCTGAAGTTAGAAGCTGATTGGCTACCATGCATGGCTGCACCAGATTTTGCACTCTCTAGTTTTAGTAAATCATCCCCAATGAGTCTGTGGTGTATATACTGAGAGTTCTCAGCCTGTATTTTTTTTAAGGCATAAGGACCACCTACACTCCCTTTCCCTCTTACTCCATACTCTTCACTAAAGCATGAAGAAAAGGTACTCAAAAATAGCTGCCTACACCATATTGCACACAGCCGATGACAAATCGCGTCACTGCGCAGCCCCCCAAGAAGTGCATTCAACAGGACGTCACATTACATCCTCCAAGAACAATAGTGCTCCTGCCTGGCCATCATTGTACTTAATGCTGGGTGGGAGCATTGTTGTTCTGGGAGGACATCATATGACGCCCTCCCAGAAGGAATGATCACTGTACTGGCCCACTGCCAGTACCATGTGATCACTGTTACCAATCACAGCAGATCACATGACAATGGTAAACAATGGATAACTTCCTTTCATGCCATCTATTGTATGCAATAGTGTTGCTAGCTGTGATTGGTCACAGTGATCGCATGGTACAGACAGGGCCAATTACAGCCAATCTATACCATACCAAAAGACACTGAATTAACCAGTTTCATTCAGTAAAAATGGTTGCTTATACCAATGAAATTCATTGCTATAAGCAATCATAATGTGTAAAAAGAAAAATCCTAATCACTTACCCAGAATAGTACAGTGCTATAGTAACTGTCACACTTACCCCAAACGTAGGTGGTCAGACTCTATAGCTGGCTACTGTGTTCTTCACCTATAGCAAGCCCCTTTCCCATAAGCAAGCAGACCTACCGGTATTCGGTTGCCCCAAGAACACAATGCTATAGTGCCTGACCACCATACCAGGGCAGGCACAAACTGAGCAAAGCAAACAGGTAATGGTGGTTGGCAAATAGGCAGAGTGGTCCAATGCCAGTCCAGGTAAAAAGCAGGCAGAGTTCAGAGAATAGTCATTGTCAGATCTGCAGCCATACACAGGGAAATCCAGTCTAGTAGAGCAAGGCAGACAAACAGGAGCTTGATTAGGTATTACACACATTAACACACTCTATCACAAGCATGAGACTGCAAGCTTGGCAAGTCTAAATCAGTTTGGGCCGCCACCCAAAGTCTGGCCACAATCAATCACCCGACAGGTGAACAGCCAGGAAAGGAGAATGCCACAGCCAAAACCGGATGCTGGAACCAGCAGCTAAAGCCCCGTACACACGTACCGATCGTCGGCATACAAATGTTCCTCTTTTCTCCCCGGGATGTCGGTGTCTGTTGAAAAGTGCAAAGACAGCACAAGGAAAGCTCGAGGATTTTGTCTGCAGACTTCAGCTGACTGCAGAAGTGATGTCATGTAATGGTTAACTTTCCCTGTGTTTTTAATTTTCTGAGCATGCCCAGTCTTGCAAATCTGCGGTCTGTCGGCCGAATTCTGTACTGACAGGCGAACAATCGTCCGTTCTGGTGTCCGCAGACAAAAATTTTCATGTTTGCACGAAAGACTTTTGTCCGCGGATTGTGCGCAGACATCTGTCGGAGGCACCATACTAACACGCGTACAATCGGCAGATCTTTCGTCCGCCGACGTTTGTATGCCGACGATCGGTACGTGTGTACGGGCCTTTAGACAGAGCAGGAGCACATATGCTCCTGACATTAACACATTAAAACATTATTTGTATTGCTCTAGGCATAGTGTGTTAGAATCAAAATATCATAAAAAAAAGTGAGAAAAAAAATTGACAGTTATTGTCATTACCATTTTTTTCACTTTTTTTTTTGTACATACGGTCACCAGTCAGTGTTTCTGATCACTGCCACACCAGTTACATAATTGCGCTGTACTGCACTGGTGACGGTATGTAAAAAAAAAAAATTGTGAACATAATTGTGACAAAAAATGATAACTTCAAAAAACTCGCAATGCCTCTTACTAAATACCTTGGACTGTCTATTTTCCGAAAAAAAGGGTAATTTGGAGGTATTTGTACTGTCTTCACATTTTCAAGCATCTAGAATTGAGATAGGCTGACAATACATTAGGATATTTTCAGATATAAAGTATACACCATAGGTTGTGGACTCTATAAGGTTCCTACAGACTAAATAATAAACACTGATTTGGGTTATTTTTAATCAAAGAAATATAGCAGAATACAACTTGATCTAAATGTATAAAAAAAAAAATTTATATCAAAAATGTAGAAAAACACTTTTTTTAAAAATGTTGGTCTTTTCTCATTTATTTAGCAAAAAATAAAAAACCCAGTGGTGATTATAAAAATGTCTTATGGGTACAGTTTTGCATGACCGTGCAATTGTCATTGAAAGTTTGACAGCACTGAAAGCTGAAAACTGGCCTGGGCTGGAAGGGGGTAAAAGTGCCCTGTATTGAATTGGTTAATGACCTACAAAGATCTCTTAGCTCTTAAGTTTTCCCTGCTAGGCCCGCGGTGACCTCTAGACCGAAATAGGACCAGGAGGGAGTTTGACAGAGGCATTTAGATTTGCTTTTTGTTTAATCATTATGTTTTGTGACCTAATTCATACCCCTTAAATCCCTATTGTCATTTTAGGTGAAGCTCTAAACTTTAATGGGGCAGAGAATTTTAGTGACTCATACTTTTTACATCTCTTTTTTTTAAATAATTACACTTTGCCATTATGACCCTCATTACATTGTGTACTGCTGATCTCTTATGCCAGATGGAGGTAATACATTTCCATTGGTGGCAGCACTCTCAGCCTGAACTCTTTAACTGTGAGTTTGTGAAGTTTATTTAAAGTATAATGTACTATTATCTAGCTAAAGAGGAGCTAATGTGCTGGAAATAACATGCTCATCTCCATCTTGTGTCATGTTTCTGCATCGAATTTTAATAAATGGCCTACGTTTAATGAAATATGTATTAGTTGTCCAGATCTACAGAGCCTACTATGATTACAAATTAGTCATAATCATCACTCCTGGACAGAATTGTAATGGACACAAAATTTATGTTGTTCTAATTATCTCTGTCTTATAACATGATCAGGTTTGTAAAATAGGACACTAAATGTGATATCTTTAGTGGTTTTATGAGATCAGAGTCATCCTGTAGTCATAAAGTAACACGATTATGATATTTTATAATAGGTCATTCATGATAGAACAAATTCAGGTTTCAGATGACATTCTGGCTAGAAGTGTTATTTGAAGATAACGACAAAAGTTTCTCCACCTGCCTTAATTATGAGATAGAACATAAAGTGAAGATAAAGCGAAGTAGTTGCCTATTCACATCAGCACATTAATGGCCGGAATACACGATAAGAATATTTCCGTTCAGCGAGCGATCGGCCGATATTCTACTTGTTAATGTCCAGCCATCAATGAGCGATATCGATATTATGAACGAAAAATACCGCTTGAAAAACCCGAAAAATTCTGTCGTCTCGTTTGCGAAAGAACGATATTCTATACGTTGATGTTGAGGTCGTTCAATTTAACCTCATCACCCATGTCCGAAAATATTTCCCCGGAAATGTTTTTTGACCTGGAAGCATTGTACCATGTCAAGAAGTTTCGTAAACACGAATGAAAAAAGCTAAAGAAGTCCTCTCAGCCAAGATATAGCATGAAATGTCAAATAGACATATGTCATGTATGTTTTTAGCAAATCTATTGGTAATGTATTCCCTATTTAAATTGTTAAATGGACTTTTTAAAATAAAGCATTAATCAACATTGTCCGATATATATTAAATGCATGATAAATTCCCAAAGAAAATCTAAAGAAGACACCGTAAATGCGTAAACAAATTTTTTTATCCATATTCTATATCGCCCGTTCGTGAACACGAACACTACCCGACGAACGCACATGTGTGATATAGAGATATATATGTATATATACACACGGCTATATTAAATTATGTGTTTTAACGTTGGTCCCACGCTCGTTCGTGCTAGGCAGTCGTTGGTGCTAGGAGGAAGTGCGTGGCTCTTGGTGCTAGGAGGAAGTGCGTGTCTCTAAAAAGGTCACACGCACATTACATCACTTCCGCTTTAACGTGCAACGTGCGGATTACGTATTTAATCGATTGGTCTGTAACGTTTTTTTTGGATCGTTGATGTTGGCAACGTTTTCGACCGACGAACGCTGTTTCGATAGTCGGCGGGCACCGGTCGGGCGATATTCGGGCCGTGTATGTTGGCAACGTTTTCGACCGACAAATACTTTTTCAAAAGTCGGTGGTCGAATGATCGGGCGATATTCTAATCGTGTATTCCGGCCATAACACATATCCAGGCTTGTAAAACTCCTTTTGAAACTCTTGGGCCCATGTGTGGCTACCATAACCATATCATCACTCTCCAAGCAAATGTTGGGCTGGGTTGACTTTTTATTCTTTTTCTTTGGGCTGAGCTCTTCCAGATTATGTTGATAATGCAGCTAAACTATGAGCAGTGCTCCAAAGCCTTGCGCCAGGGCGTGTTTACTCAACTCTGTTTCTTGGAGGCTATCCTTTAGATTCTTTGTCAGCTATGATGGTCATCCTGACCAATTAAATATTGGAGGTTCTGCTAGAAGCTCAAGGCTTCAAATGACCCAGTTCTGTATGCTTTGCCAAAGGAGTTGCTAATAAGGAAATGTAAAATGGAAATTATAATTAACGAAATGTTAACTTCTGATATAATTATCAAGTGATAAATCTATCAAATTTTGATGAGGTCAGAAGAGGTTTTCATTCCTTACTATGAAGCAGCTATTTACTGGAATTGCCTTTTGGATTAGTGATATGAAAAATTAGGAAAACTGGATTAACCACTTTACCACCGGAGGATTTTGCTGTCTTACGTCCAGGCCACTTTTTGCGATTCAGCGCTGTGCGACTTTTACTGACAATTGCGCGGTCGTGCGACGCCTTACTCAAACTAAATTTACGTCCTTTTTACCCACAAACAGAGCTTTCTTTTGGTGGTATTTGATCACCTGTGCGATTTTTACTTTTTGCGCTATAAACAAAAAAAGAGCGTTTATTTTGAAAAAATAACAATATTTTTCACATTTTTTTATATGAAATTCCCCCCAAAAAAAATGTAAAAATCAAAATTTTTTAAAATTTTTGGCCAATTTGTTTTCTGCTACCTATGTTTGGTAAAAAAAAATCACAATAAGCGTATTTTGATTGGTTTGCGCAAAAGTTATTGCGTTTACTAACTAAGGGAAAGATTTCTGTCATTTTTTTTTTTTTTTTTTTAAAGAGTAATGCGATTTTTTTTGCGGGACTGCGACATTGCGGCGGACAGATCGGACCCTTGACTGACATTTTTGACACTTTTGGGGTTACCAGTGACATTACTGCAGTAATCAGTGCTATATACAGTATATGCACTGTTACTGTAAAAATGACACTGGCAGGGAAGGGGTTAATTTTCTTGGAGAGGGAGGGGTTAATGTATGCCTGGTGCTTACTGACGTGTGTGGGGGGAGGTGACTGAGTGACACAGGGACAGATCGCATGTTCAGCTATGCTGAACACTGCGATCTGTCACTTCCTGTCACTGAGGAGATCCGCCCGCTCTGTTTACACAGGCGGGTGGATCTCCAAACTAGATTCCCCGGCGATCGGGGAAGAGCAGCGGTGATCGCCGCCGATCCTCCCCTGGCCTGACTCCCGCTGTGAATGAAAACAGCGGGAGCGCGCCTCCGGCGGCGCGCGAGCGCCGCCTACAGGGGGAGGAGTCCAGCGACGTAGTACTACGTCGCTGGACGATAACGAACCACTTTGCCGCAGTACGGTCAATGTGACCAGTCGGCAAGTGGTTAAAGATGAGGTCCAGACTCCTGCAGAAAAAAATAAAAGCCAGCAGCTGCAAATAATGTAGCTGCTGACTTTTAATATTAGTACACTTACCTGGCCAAAGATCCAGCTATGTCTTCACCCAGGCTAGTTTTTCAATCGGCTATCGGGTGCTGCTGCACTCATCTACACTAAGGGAAATCAACAGTGAAACAATGCAGCTTTACAGCCAGTTGCCTACTGCGCATGCACGAAGCGTACTGCACTCTGTAACTGGGCAGGTTGTGGGGAAAGGAGGAGGGGGCTAACTTCCTGCTGAGTTTGCTGCGGCAAACTCACCTGAATGTGGGAGTGGGTACCTGTTAAAACCAGGTACCCCCCCCCCTCAAGAGGTGCCAGATGTGGGGGAGGAGGAGGCAAAGTGGAGCTTCCCCTTTTGGGTGGAGCTCCGCTTTAAGCCTGGTGGTCTTTTCTCCTTTTTTTTTAGCTATAGTAACTAGGAAGATAATGCTTTTATATTGATGACCACAATACATTTAATTAATGACTGCAAATGTAGAGAAAAACTTTCAAAATTAGAAAAACTAGAGTTATTCTAACATTTGCACCTTTAGCTTTTCCCCTGGCTCCCAAAATATTGCCCATTCTGTTTTCTTGCATTTGGGAATAGCCGTAGACAGTAGCATTGTGTTTTCCTTATGAACAGACAGAAAACACAAATACACTCCAGGAGATAGAAGCTTGAATCAGTGATCCAGAATTTTTGGGGACAAAACAGCCCGTGGCTGCGACAGCTGAGCTTCACTAAACACAAAGAAATTTTGTAAGAGAAAAGTCAAACCTTGAATTGCATTGTGCAGCCTAATATATGTATTTATCTTGCTGCTATTAAGCATTGCAGTAGGCTGTATAACATATTGTATAGTTATATGACCGAAGTATGGAAGGACTTAAAGTGGTAATAAAATCAAAATCAACCATTTATTATATTGCTTTATACTGCATTTATTTTCTTTTTTAGGCTTCCTTTCCTCTAAAGATCCGGCCAGTAAATCTGTTGTTATACAAAAGAATAAGCTCTACATGCATCCATTATAGCAGTGGTCCTCAACTCTGGTCCTCGGGGGCCCATTAACAGGCCAGATTTTAAGTATTACCTTGGGGAGATGCAGACTAGAATACTGCAATCACTGAGAAGCAAATGAGATGTAATTTAGTTATCTTGCAAACCTGGCCTGTTAGTGGGCCCCGAGGACCGGAGTTGAGGACCACTGCATTATAGGGATAAGACAAACCATTTAACACTGACAGCAGTACCTTACAATGATCAGCTTTTTTCTATGTAAAAAAATATCCCAAAAGGAAAAAAAAAACTGTTAGCTGTAAATGTTTTTAAAGTCTTATCTGAAGTGTGGATTTAATTTGTCAGTGCATTTAAATCTGATAAGTGCATCTAACACCCCCCCCCCCCCCCCAATCCAGATTGGCAATGATGCTGTCCAAAGGTGCCCCCTGTGATCATTTATCCAGAGTGGAGGCACTCTAATACAGGAATTGCTGTACTGGCAAAAAATAAAAAATAACAGATGCAGCCACCACATCTGATGGCTAGCAATATATTACATTTTTTGTTTTGGATTTATGCAGCTTTCATATTTTTTCAACTCTGCTTATAAGAAAATGAGGGGAGATAGCTATGGAAAGAAAAAAGGACAAGGTGCATCAGAAGAGAACAATATATGAAAGGCATAATAATGTACGCTATATTACCAAAAGTATTGGGACACCTGCCTTTACCCACACATGAACTTTATAGGCATCCCAGTCTTAGGGGACTAAAGTCTTAGGGTTACTTACTAAAGGCAAATCCACTGTGCACTACAAGTGAACTGAAAGTGCGCTTGGAAGTGCAGTTGCTCTAGATTTGAGGGGGAAATCTGAAATAAGGGAAGCTTTGCTGATTTCCATTATCCAATCATGTGCAAGGTACCAGGGAGGACATCCAGAAAATGCCTCTCATGCAGCCGTCTCACTCCATTTGGATTGTGAATTTGGGCCAAAGCAACTTCTGGTAACAGAAAGGCTGTAATGATCTCTTCCTGAAATTTCAGGAAGGATCCACTTCTTTCTGATGCTTTGTATAGCATACTGTATAAGCGTTCAGCAAAGCCAATTGGAATAAGTATACAGTACACTTTCTTGTACCAGCGTCTGGTCTTATGGGAAATTAAGTACGGTGCCATCATCTTGTCATTGAAGTCCACCCCTCCCATGTTAAGGTTGTATTCGTGGACACAGAGCGGCTTCTCAACAACACCAGTCACTGTTGCAATTTGGACTGTCGTATCTGCACGAATGGAGGACAGAACTAAAACATTCCGTATGTCCCTCCACTTCACTACAAGCAATTTATTACACTTCAAGCAGGCTCTCTCCCCCGTCTAAGTTGGAAATTTACAAGCTGTTGGGGGAAGCCCCGGCAATTGGGTCACACTGTGCCACATACGCCAATTCCAGAAGGTGACTAAAAAGTAGCACGCTTGTGTAGAAGTTGTCCACGTATAAATGGTACCCCTTTCCGAAAAAGGGTGACACCAAGCCCCAAATAAGCTTGCCGCTGCTCCCCATGTAGTCTGGGCAGTTGGGGGGCTCCACATTGCTATCTTTTCCCTCTTAAATCCGGAAACTACATGTATAGCCTGGTGCCCTTTCAAAGAGCTTATCAATATGGATCCCGGTATCTGGCACGCTTGCTGGGGAGAAACGGTTTGAAACCAAGGCGGCCAGAAAATTTTATTAGGGACTCATCAACACAGACAGCTTGTTGGGGCATATACAAGGCAGCAAACTTTTGGTTGAAGTGATTTACCAGGGGCCGAATTTTGTAGAGCCGGTCATATCCAGGGTCACCCCGAGGATGACAGAGTTCATTGTCACATGAACCGCAAGATTTGCTTGTATCTAGTCCTGACCATAGCAGCAGAGAACATATGAGGAACTGGGTCAGTGGACCAATATGACCGCAAATCACTCTTTTTAGTAATGCTATGAGGAGGGATAGGCCCACAAAGGTTTAAAATTTGGAAACAGTGATACGTTTCCATGCAAATTCTCTTGCAAGGGTCAAATTTAGATTTGCAGCTATGAATTGATTGACATATAAATTGCTTTGGTCCACAATAGATCTGTACAGATCTTCAGTGAAAAACAGCTCGTATAAAAACCAGGGGGAGAAAAATCGGCTGATTCCACCTGAATTCCATGTTGGCTAGTGAATGGGGGAAATACGGGCGCTGCAGAAGTGGTGGGCTCCCAATCAGGATTTGTAAGCGCTTTAGGAAGGACACTATGGGCTCTACGGGCCTGTCTTCAAATTATTGATGGCTGCAGGACACTACTTGTGCTAGCCACTGCACCAGCTTAAACTGCACTTATGGGACTCGCCACGTCACCAAGTTACCAAGTGTTACTGCAGTGCTGGTTTGACTATGACCAGGATGTACTAGGCCGCTGGTGCTTGCCAGTTCACCAGAAGTTTGAGCGGCACTAGTACCGACACTCTGCTGCATACAAGAACCTATGCGATTGTTGCACCTTAGCAACAGAAGAACAGGATCAGGTATGCCTGAACTTAACAGGTACTCTGTCATCAAAGCTATCTGTCAGGGTGCCGCTGCTCACTACAGGTTTGAATATTGAGCCTGATTCTGACAGTGAGGCTTCCCCATTGCTCTCATCTCTCATGATCAGCATCGTGTCAGCCTCTTCACTAGTGAACCTCTGTTTGGACATTTTGACCAATAAATTTATAGGTTCCTAGTGTGACTCACAAGTAAAAAAGCACCTAGTTGCCAAGGACTGTTTGAACCGCTACCAAAAAAGATCAGGTCGGACTCTGCTAATTCTGCCATTTAGTGTGCTAGTGTGCTGTGTATTGGAAGTGACAGTAATCTTCTGATTGTGCTGCCAGGTGTCGGGCCGATCCTGTTAACGCTGCGTTTTGGGAACACTATATTGATCTGATCAAAGATATTGATCCGTTCAGACACTATATTAGTAATGGAGGTGTTTAGTGTGTTTGTGTGTGTGTGTGCGTCAGTGGCAATCAAAGGGTTATTACTAAATATGCGGCGGCCAATCTGACGCTCTTCTGGATTGACACTACCTAACGTTAACGCTAACTGATGTCACCTGTGACACTGATACAGTGATCAGAAAAAAACATCTGTACACTATAATAGTGACACTGTGACAGGGCAATGAAGGGGTTAACTGGGGGTGATCAGGGGGTTAAATCTTTATTAGAGGATGTATGGCAGGTACACTAAGCCTGTCTGGGACAGACACTAACTACCACTAACTACCACTAACTGCCTCTCAAATTAATTTGCGTCACAAGTGACACTAATACAGTGATCAGTAAATTATCTGTATACTGTATATAGTGACACTGTGACAGGGAGTGAAAGGGTTAACTGGGGGGTGATCAGGGGGTTAAATATGTGCCTATACTGGTGTCAGTGTAGTGCTTGTATACTCACTGTCTGATGCTTTCTTCTCTCACGCTGGAACTGAAAAGGGCTCCAGGAGAGAAGATAATAAGATAAAAATAATTTCCTGTGCCTGCGTCTACATTACACAGGCACAGGATGCTCTGCAATTGGTCAGAACCGATCACCAGGTCCAGGCGAAAAATCATTGGCCTGGAACTGATGACTGATTGGTTCTGAACTGAATCAGCACATTACGCCAGTTCGCGCAGCCGTAAAAAGTAACACCCACAATTCATCTTTCCACCCCCTGTCCACAGCTCACCTCTGCAGCTCTTGTCCCCAGATCACCTCTGTACCTCCTGTTCGCATCTCACTTCTCGATTCCACTATCCACAACTCTCCTTATCCCTCTATCAAAAGCTCACTTCCGGAACCCACCCTTTAAAGCTCACCTCCCATCTATAGTTCAGCTCTTCACCCACTATCCACAACTCACCTCTGCACTAGTGATGGGCCGAACACCCCCCCTGTTCGGTTCGCACCAGAACATCTCGAACAGGGAAAAAGTTCTAGTGAACATGCAAACTCCATTAAAGTCTATGGGACATGAATATGAAAAAACAAAAGTCCTCATTTTAACCACTTTAACACTGCTCACGTTGCTGCTACTGCAGCAATTCGGCCGCCCTGGGTCTGGCGACGTAGACCTAAGTTGCCAGATACCTTCCTCTCTTGGCCCGCCGGAGGCTCGCACCTACTGTGTTTAGTTGGGCCAGGGGAGGAGAGGCGGTGATCGTTGGGGAAAGACTGAGGAAATCCACCCGCTCGTGTAAACAAAGCGGGCGGATCCTCTCTGTGACAGGCAGGGACAGATCACAGGATTCATCATAGCTAAACCTGCCATCTGTGTCTGTGTCACACAACCCCCTCCCCCCACACACGTCAGTAAGCATGAGGCACACATTTAACCCCTTGATCACCAACAGTGTTAACCCCTTCCCTGCCAGTGTCCTTATTACAATAACAGTGCATATTTATAGCACTGATTACTGTAGTAATGTCACTGGCCCCCCAAAAGTGTCAAAAATGTCAGTTAGGGGTTCGATCTGTCCGCCGCAATGTCGCAGTCCCGCAAAAATCCGCAGATCGCCGCCATTACTAGTAAAAAAAAATAAACAATAAAAATGACAAATCTTTCCCGTAGTTAGTTTGCGCAAACCAATAAAAATATGCTTATTGTGATTTTTTTTACCAAAAATATGTAGCAGAAAACAAATTGGCCTAAAATGTTAAAAAATTTGATTTGTAAATTTTTTTGGGGAATGTTATATAGCAGAATGTGAAGTCTTTTTTAAAATTGTCACTCTTTTTTTTTTATTTAAAATTGCACAGGTGATCAAATACCACCAAAAGAAGCTCTATTTGTGGGGGAAAAAAGGACATAAATGTAATTTGGGTACAGTATCGCACGACCGCGCAATTGTCCGTTAAAGTAACGCAGTGCCGAATCGCAAAATATGGCCTGGTCAGGAAGGGGGTAAAATCTTCCGGTCTTAAAGTGTTTAAAAATATGCTCATTGAGAATTGTTTTGTCAAAGACATGTAACTAAATACATTCTGGCCTAAATATATGAGAAAAATTGAATATATTGGATATTTTTTAACTGTCAAAGTAGAAAATGTAAATTTTTCACAAAATTTTCGCAATTTTTTTATTAATATCGCAAATAATTAAAAGCGCAAAGGTGATCAAATACCACCAAAAGAAAGCTCTGTTTGTGGGGAAAAAAGGACGTAAATTTTGTTTGGGTATAGCATTGCATGATCGCGCAATAGTCAGTTAAAGTCGTGCAGTGCCAAGTTGAAAAAAGTGGCCTGGTCATTAAGCAGGAAAATCCTCCGGTCTTAAAGTGGTTAAAGGCTTATATGAAAGTTATTGCCATAAAAAGTGTACGGGGACCCGGGTACTGCCCTAGGGGACATGTACCAATGCAAACAATCAAAGGAGCAGTGATTTTAATGAAGCTTAAAGTGAACAACAAAAATGAAAACTTTCTTTAAATATCATGCCTGGGAGTCCCCTTAATGTGGCTGTAAAGTGGTGCATCTGTATGATGAATGGAGCCTGCTGCAGCAATACTGACATTTCTAAAGAAAAAAATGTAATTTAAACTTCCTTGTGGCTGTAATCTATTGTCAGCTCCTGGCAATACAGATAAAAAAAAATGAAAAAAAAAAATGAAAAAAAAAACACACGCCTAATCTCTATTGTCACACACTATACACGGCTGCCATGTAAACAGGAGCCCTATATAGTGTGGGGCGTGGACAAAGGCACTCTGCCTTTGGCCAATCATGGCTCTCACAGTGCATTGTGCTGTGATTAGCCAAAGCATACGGGTCAGGTGCATGCTTTGGCCAATTATCAGCAATCAATGCAGTGCAACAGCGCAGTGCATTATGGGGCGCTCATCTTTGGGCGAACTTCCCGCCGAGCACCCCATTTGTTTGCTAACATTCGAGTTGAACTTATGTTTGGGTGTAACACAGGGCCCATCCCTACTCTACACCCTCAGCCAAAGCTTTCTCTCCACACTTATTTAAAGCTCACCTCTGAACTCCTAGCCAAAGCTGACCTGTGCTTCCCTGTCCACAATTTAGCTCTGAACCCCTGATCACTACTCACTTCTGCACCCCTGTCCACAGCTCTTCCCAGCTCACTCCTGTACCATGATACGCAATTGCCTGCAGCTCCTCTCTGCACCCCAGTATACAACTCACCTCTGTACCCCCATCCAAGACTCAACTCTACACCTATGTCCACAGCTCACCACTGCATCCCTGATCACAAATCACCTCTGCCCCCCTGTCCACAGCTCACCTCCGCACCCTGTCCACAACTGTCCACAGCTGTACCCCACTATACAAAACTCACCCCTGCATCTCCCATCCACATTTCTCCTCTGCACCCCACTGTTTACAACTTACTTCTGCACCCTTATCCAAAGCTCACTTCTGCTCCTATGTCCACAACTTGTAACAAAAGGAATGGTAGCAAGAAAGCTAGAAAAAGATTGGGAAGGAAACCCAAGCGGTATAGGCTAAAAAATGAATATCTTTATTGAAAAAATATATACAAAATGTAACACATCTATCGGCAATAAGTCACATCCAGTGAAAAAACAGATGATATGGACTGGTGGGTGCAGTCCTCTCTATGTCACATATATAAAACCTGAAAAGGTATCTTATCTTTCTTCCTCCAATCGATATAGAGTTTGGGCACCATACACAGCAAGAGATACATCCAATCAGGCTGATACAGATGATATAAACTGGTGGGTGCAGTCCACTATGTCACATATGTAAAACCTGAAATGGATCATTGGCTTGCATGATCTATACACGAACTGGCCAGTCATTATGATTCTTTCCATCAGTGATTTCTATTAGCAGTTCAGTACCTTGATTGCATGAATACATCTAATTGGTTTCTAATGACTCATACACTTGACCATTGCTGATTAGATTGGATGTTAGCTCTGTGAATTTAGCTGAAAGTGATTCCACAGACGTTCATGATGCCACCTAGTGGCCAGTAAAGCACTTTAGTTCACTGTTGCTTCCATATCACATCCAACCTAACCAGCACAGCATGGTATCATCAGGTCTATGAAATGCCTATTGTTCAGTTTGCTTTTGTCATTTAACCTGCTACACCACTTGGTTCATTTTAGTAAATGTATGTATGTCCTTGTTGTGACTTATTGCCGATAGATGTGTTACATTTTGTATATATTTTTTCAATAAAGATATTCATTTTTTAGCCTATACCGCTTGGGTTTCCTTCCCAATCTTTTTCTAGCTTTCTTGCTACCATTCCTTTTGTTACAGGTAACTATTTATTGGGAACCCCACACCCCCTCTTTTTTTAAGGGGGGAGACGGTGAGGCCATTATCTCCCTGTGGCACCCCAGCTCAGTCTGGTTTTTGCTGTTGTATGTCCACAACTTACCTCTGCTTCCATGTCTGCAGCTTACTTCTGCTACCTTATCCACAAATCACATCTACACCCCTATTCACAGCTCAGCTCTGCACCCCTTTTCACAGCTCATCTCTGCACTTCTGTCTGCAGCTCACCTCTGCACCCCTGTCTACAACTCACCATGGCACACGTGTCCACAACTCACCTCTGCACACTTATCCACAACATACCTCTGCGCCCCTATTCAAAGCTCATTTCTACACTTTTTCTACAGCTCACCTCTGTATCCTTATCCAAAGCTCACTTCTGCTCCCCTGTCCACAGCTCACCTCTGCACCCATGTCTGCAGCTCAATTCTGCTACCTTATTCACAACTTACCTCTGCACCCCTGTCCACAGCTCACCTCTACACCCTGTCTGCATTTCACCTCTGCACCCCTATCTATAACTTACCTCTGCACCCATGTCTGCAGCTCACTTCTGCACTCTTATCTGCAACTCAGATCTGCACACCTATCCACAACTCACCTCTGCACCCCTGTCCACAGTTTACCTCTGAATCCTATCTGCAGCTCACCTCTGCACCCCTGTCCATAACTCACCTCTGTACCCATGTATGTAGGTCACTTCTGCACCACTGCTCATCCCTTTATCCCAATCCACAATTCACCTCTGAATCTCTGTCCACAGTTCATCTCTGCACCTCTGTCTGCAGCTTATCTCTGCACGGCTGCTTTCAGCATAGCTCTGCACTCCCAGACCACAGCTCACTTCCACACACTTCCCCCATTTCACAGTTCACTTCTAAATCACCATAGCCCTCACTTTTGCACAACCTCCTCCACTGCCCTCATCTGCTTAGTTACCCCTGCAAAAATAAACTGTCATAAGCATCCCCACTCTAGTACCTCCCTAAGCCCCATCTTTTTTTCCTAGATAGTACATTCAGAATGCACACTCATTTATGGCTCTGCTCTCCCCCACTAGCAAGCAAGATCATCAAATGGGGGTGTAGTTATCCATGCACCAGGCTTCAGCTCAGCACACAATCCCCCCCAACCATAAACAGACTGCACCTGGGCAAACTGTTCCTCCTGGGGCAAGGAGGGTTCTGTGGCAGCAGATGGCAGAGAGGTGCTGTCACTTGTAAACACAGAAGCCCAGCTCCTGTGTTTACACCACACAGTAGATAGCAGTGAACACAGGGCCAGAACAGAGTTCTGTCACGGAAACCATAGTTTTAACCTTTTATACATATACCTACAGTATATGTGTGTTAAATAAAGGAAATGTACACAAAATATATTCTAATAGCATTTTAAAGTATTTTTATGTACAGGCTGCAGTGGGTGGTTCTTCAGGTTCCCATTCTCAATATATACGGTACTTTATTTTGTAGGTTCTTGATAGAATATGGAAAAGCGAAATATACTGTAGAAGTGTAGCACGAAAAACATAGACTACATCATGGGACATGAACCCTCACCTCCTGTTCTGGTGACCACTCAAAGTTTTAGATTTTTTTTCTCACTTTCTATCCTAATTACAATGGGACAAATACGGAGGTAAATCTTCCCAGCATTTACACAAATTCCAGTGAAAGCCTGATGTGTTCTAACCCTTCCACACTCTGTCCAAACCTAAAACAAAAAAAAAAAAAAAAACAACTTTTGTCTTTAGATATACTTGAATTAAATATGTGTTCTGCATAATTGTTGTTTTAATATTTAAATTTACTATTGAATAAAAAACATCTTAACATTACAAATGGTACATAAAGGGTATATTTTAATCATGTTTGAAATGCTGAACACATTCGCTTTCAGGAGTGTGTTGTATCATTTTAATGTGTCAAATGAAGTTATATGTTTCAATTCCCACATCAGCAGGGATCAGATCCTGTGGGATGACTGTTTCATGAAAGGAAAATGACACAGAAATATTAGAGACATATTGATTATCAGTTCTGCAGAGAGGAATTCACACTTAAGCTTAACATCGCCATGTAATAGCAGCATGTTTCTCATTTAGGCTAACTTTGCCCTGGTTTATTTTTTTTATTATTATTTTTGCAAGACATTTTGCAAGAATGATTTGTAAATCAAATGTCCACCTTGTAAGTATTTATCTCATTCTTAGAATACTTTGTCTATGAATTAGTGATGGCCAAATCTGCCTGGGTTTGATTTGCCAAGGGTTCCGAGAATCTCATTTGAAAATTCAGTGGTGTTATGAGTCTGATTTTCAAGGACAATGATAGTGCATATTTGGCTGTGTAATTGATTTTTTTTATTTTACAATTAGCTTGGCTTACATACAGCAGCAGCATCTCAATTTAATTTATTTCAGTTTGAAAAATAGGCTGGTTTCTTTTTTCAGTTAGCGTAACCCCCAGAAGGTTTACCCCCCTTCATGACCAAGCCAGTTTTTGTGATACAGCACTGCGTTAATTTAACTGACAATTGCCGGTCATGCAACACTGTACACAAATTAAATTAATGCAATTTTTTCCCCGACAAATAGAGCTTTTTTTGTCGGTATTTGATCACCACTGCTTTTTTTTTTTTTTGCGCTATAAACAAAAAAAGACCAACAATTTTGAAAAAAAAACAAACAAATTTCTTCATAAATGTAGGTCAATATGTATTCTGCTACATGTTTTTGGTAAACAAAATCAAAATAAGTCTATATTGATTGGTTTACGCAAACGTTATAGTGTCTACTAACAATGGGATATATACTGGAATTCTTATAGTTTTTTTTTATACTAATAATGGCTGCGTTCCATGACTTATAGCGGGACTGCGATATTGCGGCGAACAATCGGACACTAACTGACACTTTTGACACTTTGCTGGAACCAGTGATACTAATGCAGTGATCACTGCTAAAAAAATATGCACTGTCACTGGCTGATTTGGACATTTTCACCTAGGAGTGTACTCACTTTTGTTGCCAGAGGTTTAGACAATAATGGCTGTGTGTTGAGTTATTTTGAGGGGACAGCAAATTTACACTGTTATACAAGCTGTACACTCACTACTTTACATTGTAGCGAAGAGTAATTTCTTCAGAGTTGTCACATCAAAAGATATAATAAAATATTTACAAAAATGTGAGGGCTGTACTCACTTTTGTTAGATACTATATATATGTGATCTGGCACACATCTGTCGCCCTGTAGCAGTAAAACTGCTATAGTGATGTCAACAAGTGGTTAATAACAACACATTCCTTTCCATCACATAATTTAAATGCTTTGGCTGGAAGATAGAAATTGGCCAGTAGTTTGCTGTAGCTGTACCTGTTCTCAGCGATGCAAAGATGTCCTTCCACTGGTATATATCTCTCAAGCTCTCATTAGGAATTAAGAGGCCATGGATGGTACACCAGAAAAAACATTTTGAAACAGCATGTTGAATTGCAGTTTGCAGCTTTCCTTAGGCTATAAACTTTGAACCCCTTTCCACCAAATCAAGCACATGTACGTGATTGACTGTAAGTGGTTATAACGGGCTTATGGTTGCAGCTGTCAGCCATAACCCCAGTATTAAAATTTTCAGCCGGAAATGCTCTACAAAGTAAAAGCAATCCTAGCAGCTAATTAGTCTCTGGATAGCTTTTACTCGATAGGCATCTGCCGGTGCCTCTTTGGGCTCTCCCATGCGATCTGGAAACCCGACATTGAAGCCGGTGGTTGCGGCTGATCATAGAGCTAATCAGAGGTCTCTGATCAGCTCTATGGTCTAGGAGACCAGACGCAATGAGCATTTTTGTCACTTCCTGTTAGGGCAGATCTAAATACTGGCAATTATTTTTTTCTGGAAAGCATTAGATCAATGATTTGGTTTATTTTGTTTTTTGGTTTTTTTTTTTAATCCCCTGCTTTCAAGGGTAGTAGAGGAGAAATCTGAAGTTTTATAGATCCCAGATATCTACATAAAGAGGACATGTCATGCTTTATATCACAAGGGATGTTTACATTTCTTGTGAAAGGAATAAAAGTGCTAAAAAAAATGTAAAGGCACATTTTAAAAAAGTTTTTTTTTTAAATAAAATAAATAATAGAGCACCCCGTGGGCAGAGGTGAATGCATACATAGGTCACACACGCATATGTAAACGGTGTTCGCACCACATATGTGAGGTATGTCCGCAAATTTTATAGCAAAAACAATAATTCTAGTACTAGACCTCCTTTGTAACTCTACGCTGGTAACTTGTAAAAACTTTTAAAGCATCGCCTATAGAGATTTTTAAGTACCATAGTTTATCGCCATTCCATGAGCAAGTTAGGTATATATTTATTCAACGTAACATCATATTTTGAATTGTACAAAAAAATGGGTTATATATTGTGTTTTTTGCATTAAAATCTATTAAAGTATTTTTACCTAAAAAATTGTATGTAAAAAAAACACTGTGCAAATACCATGTGGCGTAAAACATTTGAACAACCATAATTTTGTTCTCTAGGGCCTATGCAAACAAAAAATATATAATGTTTGGGGTTTCTAAGTAACTTTATAGCAAAAAATAGACCTGGTCTTCAAGTGGTTATTTTTAACGACTTTATAACCCATGCTTTAAGCAGTGATGCCTGCACTGACTCCAACTTCTGAAACTCCTCCTCTCAATAGCTTTGTAGCTCAGGAGGCATGCTCTGTGAAATGTGTGACACAAGCAGTGCATACGCACTGGATATAATAAATCTGTGTCATTTAAAGAAAGTAAATAGTGATATTCTTTAACCACTAAAGCCCCGGAAGATTTTACCCCCTTCCTGACCAGGGGTTTTTTTGCGATTTTTTACTGCGTGACTTTAACAGACAATTGCGCAGTCGTGCGATGCTGTACCTAAACAAATTTCACGTCCTTTTTTTCCCACAAACAGAGCTTTCTTTTGGTGGTATTTGATCACCTGCGCGATTTTTTGATCATGCGCTATAAACAAAAAAAGAGCATAAATTTTGCAAAAATAACAATATTTTTCACTTTTTTTTATATGAAATTCCCCCCCAAAAAAATGTAAAAATCAAAATGTTTTAACATTTTCGGCCAATTTGTTTTATGCTACATATGTTTGGTAAAAAAAAATCGCAAAAAGCGTATTTTGATTGGTTTGCACAAAAATTATCACGTTTACTAACAAAGGGAAAAATTTTTGTCATTTTTGGTGTTTTTTTTTAACGAGTAATGGCGGCGATCTGCGATTTTTTTTGCGGTACTGCGACATTGCGGCGGACAGATCGGACCCTTGACTGACATTTTTGACACTTTTGGGGGTACCAGTGATATTACTGCAGTAATCAGTGCTATACATATGCACTGTTACTGTAAAAATGACACTGGCAGGGAAGGGGTTAACTGTATTGGAGAGGGAGGGGTTAAGTGTGTCCTAGGGGTGTGTTTCTAACTGTGATGGGACATGTCTCCTATTGTAAAAACAGAGATCAACGGTTCTACATAGTAGAACTGTCTGATCTCTATTTTTACACAGGGGAGAATGACAGGCGGCTTGTTTACATAAGCCGCCCGCCTTTCTTCCGCTCTACCGACGATCGTAGTGTGACCGGCGGACATCGGGTCTGCCGGTCACACGCGCGGACTCCTCTGTGAACGAGTCGGGGCGGGCGCGCGCCTCAGCGGGCGCGCGCTCGCCCGCTATTGGCTCAAAAGCCGGTCCCAGGCTAGCGACGTAGACCTACGTCACTCTGCCTGGCCAGGGCTGACTGCCGCAGTAAATATACTGTGCGCAGTCGGCAAGCGGTTAAAAAGTATGTTTTCAAATATCAAGGTCATTAAGATTAATAAAGGTAGAAGATATTCAATGTGGAAAAAAATATATAATTTTAAATTTTTACCATAGATACACTTTAAACCATCTTATTAGCCCTTCAAAACTTGCTGGCTATTGTTCAAAGGTCATGCTAAACACTATGGTTTAAAAATTCTCAAGGAGAAATATACAGATACATTCTCCAGGACTGTAACTCTTTATAACACCCATGCTAGTGGCAAACTTGAACTTTATTTAAACAAGACAAGGGGAAAGGACCCAGAAAGTGGTTCTACCAAAGAAAATGTGGGGGGCAACCAGCGGTTTCCACCTCAGTTAATCTTTATTAGAAAAATATATAAATGTGAAAATTACTATACACACAATAGATGAATTGCACAACACTATTAGAAAAAGAGTTTTTGCTGGAAAACAATATTTTAGGTAATAGTCATCATGGATTCATGAAAGACCGAAGTTGTCAAACAAATCAGATTTTTTTTTTATGAGGGAGTAAGCATAAACTTAGATACAGGAGTGGCTGTTGATATAATATATTTGATAAGCTTGAAGACCCTAGCTAAAAGATACTAGAGAGAGTAGTGATTAATGATTCATATGCAGAATAAGGTGATAGCGGTGTACCCCAAGGATCAATGTTAAGACCCTTACTTTTAAACATATTTATAAATTATATAGAGTTTGGTATTAAAAGTATAATGTCAGTATTTGCAGATGACACCAAGCAATCAGAAGAAACTTTTTTCCACCGCTGGAGGAAATTGGATCATGTTTTGATGGTGGTGTTTTTTTTTTTTGCCTTCCTCTGGATTAACTGTGGGTATAGGACTCTGAATTTAAAGCGTTTTTCTATTTGTTTCTTTTTGTTTTTAGCTTTTTTTTTTATGGTTGGTTGAACCAGGTGGACTCTTTTTTTTCAAACTAACTATGTAACTATGGAAGTGTACAAAATACCCTGTGTAACCTCTGTGTTCAAATAGCTAACCTGCTAACCTGTGCATTGGCCACTGGTTACTTGTATTACCCACTAGGACTGTTTTTTTAGAAAACTATACTTTTCTCATTTCCTCATTTTCAGGTTTTTCTACAGTTAAAGTGGCTGTAAGGTCACAAAGTTTTTACCTTAATGCATTCTCAGCTTTATAGCACCAGGACCCAATAAATAAATAGCAGCTGTTTAACTGTCTTATTGCATACATTTGTTTGATTATTTTATTATTAAACAAAACTGTGAAAATATTGAAATTTGCATTTATTCAGACTATTGTGTAGCCTTAAGTTGGTCACACACAAAACTTCCCTATTCTGGTGCCACTAGGTAAAAAACCTGAACATTTTGTTGTAAATGGAAACTAAATGAGGTCAGACCTGCAGACCAATGAGCCAGTTATAAACATTCCTACTGGGCACAATGGATAATTGAAAGCCTGTACAGACATAATGAGGTAAAATGGGTAATAATTGCTATGCATTTCATTGCGCTGCCTTACAATTTAAGATTTGTAAGTGAAGATAGTGACTGTAGCTAACTGTAAACTAACATATAAGACATTTTTCACAAAAGAAGCTAGAGAGAATTTTAATTCTGTAAAACATAAAGAGCTACTTTTATAACTAGAAGGCTCCAGCTCACAATGATATTTGAGTTTATGTGCCACAAACTAGGGAGGATGTGCAAAAATGAAATTGTATTTAAGGGATACTCAGGCTTGGTCAAAGAATTACATTTTTTTATATGATTTTGAGAAGGTGGCACCAAGATCGTTACTTCAGAGCATTGCCATGTCAGCACTGGTATTTCTGTTAACGAAGGGAAGGAGGAAGGGGGTTAAGGGATGGGATAAGATTAAGTACAAGGATGCAATTACTTCTTAATGTGGACCTGAACTCAAAAAGTGAAGATCTTCTTGGTTATAAAGAACATCTTGAATCTGAATTGTGCTAAAGCAATACCCTTGAAAATGTACCCATTGCCTTTAAGCAATTCAGCCCCGGAAGGTTTTACCCCTGGCCATTTTTTGAGATATGGCACTGCGTTACTTTAACTGACAATTGCGCGGTCATGCGATGCTGTACCCAAATAAAATTGATGTCCTTTTTTTTCACAAATAGAGCTTAGTTTTGGTGGTATTTCACCTCTGCAGTTTTTATTTGTTGCGCTATAAACAGAAAAAGAGTGACAATTCTGAAAAAAAAAACAAAAAAAAAAAACAATATTTTTTACTTTCTGCTATAAAACACATCCAATAAAAAAAATTTAAAAAATCAAACTTCTTCATCAGTTTAGGCCAATATATATACTGCTATATATTTTTGGTAAAAAAAAAAAACCCAATAAGAGTATATTAATTGGTTTACGCAAAAGTTATAGTGTCATCAAACGATCAGATATTTTTTGGAATATTTTTTTTTTTTGCTAGTAATGGCGGTGATCAGCATTTTATAGCGGGACTACGACATTGCGGCAGACTAATTGGACACCTAACTGACACTTTTGACACTTTTTTGGGGACCAATGCCACCAATACTGTGATCAGTGCTAAAAAAAATGCACTGTTACTGTACTAATGACACTGGCAGGGAAGGAGTTAACATCAGGGGTGATCAAAGGGTTTAATGTGTCCCTAGGGAGTGCTTGCTAACTGTGAGGGGGGGTTGCTGTGACTGGGGGAAGACAGGGATCCGTCTTCCTGCTTAGCAGAAACACAAGATCTCCATCTTCTCCCCTGTTAGAATGGAAATCTACCTTATTTACAAAGGCAGACTGCTATTCTGCCTCTCTCGGGAACAATCGTGTGTGGTCAGTACACATCTAGTCCACAGGACCCACTTATTGGCTCCCCCTCTCTCCAATTAGCATCGGATCGGGTTTCCGACGGCACGCGTGAGCCACCTAGAGGCTATTGCACAAAACGACGTACAGGTACGTGATTTTGCGCAATAGAGCCGACCTGCTACAGTAAATGTATGTTACGTGGTCAGAAAGTTGTTAACTCCTCCTGAAAGATTATAGGTTTTTGTGGATAGGACCAAATAATATAAAGATGAGCACAAGCATCCAAAACAATCTATAGTTCAAAAAGGTGTGGGGTGCGGGACTTTTAAGGTGCTCAAACAAGAAATGACAAAAAAATGTTTTTGTTATGTATAAAAGATATAAATGTATAAAAGATATAAATATTTATTTATCAAAAGAAGTATAAAAACATTCTATACAACCAAATGTTCAGTGTATACAAATGGTATCATTTACTGCGCTTTTGTTGACAACCGGTTTTGCCATATCGGCTTCTTCAGGGAAATGTGTGAAGAGTTTTACTATTGGACAAACAAAACTGCAATGAAAATCAACATCAGCAAAAAGGCTATGTGTAATTAATCTTGCAGAGATTCATAAATAATAGCTCCATGTATTACCTGTATTAACAACAGCTTCATATCAAATAAGGTTTAGCAAATTTACTCACAGACTATTATGATTTAGCTTCTATAGTTTACTTACATATGCCAAAGTAACAGAGACTGAAAGAGCCGGGAACATCCTCTAGATGGCACTCAAAAGCACTGCTCATTTAAATGTGGTCAATCTAGTAAACTCTCAATGTGCTACAAACAAACATCCAGGCATTGCTGATCAAGTCTATATGAAAGAAAAATGCAGCAGGGAATATGGAAAGTAGCTTACTCCCAGATAGTGTCACATAGATACAAAAAAAAAAATCCCCCTCTCTCTTTCAGACAGGACCCATTCATGGTAAGATGAAAGTTTCTAGTGCTCCAGCAGACAAGTCGGATATGAGTGGACCTCTTTATACCCCCCCCCCCCCACCTCGCTGACATCAGACATCAATGCGAGATGCAGACGCAAAGGCAGTGCGGAGCCCAGCCGCTGCGTGTACAATCCCCAATCCGACGCCTCTCCCGCAAAGGCGTGGCAACACAAGGTGTCTGCACCAGCTTAGATGACAGAAGGGTGGATTGGGGGGAGGAGAGATGTGACCAGGTGGGGCATTTGTATTGGTTGAAACAACAGAGGGAAAAGGAAGGACTCCACCCCCAATGCACAATACCCCTGGAAGAGTGGCCCCCAGGTCCCCACTACCAGGGCACTGACTGGTCAATACTGACATACAGCAATCAGTGTGGTGGCTTGCACTTGCGTCTCGGGTGCCCGTACAGGGACCTGTAGCCACAAAGACAGTCCGTGCCAACAGGTGCCCGGTCCCCCATGACAGACCCATTGACAATGAAGGAAAGAGGGAAGGAAACTATTGAATACTGCGTATTGTTAAAAGTCTGCATGAAAAATCCACACAGCTTAATCACAGCTATATAACAAAAATATATAAAAGTATTACAAAAACAATGCAATTTGCATGTATTACAACATTTACCTTTTTTATGTAAAGTACACCAAAACATAGGACAACCTGTCAAGGTCTTACTTTGTCTTCCTGTTGGCAGCCATCTTGTGAGTTAAAGTAAAGCAGTGCTGTATCGCACAAAACGGCCTGGGCCTGGACCTTCCAGGGCTGAAGTGGTTAATCATTCATCACTGATTTTAGATCATGACACTTAATACTAAATATTTTTTTTTGTTTAGATTTATAAACTATACATTTCCTTGGACCAGAATTCAAAGACGTTATGTTTTCAGAACCATCTAGAAATGTAAGTTGTGCCTAAGCTGTACCTTTTGCTTTGAATTCTTCCATGTAAATAGAGGTGCCCTTCTTTGTATGTGAAGGTGTCTAGGCACTTCTGTGCCCACAGACTCAAGACAGGCTGCCTCTGACTGCTAGTCTGAGGAGATTTGGAGTGAGATTTGGTGATATCACTGCTGTGCTGCTCACTATTCTCCTTGCAAGAAGCTCTCACATGAGGAAGCAAATCCCTGTTTTTACCAAGATGGCCGCCTCCACACAGCGACACAATGCAGAACAAGGTATAGTAAGTCAATAAAGGGGAAAAACTACAGGCAAAAGTGGTAACTAGTCATTTACCATATGCTTTCCTTTTTTGGGCACAGCTTCCAGAGTTTAGTTCCTTTTTAACCACTTCCCAATCACCCCATAACAGATTTACTGCTACAGGGTGGCTGTGCTGAACAGTATCTTATATATATATATATATATATTTATACAGGATTCTGCACTTCTGGGTTCTGGGCATGAGCGCATGCCACTGGTGCGCTCCTGCTGTGATTTTACACAGCAGGAGCTGATCAGCCGGTACCGCGGAACTGATGTGCGCCGACACCCGCTGATCATTCGGTAAACAAGGCAGGTTGTTATTCTTTTAGTACAGAAGTCATGGATCCTGTGTTCCTGTAAAACAGAAACACTGATCCATGCCTTCCACTAGTAAAAGCATCTCCCTCACTATAGTGAAACATTAGCTAGGCACAGAGTTAACCCTTTGATCGCCCCAGATGTAAACCCCTTCCCTGCCAGTGTCATTAGTACAGTGACATTGGATATTTTTACTCATCACTGTTATAACAACACTGGTCCCCAAAAAAGTGCCAAAAGTGTCAGTTAGGGTTTTGATATGTCCGCCACAATTTAACAGTCCTGCTATAAGTCGCTGATCGCCGTCATAGCTGGTAAAAAAAAAAAAAAATTAAAACAAAGAATATATCCCATAGTTTGTAAACGCTATAACTTTTGTGCAAACCAATCAATATATGATTATTGGGATTTCTTTTTTACCAAAAATATGTAGCAGAATACATATTGGATAAAATTAATGAAGAAATTTGATTCTTTCCATTTTTTTTATTGGATTTGTTTTAGAGCAGAAATTAAAAAATATTGTTTTTTTTTTTTAAATTGTCAGACATTCTTTATTTATAGTGAAAAAAAATGCAGAGGTGATCAAAGAACACCAAAAGAAAGCCCTATTTGTAGGAAAAAAAACCTAATTTTTTTGGGGGGGCAGTGCAACACGACCACGCCATCCCCCATTGAAGTATGCAGTGCGGTATCGAAAAAAATGACCTAGTCAGAAAGGGTGGTAAATAGAGTTGAGCGAACACCTGGATGTCCGGGTTCGGCGGGTCCGGCCGAACTTGAAAAAAAAGTTCGGGTTCGTGACCTGGACTTAACCCGAACTTTACCCCGATCCTGAACCCCATTGAAGTCAATGGAGACCCGAACTTTTGAGCACTAAATGGCTCTAAAACAAACATGGATAGGGATAGAGGGCTGCAAATGGCAGCAAAATCATCTTAAGAGCATGGCAAGTGCTCTGAAAACAAATGTGGATAGAGAAATAACTTAAAATAACATAAAAAGCAGAAAAATAAAAAATAATCATCTTGAATGATGTAGGAGGAGGACGAGGCCCATATGGAGTAGGAGGTTGAGGTGGCGGAGGATATGGCAGCGTAGGTGGAAGCGGCGGCGGCGGTGGAGGAGGAGGAGGACGAGGCCCATATGGAGTAGGAGGTTGAGGTGGCGGTGGATGTGGCCGTGTAGGTGGAAGCGGCGGTGGAGGAGGACGAGGTAGCAAACACTGGTTTTTGTTTTTAATTTTATTTCTTTTTAAATTAGGGTACACCCCAAAAGAGTGAGAAAGATCAAAAATACAACAATGGCTGGGTAAGGCCGGTATACGTGTCTATTCTGTACAAGGTACAGACAAGTCCTGTGGGATCCATGCCTGGTTCATTTTAATTGACATGAGCTTGTCCACATTGGCTCTTGACAGGCGGCTGTGCTTGTCTGTGATAACGCCCCCAGCCGTGCTAAATACATGTTCAGGTAATACACTGGCTGCAGGGCAGGCCAGCACCTCCAAGGCGTAAAGGGCAAGCTCAGGCCATGTGCCCAATTTGAAGACCCAGAAGTTGAAGGGGGCAGACCCGTCATTCAGTACGTGTATAGTACGTGAGGAACAGTAAGGAACTGTATATGGTATATGGTAAGCAACGGTGATGGTGGCAGGGGGGATTTTTTACCCCTTCTGGGTTGAGTCTGGCCTTGGAAAAGGTATGTGTTTCTGGTTGTGGGCGGGCTCTCCCAAAGCTGTCTAAGTTCTGAGGCCTTCTGGTAGGGACAGGGCTACACTGGTCTTCTGGTAGGGACCGGGATTCAGAAAAGCCTGTGGTGCCCCTGGAGTGGCAGTCTAGGGGTGCCATAATTCACAGTGGATGGCAACACTATGAGTATGGCACCAAGGACACTGCACTTCCTACACACGTTTTTCACACCTGCCTCTAGGGCCGGGCCTTTTTGGTCAGGAGTCAGGACCAGAGGAATTTTTTATTCCTGGCCGAAGGTTCTGCCATAGTATTGCAACGTGGCACTAACCTTGCACTTCTCCACTATCCCTTTCCCCACTTTTATGTGTTGTGTGTCTCACGTTTTGTGTTTTTTATTGTGGCGGTACACTTTATTTTGCACAGCGTGATTAGTAGGGTAAAAAAAGGGTAAAAAAGGCCGCGCTTTGGTCGCAAGCATTAAAAATCCTAGTTGCCTTCAGCTAAATAGAATTGGGTAAATAAGACTGCCAGCACAAATGATAAATCACTAAAGCACGTATATATAAAAAGTGCAGCGCCAAACATTGAAAAAATATAGAACAAAATCAGTTGACAGCAAATCTAGAAGAAATATGTCTTAACAGGTGTAAAAAAATAAGACATAAACTATTAAACATCCATAGAAGTCATAAGTGTAAGGACAGTCCATCCAAGGTTTAGAGAAATGTAAACTGATAAGGGTAATGTTGATAATAATAAGTCCCTTGGTGCCACAGAAGGTAGGTAGAAGATAAAGGATAGATCCCAGCTGCCACAGGTGAGACCTAGTTCCACCGCTGTGCCATACATGGATGTACTCTTACCGGAAGATGTGGACCCCCCAAATAAATGAGTGGTCAGATAAGCCTGTATGTTAATAGACAGCCATCATCCGAAATCCATATAAGCAAAATCGCGTTCCTCAGTCTTGTCCCATACACTTATAAATGATCCCCCTCCAAGGAGAGCCCCCGCTGATCAAGATAAACTCAGGCAGACCTCAGAGGAAGAAAGGACTCCAAATAGTGTAATAACGTAAGGATGTTTATTAAGAAAACAGTAAAACTACTCACATGTCTTTAGATGAGTATCGGCATGTAAACAAACAAAATGGCCGTGGTGTGTGCGTGCTTGCGTCGACGTGGGCGTGCCTGAAGCCAAGGCCTCTGAGGTCTGCCTGAGTTTATCTTGATCAACAGGGGCTCTCCTTGGCTCTCACACGTACAGATACAGACTAGGCCACAATTTAATATTTTCCCCTAAATGGGTTTTTATTGCAATGCGCAACACAACAGTATGCAATGGGTGTATCTCACTGTAACATATGCAGCCTAGGCCGCAATGTATTTATTTTCCCCTAAATGGTTTTTTATTGCAAAGCGGAATACAACAACAGTATGCAATGGGTGTATCGCACTGTAATGTATGAATGAAAATTTGAAAAATAATTGTCCCCTTAATTGGTGCTTGCTGAATAGCAGATTTGAAATGCAGTGTCTAAACAATGTATGTCAAAGTAAGTTATGAAGGAAAAAAGTTTTTTTCTTTTTTAAATGCAGATTAAGCAGACACATATGCACTGAGCTTGCATGAAATGGCCGCTACACACTGCACGCCTAACAGGTTGGATACTGTTGTTGTTCTATTCCACTATTGAAAGTTAAAAAAAACCCATTTGAATCAAAAACTGAAAAATATTTTTTTTCCCTAAATACTGAAAAATAATTATTTTCCCCTTACATTGGTGCTTTTTGAAGAGCAGGTTAGAAAAGCAGTGTCTGTCTAAACACTGTATGTCAAAGTAAAATATGAAGGAAAAAATATTTTTTCTTTTTTATATGCAGATTAAGCAGACACATATGCACTGAGGTTGCATTAAATGTGCAGCACCGCACGCCGCCCACCTAACAGACTGATAAAAGTTTTTTTTTTCTCCTTTCTCCTCCTCACTGGGCTCAGGTCAGGGCATACAGATTGTGCACTGCACCCCCACACAATACAATCAATGTAGATCGCTGTCTGATTAAAGAAGATTTTTCCTATTCTTTCCCTCAAAGCAATCTCCAGCCTGCCCCTACAGTAATCTCCTATCTCTCCCTCCGGGCAAAAAGATCGTGCACTGCACCCCCACACAATCAAATCAATGTAGATCGCTGTCTGATTAACCACTTTACGTCCGCTCACAGTAATACTACTGCGGCAGAGTGGCTCGTTATCGTCTGACGACGTAGTATTAACGTCGTCAGACACTCCCCCTTCTGGGCGGCACTTGCGCGCCGCCGGAGGCTCGCTCCCGCTGTTTTCATTCACAGCGGGAGTCGGGCCAGGGGAGGAGCAGCGGCGATCAGATCGCCGGGGATCTAGTGTGGAGATCCGCCCGCCTGTGTAAACACAAGCGGACGGATCTCCATAGTGACAGGGAGTGACAGATCGGACTGTTCAGCATAGCTGGACATCCGATCTGTCCATGACTCACTCAGTCACCTCCCCCCCTACACGTCAGTAAGCACCAGGCATATATTAACCCCTCCCTCTCCAATAAAATTAACCCCTTCCCTGCCAGTGTCATTTTTACAGTAACAGTGCATATATATAGCACTGATTACTGCAGTAATGTCACTGGTACCCCCAAAAGTGTCAAAAATGTCAGTCAAGGGTCCGATCTGTCCGCCGCAATGTCGCAGTCCCACAAAAAAAATCGCAGATTGCCGCCATTACGCGTTAAAAAAAAAAACACCAAAAATTACAGAAATCTTTCCCTTTGTTAGTAAACGCAATAACTTTTGCGCAAACCAATCAAAATACGCTTATTGCGATTTTTTTTTTACCAAACATAGGTAGCAGAAAACAAATTGGCCAAAAAATTTTTAAAAAATTGGTTTTTACATCTTTTTTGGGGGGGAATTTCATATAAAAAAATGTTAAAAATATTGTTATTTTTTCAAAATAAACGCTCTTTTTTTGTTTATAGCGCAAAAAGTAAAAATCACACAGGTGATCAAATACCACCAAAAGAAAGCTCTGTTTGTGGGAAAAAAAGGACGTAAATTTTGTTTGGGTACGGCGTCGCACGACCGCGCAATTGTCAGTTGAAGTCACACAGCGCCGAATCGCAAAAAGTGGCCTGGACGGAAGACAGCAAAATCCTCCGGTGGTAAAGTGGTTAAAGAAGATTCTTCCTATGCTTTCTCTCAAAGCAATCTCCAGCCTGACCCTACAATAATCTCCCTATCTCTCCCTCAGCAGCATCAGGAACCTCTCCCTAGTATAGTTTGAGCAGAGTGACGCACGGCGATACGTGACTCCAGCTTATATAGACTTTGGGTCACATGCTGCACTGGCCAATCACAGCCATGCCATTAGTAGGCATGGCTGTGATGGCTTCTAAGGACAGACTAGTTAAACGCTTGCTGATTGGCTGCCTTGCACCTGTTGAAACCGCACCATTAAAACCGCGCCAAAACATCAAATAACATTACCGAACAATGGACAGTACCCGAACATACAGTGAAATGTTCAAGTCCGTGTCCAGGTACCGAATACCCAAAAGTCCAGTACAAATCCGAACAATACAGTCCGGGTTCGCTCAACCCTAGTGGTAAACCTTCCAGGGCTGAGAAGGTTAAAAACAGTTCAGAATAGATATTTTTATACACATTGTTAATCATTTTTCAGGAACATCAGGACAAGCAAAACTAGGGAGTAAAGTGAGAACATGTTGATTTAGAGAAATTAAGTGCAGCCATACACAGCCCAGAATTTTCCTACATATATATAATGAGGAGGACCGCTAGACGATGCCTCTGGAGTTGTGAGTCATACCCTGTTTCATATTTTGCCTTATTAAGAGTTTCCAATGAAATGTAACATTGGCTTCCTGTGTGACATAAAATTATTTTACTCCATTAGCAAATTAAGTAAGTGCTGTTCAACAGTGTGCTTGGAGTATGCCAAACCTTTCTTAGCCTGACTGTTTCCCCCTTAATAGGTACTAATTTTCAGATTATTAGGAAAAACAATTCTGTGAAGCGCTAATGGTTTCTGCAAATCTTTCATGTTCCCCAGTAGTGATGGAAAATGAACCTATGCGCGATTTGCGACATACAACAATAAGTTAAACAAGGCAGCATTTGTTGTAAACACTGTTATGCATCCTCTGTGATTTATTTAAATTGTTTGTAATTATTTCAGGGCTTTTTTCGAATATAGAAACGCGCTGTTGTAAAAATGTTTTATGTTCTTTTCAGGATAAAAATGGTACTTGAAATAGCAAAATGAAAAGGGAAAATTGCACTTTTTTGTAAACAGAAGTATTTTAATTTCAGTATTCTTCTAAATGGCAAAAAAAACAGATCTTGAATTAAAAAAGATTTCAAGATATTTCATTGACAATTTGCATGTTTGTTTACTTTAGGATTTATTATTTGATATTCAATAAACAAGATTGTAGATTATTTAATAAACAAGCGTAAATTGCAGCGATTAGTGCAACCAGAAGTGCAATAAAAGGTATAAAGAGAAATGATAATGTACTCAATGGAGAAATGATTTTAGATTGGTTGTTATGGGTTACTGCATTTTGCAATTCGTTCTGTAGCTTATAATTAAATAAGCCTTTACACATTTTTTTTTTTTTTTATCCTATGCATGCAAGGCTTACCGTATATTTCAATAAATAACTTTGAGCTGTTTGTGTGTATTGTGATAAGTAGGATGAATGAATATCAGAAAATTTGCTCTATCAGCAATTCAGCAGAATGGAGGGCGATATTTGTCTATTGGACCAGTTCCCTCCAGGAGCTCATACTCTTGCTTCCTGCCTCTCTCATTGTGACTGGAGGGGGATCCAATTTCCATTTCACCTTTATCTAGCTGAAGAGGATGCAAGAGATTTACCATCCTCTCTGATGTATAAAACCTCATTTAGATGCACTAAACTTTCTTATTAGGTTCCATTACAATAATAGAAATTAGATTACATTACTTCTTTATTGGCTGTTTGATTTTACATAGGGCGAGGAATCTCACTTTAGAATCCCATGTGACCTTTACAGCTATTATTGTATTATAGGACTAGACAAGGTTGCGCTATCCCATGCACCAAAAGACCACGTATCTCATTCGTGTCCACATAGATGAGTGTACCCGTATTACCTATCTGAGAGATATCACTGCAAATCTGTTATGGTCATTTACATACCTTTTAGGATTTACAATAGAAGTTTTAGATAAGTGGCCTTTTGATGCATGGGATAGCGCACCCTCGTCTAGTTCTATTTCCTTTAATATTGTATTATATTGTAACTGATTCCATTTTAATTGGTGCAGTAATGCTACTGGCTAATATAAGTCTTAAATAAAATTAATTCTTAGATATATATAAAAACATGCTGGGTGCTGGTGTTACTACAATCTAATTTATACAGACTATGGAAAAAATATACCGTTGTTTAATTTATAATTGTTATGAGAACAACCTGCCAGCATATATTTTCTTGAAATTGGAGTTAGTTCTCTCTCCAATTGCTCCAATGTTCAAAAAGCTGCCATGATGTACATTATTTACAGAAAATAACGTTATTTTTTCCTGTAAAAATTGATTGTTATGGAAAATAATGTATGCATTATAAGTTTGAGGATTGCTCCTATATTTAACAATCAACTTGCCTAACCAAAGCTACTTTATACAGTATATAATTCAATTAATTGTAGCTCATATAGGCTTATAGAAGTGTTGTAAGAAATCTGAAGGAACTGATGGCTGGCTAACCCTAATAACCACAGAAACTCCATCTGGTTCTCTGGGTTGTACTTGATTCTGCTCTATTAAAGTAGAACTTTGTTCGCGCAATGAGCATTGACTATATTTAATCCTTTTTAGGAAAGTATATCATTATTACTTGTTTTGAACTTTTTTTTCACATTTCTTAAGGTACTTCTTGGTTTCTGGCCTAGAAAAATTATGTCATACATCCTAGGGGGGGCTTTTTTAGCTAAGCACACCCTCCTGCATGCATGCCTGAGCTAAAGGCTTGTGGATTCCTGGAAGTAAATGCTACATGAATCATCTTCTCTTACTCAAGATGGCCACTGTCAGAAATGCTAGGGGAGTGTTTTTCAAAATGATTTCTCAGCAAAATAAAGCAAGGAGACATGGATGGATAGGGGAGCTTGCTTTAAATATTAACCACTTTACCACCAGAGGATTTTGCTGTCTTACATCCAGGCCACTTTTTGCGATTCGGCACCGTGCAACTTTAACTGACAATTGCACGGTCATGCAATGCCGTACCCAAACTAAATTTACGTCCTTTTTTTCCCACAAACAGAGATTTCTTTTGGTGGTATTTGATCACCTCTGCGCTTTTTATTTTTTGCGATATTAATAAAAAAATGCGAAAATTTTGAAAAAATAACAATATTTTTCTACTTTGACAGCTAAAAAATATCCAATATATTTAATTGTTGTCATATATTTAGGCCAAAATGTATTTAGCTACATGTCTTTGACAAAAAAATTCTCAATGAGCATATTATTAACCGCTTTAAGACTGGAAGATTTTACCCCATTTCTGACCAGGCCATATTTTGCGATTCGGCACTGCATTATTTTAACGGACAATTGCGCGGTCATGCGACCCAAATAAAATTGATGTAGTTTTTTTCCCCACAAATAGAGCTTTCTTTTGGTGGTATTTGATCACCTGTGAGATTTTTACTTTTTGCGCTATAAACAAAAAAAGAGCGACAATTTTGAAAAAATAACAATATTTTTCACATTTTTTTTATATGAAATTCCCCAAAAAAAAAAAATGTAAAAATCTAAATTTTTTAACATTTTAGGCCAATTTGTTTTCTGCTACATATTTTTGGTAAAAAAAAAAAAATCGCAATTAGCGTATTTTGATTGGTTTGCGCAAAAGTTATCGCTGCTACTAACTACGAGAAATTTATGTCATTTTTATTGTTTTTTTTTATTTAACTAGTAATGGCGGCGATCTGGCGGCGATCTGCGATTTTTTTTGCGAGACTGCGACATTGCGGCGGACAGACCGGACCCTTGACTGACATTTTTGACACTTTTGGGGGTACCAGTGACATTACTACAGTAATCAGTGCTATAAATATGCACTCTTACTGTAAAAATGACACTGGCAGGGAAGGGGTTAACTTTTATTGGTGATCAAGGGGTTAATGTATGCCTGGTGCTTACTAACGTGTGTGGGGGGAGGGGACTATGTGACACAGACACAGATCTCAGGTTCAGTCGGCAAGTGGTTAAAAATAAATGAAATAGTGTTTTTGGTTTGTGGTGCTTAGATGCAGTGTAGTTCCACTTGAAGGCCCTAAAACCACGTACTAACCAGTGACCATCAACGAGGTCTTAAAAACATCCAGCATTTGTGCCATCATCACACAGAATGAAATTAAAATCCTAGGACATGCCTCTGGCTCAACTATTGCAACCAGCCAGTGATCCAACCAGTACGTCTGTTGTTTTTCAAAAGAACAAACTGTCCAGCAGAATGTATCAGTTACAGAGATGAGATTAAATGTTTAGCATTAGCAGAGGTGCTTAGAGCCGGTTCACACTACCACAACCAGAAAGTCGCCCCGTGACTTGAAGAGATTTGGAAGAGACTTGGAAGAGACTTGGAAGAGACAGGCGACTTTGTCTGTGGGGAAAGCCTGGCTAATCTCTTTCTTCTTCCTGGAAAGTCTGATAACAAGTCGTGTCAATTAAGATAAGGAGGCGACTCCCATTGAAGTATATGGGACAGGTCGGATCACAGGTCACCTCAAAGTAGTACAGGACCCTTTTCTGAAGTCGGAGCTACTTCAGTAGTGCCAATTAAGAAGGCACTGATTGATTAACAGAATAAAATAGAGATTATTGCGCTAACTTAAAAAATGTAAGCAGCTGACATCAATCACTGAACTAAGGAGGGTGATAAATCAATAAATACAAAAATATGTGCAGCGCTAGAAGAAAAAAATTCCCAACAAAATAAATTGTCCAATCGCAGGAAACATTTCACAAGTAACGTAAACAATTGATGGTGAGAAAAAGTCCAATATATAATGGTGCAAATCATATATAAGTGCAGCAAATCCCGTCACCAGTGAAGGTAAAAATATATATTGCGCTCACCAGATGGATGGGACCCCAAAACACCTTATAGTGTAGGAGTCAAACAGGCTTAAAAATGATGGAGTGTCCCCACAGATTTTTCACCGATTCCAACGGCAACCATGCAAATCTCCGGTAGATGGAATAGTTCAGAGATTCCCCTTCCACATGGTGGGTGGTAAAACCGAAAAAAATGGAGGGACATATAGCGTAATATTGCTAAAATCAATTTAATATCAATAAAGCTGATACACTTACAGACATCCGTGAAAGACAGGCATATAAGATGTAAAACAGCTGGGCTGACCAAGTCCTCTTTACATGTTTCGGCATAAATGCCTTTTTCAAAAGATAAAGTCAGCAGGTAGCCAGTGTTCATATATATATAGAGGTAGAATTAATTGGGTACACCTGTAGGAAGTAGGCGGTGGACTGCATGGAAACCGGAAGTAAAACCGGCGTGCGTTCCAAGCCTCACTATGGTATAGCGCCAAAAATGAAGTCTATTAAATCATAAGGGGAAACAGGAAGTGATGAAATGCCTGGAGGGGATGGCATTAGCCATCATACATCCCAAGCCTCTTTCTGAATTGTAAGACAGGAAGTGCTGACATCACATCCGGGAATAGGCGGAAGTGATGTCAGCGTCAAAACATCGAGGGGGGACGGCATTTAACCATCATCAACCCCAAGCCTCCATCTGAAGTGTAAGACCGGATATGCCGACATCACATCCGGGATTGGGCGGAAGTGATGTCAGCACGGCAAGGCGGACCGCTTTACCGGAAGTTGGAGCATATCAATGCACCAGGTCAACAAAACAGAAATGGAGACAGCTCAGATTGGCCGATTCAGCGAGTAGTGAATATCGCCAATAAGAGAACAAAAAAAGGGGGAGAATAAAAAGATGACGTTATAGTTAAACAGCGCCAACAAAAAGGGGAGAGGAAAAAATCGGTTTAGTTATCTAAACCATAATATATCAACATAGTGGGCTCATTTATTGAGAAACCAGTATATTGAAAAAAACAAAAATGTCAATTGTCCACAGTTGAAGGGACATAATAACAAATTTTGTCTATATACAGTCCATAGTCTATCTCCATATTAGGTGACCCTTAATACAGGATATCTATAACAAAAAATATTTTTATTACATAACTACATGATGTATACAGCCAAAAGACAAATATAATAAAAATATTTTAAAAAATATCGTGAATAAAAATAATAAAATCACATAAAAGAACGAATGAGGATAAAGGGAACATATAAGGCTAAAGATAGCCAGAAAGGCAGATGGGAGTGGGATATTTAGTACGCTAAGCTGTGTTTATAAAGGCGTTTATATCCCACTCTATATTCAACCCAAAAGGATGGTAGGACTTCAAAGTATAGATCCAGTATGTCTCTCTCCTAGAGACACCACGAATTTTTGAGCCACCCCTCCAGGGAGGTACATACTGGTCTATGACCTGAAATAAAGTGCCAGTGGGATCTTTATGGTGATAAAGAAGGTAATGTTTACCTACAGTATGCTTATCCTTGCCTGTGAGAATGCTCGTAATATGTTCATTAACACGCACATTAAAGGACCTTATAGTGCGTCCCACGTACTGCTTTTTACAGGGGCACGTTAACAAATAAACAATATGAGTAGTTATGCAAGTGGCGAAAAATTTGATATGGTGAAGACTCCCTGTGACAGAAGATTGAAAGGATGTAAATTTCCTTCTTTTATCACAATTATATTCGCACACTCTGCACTTCCGGCAGGGATAAAAACCAATAAGATCAGCAAAAAATTTTTTTGGTTTAATTGGTTCATCCGGTACATTGGGAGCTAATTGTCCTCTTAATGCAGGTGCACCTCTAAAAGTGACCGAGGGTCGTACAGGTAAAACGGTACCCAAAATGGGGTCATTTCTAAGTACATCCCAATGTTTGGATATAATTCTCTTGATGGAATTATGCTGAATAGAAAAATTGGTAAAAAAGGACCATTTAGCAAAATCAGACTGGTTTTTTGTTTTATTTCTATTTTTAGACCCAGAAAGTAATTGTGCTCTATCAATCTGGGTTACTTCCCTTATAGTGGACTCAAGAGCATCAGAATTATAACCCTTAACTAAGAACCTATCCTTTAGCAGCTGGGCTTGTTGGAGGAATTCATGTTCATGAGTACAATTCCTCCTAAGTCTGATGAATTGACTCTTAGGTATTCCACCCAACCAAGCCTTGTGATGACAGCTGTCAACAGGCAGGTACGAGTTACGGTCTGTGTCCTTGAAAAAAGTACTGGTGACAAACTGATTGTCCACTATGGAAATATTGAGGTCTAGGAAATGGATATTGGTGGAACTATATTCAAAAGACAAATGAATACCTCTCGTATTATCATTCAAGAATGACATGAATGTCTCGAGAGATGAGGTGTCCCCTTTCCACAGGAGGAGGATGTCGTCTATATAACGCACCCAGAGAACCAGCTCGGGTGCGTCATAAGGAAAGACGACATCCTCCTCCCATTTGGCCATAAAGAGGTTGGCCAAACTAGGGGCGAACTTCGCCCCCATGGCCACACCCCTTTGTTGTAAAAAGTATTGGTGATTGAACCAAAAGTAATTCCTCCCGGTGGCAAATATCTGCATTATTTGCTGCACTTATATATGATTTGCACCATTATATATTGGACTTTTTCTCACCATCAATTGTTTACGTTACTTGTGAAATGTTTCCTGCGATTGGACAATTTATTTTGTTGGGAATTTTTTTCTTCTAGCGCTGCACATATTTTTGTATTTACTGATTGATTAACATTGCTTTTGTTATGTCAAGCGACCTGGGGCGACCTGGGGCAACACAAGTTGCCTCACAAGTCGTGCTAGTGTGAATGTTCCGCTTTTATTCAGTGCTTTAAGTGGCCCAAAAGAGGTGCCGGTACTCTATTATAGCCTATAAATTTTTTTGCCCCCCCACCCCACATCAGGGTCCCCACAGAGCACCCCCTCCTGGCCTGGGCTGGGACTCCGGAGCAGGGGGACTCACTGGTGGTGACTGGTCTGTCTCTGGAGTGGCAAATATTCTTGGGGGGGGGGGGCAATTGAGGGCGCAAATGTCCAAAATTAGCGTACTGGTGCACGGAGAGGTGGCGGTATGCTCAAGAGCCATATTTGGAAGTGGCGGTACTGAGTACCAGTGCATACCAGCCCACTTAAAGCACTGCTTTTATTTATTTATTTTTTTGTCTAAAACCTTTATCCCAAGAGGAAAAACACTGTTTGCTGTAAATCTGCTAGTATATCTAACACTCCTCCTCCCCAGGCTGACAAAGCTGCTGTCCAAAGGGGGCACTCTAATACTGGTTTAATACTGGCCAGATCACCAGGTGAAAACAAAGGTCAAAAGCCTAAACATGAAAACGAATACAGCCACCACATCTAAGCAGTGGTAATCTGCACTATATTACATTTTTGGTTTTGGGCTTAATACTATTCAATTTGTAACAATGGGCATAATCAGATAATACATATACTGTATGTTTCAGGCTGTTGATAACGATGACACATTTTTTCTTTTTTTTTTCCACCCTAAATGTAGATTTACAACCAGTTGATCCTGCCAGTAGATCTGTTATTTTCCAGTTTGTGTGGCAGACCAAGCTGTCCAGCAAAAATAGCAGTTACGGGGTTGCTAATTAGATGTGTGAGATCCCAGCACTGTCTGTGCTCTACTCAATATGTGTTATTATCAAACAATCCAAGAAAAACACAAAATATACAGTATCTCACAAAAGTGAGTACACCCCCTCACATTTTTGTAAATATTTTATTATATCTTTTTATGTGACAACACTGAAGAAATGACACTTTGCTACAATGTAAAGTAGTGAGTGTATGGCTTGTATAACAGTGTTAATTTGCTGTCCCCTCAAAATAACTCAACACACAGCCATTAATGTCTAAACCGCTGGCAACAAAAGTGAGTACACCCCTAGGTGGAAATGTCCAAATTGGGCCCAAAATGTCAATATTTTGTGTGGCCACCAATATTTTCCAGCACTGCCTTAACCCTCTAGGGCATGGAGTTCACCAGAGCTTCACAGGTTGCCACTGAAGTCCTCTTCCACTCCTCCATGACGACATCACGGAGCTGGTGGATGTTAGAGACCTTGCCCTCCTTCACCTTCCATTTGAGGATGCCCCACAGTTGCTCACAGTTGCTCAATAGGGTTTAGGTCTGGAGACATGCTTGGCCAGTCCATCACCTTTACCCTCAGCTTCTTTAGCAAGGCAGTGGTCATCTTGGATGTGTGTTTGGGGTCGCTATCATGTTGGAATACTGCCCTGCGGCCCAGTCTCCGAAGGGAGGGGATCATGCTTTGCTTCAGTATGTCACAGTACATATTGGAATTCATGGTTCCCTCAATGAACTGTAGCTCCCTAATGCCGGCAGCACTCATGCAGCCCCAGACCATGACACTCCCACTACCATGCTTGACTGTAGGCAAGACACACTTGTCTTTGCAATCCTCCCCTGGTTGCTGCCACACACACTTGACACCATTTGAACCAAATACGTTTATCTTGGTCTCATCAAACCACAAGACATGGTTCCAGTAATTCATGTCCTTAGTCAGCAGACTTTGGGCTTTCTTGTGCATCATTTTTAGAAGAGGCTTCCTTCTGGGATGACAGCCATGCAGACCAATTTGATGCAGTGTGCAGCATATGATCTGAGCACTGACAGGCTGACCTCCTACCCCTTCAACCTTTGCAGCAATGCTGGCAGCACTCATACCTCTATTTCCCAAAGGCAATCTCTGGATATGACGCTGAACATGTGCACTCAACTTCTTTGGTCAACAATGGCGAGTCCTATTCTGAGTAGAACCAGTCATGTTAAACTGCTGTATGGTCTTGCCAACCATGCTGCAGCTCAGTTTTAGGGTCTTGGCAATCTTCTTATAGCCTAGGCCATCTTTATGTAGAGCAACAATTCTTTTTTCAGATCCTCAGAGAGTTCTTTGTCATGAGGTGCCATGTTGAACTTCCAGTGACCAGTATGAGAAAGTGAGAGCGATAACACCAAATTTAACACACCTGCTCCCCAATCCATTCACACCTAAGACCTTGTAACACTTGAAAATCATATGACACCAGGGAGGGAAAATGGCTAATTGGGCCCAATTTGGACATTTTCACTTAGAGGTGTACTCACTTGTGTTGCCAGTGGTTTAGACATAAATGGCGTTGAGTTATTTTGAGGGGACAGCAAATATACGCTGTTATACAAGCTGTACACTCACTACTTTACATTGTAGCAAAGTGTAACTTCTTCAGTGTTGTCACATGAAAAGTTATAATAATAATATTAAAATATTTACAAAAATGTGAGGGGTGTACTCACTTTTGTGAGATACTGTATATACTGTAAGTGTAAACATCCAATTCTATGAAATTTTGGGTGATGGCGTATATCACCAACTTTACCTGCTATGGGTATGGTTCAATTTCATATATGAAAAACTGTTTAACACTGCTAATAATACATCCATAAAGAAAGAAATCACAATAGTATGAATATAAAATAAGTTCATAAAGTGCTGTATATCTTCTGTGCCAAGGTATGTTTAAAAGTGCAATCAGTGCAAAACTATATAATGACAATGGTGAAGGTGCCGTGCTCCCCTTTCTCTTGCGTCCTCACTCACCGACTCCCATAAAGAATATTGCCTGTAGTCAGAATTCTAGGGGTTTATGTCAGATGGTTTCTCAGCTGTTCCTCGTATCTCCCTAGGTTGTATGGTATCATGGGAGGAAGATTTAAAGATCACGGCATAATACCGTTTTAAATTAAAAAATCTTTATTACTTTAAAATGCTCACACAAAAGGTATTCTTGTTGAAAGCATGAAAAAATATATTGCAATGCCCGTGGATTTGCGTTCCAATACCAGGATTTGACGTCACCGGAAGTCCCGTCACCTAATGCATTTCGCTCCACCCTGGAAATGTCCTCAGACTTAACCTTACCATGTTAACTGCCAAGGGTGCTTACAACATTTACCTTTGATTCATATGGCTCGCCTGCCTCCCCCCCAAAAAAATGCAATAAATAATGCACAGGGTGGCTAAGTGATTAGCCTTTTTACCTTGAAGAACTATGGTTCAAAATCACAATCAGAACCAGTTCAGTCAGGATGGTTAGTAATGCCCCATACACACGTGCAGATTATCTGCAGACTTTTGTCTGCAGACTTACCTTTTCTATGTAGTGCAAGGGCCTGCCGGATTGCATACAAATTGAAAGTGTTTAGGTTTGACCTCATATTATATGGTTTTGGTAAGTCTGCAGACAAATGTCTGCAGATAATCTGCACGTGTGTATGGGGCATAAGGAGTTTGCCTGTTCTCTGTGTGCTTGTGTGGGTTTTCGCTATCACTCCAAAGACATGCTGGTAAGGTAATTGGATCCTATCTAAATTGGCCCAGTGTGTTATATAGACATTAGATTGTATGCTGTTTGATGGCAGAGACTGATGTTAATGTACATTATGTAAAGTGCTGTGAAAACTGTCAGTGCTATACAAAGACCTGTAATAAATAAACGTGTTAACTGGAGTTGGGTATTTTTTTTTCATTTGCTTCCCAATCCATTTAAAACAACATGTCCATCTAAGATTACCCTGTCCACAAAGTGACAACACTACTATGAAATGTCCTGGCAGAACATACAGTGTTGTCATACTGGGGTTCATTTACCAAAACTGAAAAGTGCAAAATATGGTGCAGCTGTTCATGGTAGCCAATCAGTCTCTACCTTCAGCTTAATTAAGTTCAACTTCAGTTCAATTAAGCTTTGATTAAAAAAAAAAAAATGGAAGCTGATTGGTTTCTACGGAGAGCTGCACTGAATTTTACATTCTCCAGTTTTAGTAAATCTTCCTTTTGTAAAACAATAGAAAAATATAGATCTACTAGCAGGATCAACATGCCATAAAATTATTTTGCTGCTTAATTCATCAATCTCTCTCTTTTTACTCCTACAAAGCTCTCTACAATCTGCCCCCCTTTCCATACATTTACACATAATTTCCAGATACCATCCTAAATGCAACATCTGCTCTGCCCATGATCTCCTCTCCTCCACATGAGGATTCTCATGTGCCTTCTCTGAAATTCCCTCCACATACTCATCAGCACTCTCTAAATCCTCGAAATCTTCAAGTGTACCTTCAAAACCCATCTCTTCAGACAATCATACAATCTGAGCTAAATACTTCTCTTCCTTCGCCCCCTTTTGTCTGTCCTATTCGTCTGATAAGGCACACACTGTCACATTAAAAATGACTAATATTAACTAGTTATCAATATTAATTATTGATGTTGTAGTTAATGGAGGTTAATATTGAAGAGGAAATGGCTTTATCACTCTTGATTTTAAATGAACCTTTTTTAACTAGTTTGACCCTTCATTAGCAAAACAGACATTGCAAATACAAGAATTTACATACTTAAATGGACTCCACAGCATCCAATTTGCTATTTTTACACTTTCATTATGCTGCAGTTTGATATCTCTGGGAACTGTCTGCAGCTTGATGAATAAGGGGGAAATGAACACTGAACAGTGAACACCATGAACAGTGGTGGACTCTGGCAAATTATATGTGTCTGAGTTCATCCAACAATAATAAATATATCCTTATTGCTGAAATGTCCTACTTGTTAACATTTAATACATTTTCTAGAGATACTGTACATTACTGCTTAGGTAATGTTACTAAGCTTGCCAGTTCTAGTGAAATAAAAACAATAAAACATACAATTTATACAAATTAGTTTGCATTTTGAATGCTGTTTTCATTGCAGTATTTCACAAGTGTGTTTGAACAAGGTAATTATCCCCACTTTTGCTATAAAAAATATTTAGAAAATCTCAGCACGCCTAGTATTAGCTCGGGCATGGAAAAAGCCCTCCTCTCCGACCTTCGAGGCATTAATTAATTCCATTAATGACCATTGCAACATGGAATACCTCTTCTCCAAAACATACCTCACAGAAGATAGACTCCTGGAGCATTGGTCTTA